>NC_081530.1:7766135-8081343 GCF_030273125.1 Centropristis striata
GTCACAGACCATTTTTTATTACAGATAAATCTCTGAAAATCTTTTTAAAACCCAGAAAGTAATTTCACAGCCCTCACCACAAGGAATTTTGATGCTAAACAAGATTTAAAACCAATTTTCCAAGTTCTATCTCCCTGATTGAAAAAAAGAAAAAAAGTGCTTCTCTGTATCGTATTAGTTAGTAATACTGCTATTCTACAGGGAGTTTGATGGAGGGTTTTTGTCATTGTGTGTAGTGATAAGATGTGTTAGCTTGATGCAGGGGCTAGTGACATGGAGAGCCAGCTAGCCTCCACCTAAAGGCACGAAATGAGACTCTAAAGTTAAGTTGGTTTACCTGTTCTTAACTGGCTTTCCCATCCCTACGTTCCCTGGGTCCAATGTTCCCCGTTTTTCCCAAAAAGGGTCCTATGTTCCCCTGTAGAAATACATACCGGGAAGCATAGGACCCTTTTCCAGAAAAATGGTCCTATGTTCCCCACAATCTATCAATCTTTACGGTAGACTCTCAGCATGGCCAGCAGGCCTACAGTCTCATGGCCCACCTTAGCTCAAGCAGCACAAAACTTAAATTTGCACAGCAGCTACTTTCTGGTTACTTTGCAGTTTATTTTTTTGGCTTTTTAAATCTAGGATTAATCATGTTTGTATATTCCTACCCCTAATCATTTTGTCTTGCATCAAGGCTTAGCTTTTTCCTTTTAGGGTTAGGTTATTTGCATTTGCGCGTCAAACAGCAAACAGCAAACAGCAAACAGCAAACAGCAAACAGCTATTTGCCATGGAATTTGGCAGTAATGGTGGAAAAAGTAACAGACCCTTTTTGGGAAAAGTGTCCTATGTTCCCCAGTTTCATACAAAGAGGGGAACATAGGACCCAGGGAACATAGACACGCTCCCCTCATGTTAATCCCTTGTACGCCTGCATTCAGGAATTTCCTTGTTTAGCTAATGAGCGTGGTTAACGTTATGCTAGCTGGTAATGGTCAGTAAATCCAAACAGTAAAAACGTTCACTAGCTTCTTTTGGGTACATTTAATGAACCTAAAAACACAATGTCCTTGATGTGAGCATGCAGACGTGCGAGCAAGCAGGTGTCAGTTCTACGCAGAGCACCGGAACAAAAACACTAACAGTATTATAATACCATCTGAAACACTCAGTGGTTTCTGTGGCATGAAAAATACCCTATTTTAAACACAGAAACAGCCAAATGGGGGCATATGGAGCCTTGTTCACCATCAAATGTTGACTGAGCGATCGGATCTTTATGTGTCTTATACCTATATTTAAAAGTGTCGACTTGTGATTGGATCACCAATGACAACTAGACATCTTAATGCCAGGTCTGAACAAGGCTTCTTTTAGACTAGTAGAAACTAGAGTCACACAATGGTAAATGTGATAACTATGCAGAAAATAAAATTTTTGTGGATTTTTCCCCCACTCTGATGGAGTTTCTGATGTCTTTATAAATATCTCGAAAACTTCAGTAAAACTCCTGTGTTCTTCAACTTTTTGAAAAATACATTTTTTCTTCTCAGAAAACAGATGATTAAGTAGGTCTGTGACTTGTAATGACAACATGTGATGGTATCCGAAATTACATGGTGAAAGCTTCAAATTGAAATATTTGAGGATTGGTTCTGAATTTATTTTTCATTTAAGTTGCCAATATCTGATATTTTGTGCCAACATTATAATTGGATTTTTTATAAGGCCATTTTATTGCACTGAAACTCTTCAGAAGCACCTTACAGCACATCAGTGGACACTAAAAGTAATTTAATTCTCTGAGTTAGGTTAGCTGCTCCTTAAGGACGACTGAAGCAGGTTTCACGGCAGATTTTACAGACTGTTGTGTGAAATCCTCCCACACCAGGCTGGAATGATTTCTCTGGGCAGCCATGTGAAATAAAAAATATTAAAAGCATATTGACTAGCTGTGGTCAGGGAGCTACCGTCATCAAAGAGGCAGATGACTCTGGTGGCTCTGGCTGGCTGATATCAGGTTTTTAATAAAAGGCCTGTTACAGTACGTCAGCCCAACTTTAGCTGCAGTAAATTGAAGGGGATAGAAAGTGGTGGAAAACAGACTGAGATGGAGAGACGGAAGCTGGAAAAAAGGAGGTAGGAGGAATGTGGAAAAGAGAAAGTCAGAGAGAGTTAGAGAAGCGATAAGTCCAAAGTCCAATTTAACATTTTAGAGAGCCAGTCTTTCTCCACTGTTTAATGTGCTTATGAGACAAGAAAATGCCGCCTTCATATCGCCTGCCAACAGCTCAGTCATTAGGGAGGAAGAGGGATGAAGGGACGAGGAGAAAAGAAAGCGAGATGACTGGAGAGAAGGGAAGATAGACAACGTAGGGAGGGGTTGAAGTGGTATGCGGCACTAGAATAAAGCAGACAGAGCCGATGCCAAGTGAAAAGAGCGACAGATCAAAAAAAATGACAAGCACCATTGATTCTATTTCTTCACTGAAGTGTTTTCAGCCTCCCGTTGCGTCTTTTCAAAGCCCAGCAATCTAAAAGGCCACCTGAGACGCCGGGCAGGTTATACCTTTCATCCATATTTCTTTTCTTTCTTTCCCCCTCCAGCTCCTCATGTTTTTATCTCTCACCGCAATTTCCCATAATTTCTGCACAACAATATGCTTTTCTTCTGCTGGAACTTCTATCCTGTTGACCTGTGGCGTTTCTCTATCACACGGCATTGTCTGCCTTCTCCCTCTCAGATTGTTCGCACTGAAGATTTGCAGTCTTATTTTCCCTCTTTCTTGTCACTGATGATGGTGACTCATGTTGACGATGCAGTGAGAGATATACTGTGTAGGTGAAAGGAATGCGGTGTTGAAGTTCCAAGTGTCTTTAGAGAAGTAAGAGCTCTCTGAAGAGCAGCAACTTCCTTTCTGCTTTATAGTTTGTCCCTCTCCTGTTGACCCTCTACGTAACTCATTGTCATGGTCACCTGAACAGTTCTTGTAAAGCATTGGAATTCGTAGCTACAATGTAAAAAAAGTGGCAGCTGTGGTTGCCAGAACTTTACCGTTATAAATATGGTGCAACTTTTTCTAATATTACAGTAAAATTATATTTGCATTGTTGATTTAATGTGTAAGATTGCCATTTTATTCACTTTACCGTATTACAGTAAAGTTCTGGCAACCACAGCTGCCAGTTTTTTTACAGTAAAAACAACAGGGTTTTTTTTTTTACAGTGTATAGTGCTCCACATGAACTGCTTTGCTGATGATGTTCAGCTCTACATCTCCACAAAACCACGACCCTGACCAGCTGCATCACCGAATTTCAATCAGAGATGCAAGCCAATTACAGCAGCAATTAACAATATTTGCATTATCAATTTATCTGTGGATAAGTTTCTCAACATCCAACCCAAGTCTTTGGGAGCCTCAACATTAGACATTTATGTTTAAAAGCTTCAGCTCAAAAGTCTCAAATTGACCTATAATGGCACACAACTTCTCACTGACCATCAGCAGCTCACCCCTCTCTGACCCTACATCCTGGATGGATTTTGACAGCAACCTCTAATTTAAAGTTACTCTCATTCCCAAAAGTCCCCTTTTTTTCCACATATCTGCCTATCCTACACTTTTCTGCTGCTAAAACTCTTACCCATGCTGCCTTCATTACCTCCAGACTTGACTACTGCAATAGCATTCTTATGATACTTTCTCCAAAGGGCCAATTAGCTCATGAATGCAAATGTTTTTGGCAGCATCCTTGAAGGGACCAACAAGGGAAAGACTTTAAACCTGCAAGGTATTAATAATGCCCTAAGCTAAACCATGGGCTTTAGTTGATTTTTTGGCCACTTGGGCCACTGGAAATCTGCTGTAAAAACACTGATGTACACTATTAACATTAGCTTGAATTTTGTCAAAGAAGAGTTTCCGGTTTTGTTAAAAAACACATACTTGATGTGGTGAAGCAAATCTCTTAACGAAGAAGACATAAACATAGGGGGAAGAGTGGCCGGCGGGAAAGTCTCAGGCCACACCCTCTCATCGTCGTGAATGATTAAACACGGGAGACGCAACTGTGGCCCCCGTCGCTAATTGTGCACACCTTCAGCAGCTGATCATAAACAAAGCAGCATGGCTAATTATGCACAGCGTCTCCGCTAATCATAAACATAAACATAGTGCTTGTGAATTAACCGGCATCGCTAACTGTGCACAGAGTGTCCAGTGCTTGATGTTAACAAACAGAGATCGCTAAGTGAACACCTCCTGCAGCAGCAGCACATACACACTGTACTGCTTCAGAGCTAACTGTTAGCCGGCTCTGTGACTGCAGCTGGGAGAGACTGCTGCAGGAGGAATGTGCCGCTTTGACTCGTTCTTACTCTTTTTAATGAGCAGCCGGCCCCGCAGCTCGTTAAGAAGAGCCGAAAAGTTGCTAATTATAGCAACAAAGTCGCTAAGTTGCCAACACTGCTTCGTCGGCTTTTACACATGGTACGTTTTGTTCTTGTGGCATCGAGTACTACGTCACATCCACATCCACATCCAATCAGTAATCAGGCTTTTTTCAGGGGAGAAAAAAAACCCTGCTCTTCAACAGGGATGAAAAAAGTTCAGACAAAAGCCCTCTCCAGACTGCTCGTATTCAAATTAGGGGCGTTTCGGCGAGTGAGACCCGCCTCATTTCGCGCATTGCCCGGTAGTGGACACAGCCCTATAGCTGTTCTCTGAAAGGACATTCAGAGGTCTTTGTCTTATATATCATCAGGTAAACAACATTGATTCAGGGTTCTGGTAACTAATGTCTAATGTCGTCTAATGTCTGCTATGCTTGATTTTAGGGCTGATTTGGTTTCCACAAACTCCTGAGGGAAATATCTCGCTTTTAGTTGCTAAGTGCTCTATGCTATAGTCACCGCTTCTCTCTCTCTCTGATGTTTGGTGCTGGGCAGGTGTAGTTTTTCAGAGCTTTTCCTGCCTTCTTTTGGAGAAAACAATACTGATGAGATCATTGAGACTGAGCCAAATCAGTAAAGTTGTGGGCCATAAAACCAAAAAAAATATAGCTACAAAGATGCTAAAATGCTCCTTAGAGCTGAGGGGAACTGCACAATTGTTGATAATTATCCCAGGATACATCACTATGAGCTAGTCTTTTCGCAAGAATATAGCCATGTAATCCATTGTTATTACAAAAGTATTGATTATAGCAACTCTAATTGACTTAAAACTCACTAAAAGTGTTCTTTAAAGTATGAATTATTGATTAGAATATGCTTCTTAAAGACTTTCTCTCCCATCAACTGTGTTCTTCCATTCCCTACTCGCTTGATAGTTTGTCCTTGGGTTAGGGTTAGCATTACAAATCAATCCATCAAGTCGCAAAAATTCATGTTTCCATCTTAAGACAGAGTCATAAAAAGAGACAGAAAGGGAGAGGAGGGATAAGAAAGGAAGGATTGATGAAGCTACAGAGAGTTATTGAAGGAAAAGACATTAATGGAGTGGTTAAAAATAAGAATGAGGACTGGTCCTCAGTGTGGCGCTCCCTCTCCTGCTGCACTCAGAGTTTTCAGAGCATGTCTAAATGCTGCTAATAACTCTCTGTCAAAGAGGGAGCACACACATGTACGCACACACCTTATAGAACCCCGCAATCTTCTTTCATTTAAAATGACTCATGTATGAAACATACAGCCGCTGCTGATTTGTCAAGGACTGATTGCGAGGAAAGGAAATGACAATGTGATGAAGTAACGTAAGGTCACATAAGTGCAAAAAGCAAAGGCTTAAAAGGCTTATGTGGTACTGACTAGAGGGACAGGATGAGAGAAAGACAGACGGATAGAGATGCCAGTTGGGGTGAATCAGGGATGTCTTTCATTTATGGAACCCATAGTAAAATAACTACTAATGGAAAAAATCATGCTTAAAAGATAATCAATTCGGAGAACTGTCGACAGATTTATTCCTTTGTATTCGCTGAAATATGCATTCTCTTATGAACATGTTTAATATCGCTTACTCTGAGTGCACACTGGATAAAAATCTTCAAAAAATTATGCTCAACAAGGGGGCACGGTGGCGTAGTTGGTCACAGCTAGAAGGTCCTGGGTTCGATTCCCGCCAGGACAAAGGGCGTTGGAGGCGTGTCCCCACCTCCATGTCTCCGGTGTCCTTAGCGCTAGTCTGTGTCGGCAAAAGGGCCTTCCTGTGTGGAGTTTGCATGTTCTCCCGAGGATCCCCTTAAACATGCATTGATCCTGATTGCGAGAGTGCCTCCCTCTGGTCAATCGGGGCGGTACCGGTGGGAATAACGTGATCCTCCCACGCGCTACGTCCTACCCTGAGAGTTCTAACAGTGAGGAATCATAATATCATCAAGCTCAAAGTGGTGCCATCAATTTTATTGTCCAAAACCCATAAATATTTAGTGAATTTATCACGCAAGGCCAAAAAAGAAGCAAATTATCACATCTGAGAACCTGGAACAACCAAATATTTGACATGTTTGCTTTAAAAATGATTTTCTTTTCATGAACTAATCACACAGTTGATCAGTATTATAGTTGGCAGTAGCTCAGTACATGGGAACTGGCTTGGGTACCACCGGTTCAAGTACCCATCTGAGTAGTGTGGAGGGGTAGCTGGTGAGGTGCCAGTTCACTTCCTGGGCAGTGATAAGTTACCGTATTTCCTCAAATAGTAGCCGGGGCTTCTGTTAATAAAAAATCAGTTTTGGACCCAGCTAATAATAGGGGCAGGCTATTATGTGAAGGAGGCTTTTATTAAAAAAAGAAAATCAGAGCAGCTCTGACCGGCACTTTTTAAAGTGTTTTACACAGCGCATTGTAGCCAGTTACCCGGATGTCGGCCATATTGGAAGTACTCGGATGTAAACAAACAATGAACAGCACGCTGAATGTTCATTTTAAGCAGGATTTAAAATGTCTAAACTACTAAAAAGCCCAGAAGAAAGTGCGTAAACGGCTCAACTTTACAGAGAATGACTAGGACAGTGGGAGAAACAACCATATTTACCTACAGTACTAACTTGTGTGGCCAAACTTCAAAATACAGGTGAAATCTGTTACCATCTGAATGGTGTTCTCCGTAGCATCACCTCCGCGGTTGGAGTTAGGATTTCAGTTTAAGGTTAGGCCTTGTAGAGAGAACTGTTTGTGGTTAAGGTAAACTTGGGCTCATGTTAACAACTTAAAGGACGACTGACTGGGGTCAGGGGTCAGGTTGGTGCAGGTTAAGGTAAGGGGGACACATATAGATGGGGGAACAGACTTTGACATAACACCGGTAAGACACCCGGTAAAAGAGGCCGGCTTTTATTTACTAAAAATTGTTTTTACACCCGGTTACTAAATGACGCTGGTCATTAATAGGGGCCTGGTTTTAAATTGAGGAAATATGGTAATTTAAGAATATAAATTGGCTCAAGTCAATTTGCATTCTTTGTATTTGCATTACGAAAAGAAACTGTTACATGCAATACTGGACATAATTAATTAATATCTTTATTTCAGTGATTACAAACACACAAATATATAGATGTTTTGCATTACTTAATGACAAAATGAGGTCACAACAAAGAGGAGAATCCTAGTCCTACTGCCTAACATCACACAGATATGAAAAATGGAAGAAATCTGATCTGCTGTTTGGTTTACGGCAGGAAATCTTGTGGAGTAAAAATAAGGACCCAAATACAACCTGTCTCCCAAGCAGAAGTGTCTCAAGAAAATTGGACTCAATTGTCCTTGGCTGAAAGTCTTCACCACTTCCACCCACCAGACATTTAGCTAACAAACCTCACCTTATATGACAGGTGACACTGGAAAAGGGTCAACTTGTGCCATCTGCTGGATGCATTCAGACTGGCAAATGGACTGAATATATATAACTCTTTTTTGTCCGAGGGACCCATCAAGCTGCTTTCCAACACATGCCAACATTCACCCATTCACACACACATTTATATAGTGAGAACAGGCTGCCATGCAAGGTGTCAACCTGCTCATCATCAGCATTCAGTGTCTTCGTCAAGGACACTTAGACACTCACTTCAGGAGCCAGTGAGTGAATTAGGGACCCCATTACTCCGTCTGTCTCTTACACCTAACAGTACCGCCATCCTTGTTAATGCCCTGGTTACCTCCCGTATAGATTTCTGCAATTCCCTCCTTTCTGGTCTACCTCTCAAGCTTCTCCATAAACTCCAACTGGTCCAGAACTCAGCTGCCCGGATCATCACCAGAACCCCCTCCATAAATCACATCACCCCTGTCCTACAACAACTGCACTGGCTACCTGTTAAGTACCGCATTTTTTTCTCTTTTTTTTTTTCATTTTATGAATTCTTCTTTTCGAACTGAGAAAATAAACAACAACATAAACTACAACAGCGTAGGCTAGATGCAAATGCGTATACATACTTGGGTTGTCAAAAGTATCGATACTAAAACGTTATGGAAACGATACTAATTTTAAAAAATATCAATTGTTAATATTGTTCTAATTGTTATTTTTTATTGTATGTATTTATTTTTTTCACTACCTCAGACCTGAAGCTTGTTATCATAGTTGCAGTTTGTTTTTGTCAATAAATCAATAAGCTTATATTGATTCACGTGCCAATGTTCTGTGATTAACTTTAAATCTTAACGCTGTCATAATTCAAATTACGTCACAGTAATTATTAGTTTTAATTGGACATTGCATAATCAACAGATATAACATAAAAGACATACCCATAAAAACTAATTACAGAATTTTATATTTAAAAATGATATAACTACACTTAAGTTAAATAAGTCACAAATAACACACTGGAATAAATAACGTGTACTTAAAATTTTCCATATTTTAGCAGCACTCAAAACAAAAGAGTTATTACATCAGTTATTCATTTCTAAGTTCAGTTAATTCAAGTAAATGAGTAACCCCAGTGATTTTTTTTAGATTTAAGTTTTACAGTGTAGTTTGTTTTTATGTAGCTGATTGTGTTGTTTTTTGCTGTGTTTTTAAGGTGACCTTGAGTGACATGAAAGGCGCCCATAAATAAAATGTATTATTATTTATTATTAGAGAATATTCTAGTATATATAACCAATGGAATGACATTTTGCAGCGCTGTGTGTATGCCACTCAATGGTACAACTGACACGCCACATTGTCTGATAGGGTTTTAACACACACCTGCAGGACAACGGCAGTAGACCTCTTTTCAGGGACTCAGACCCCCATCTGGGAAGAGGCTGACCTCATTTATAACACATCCATTGGAGGGCAATGCTATTTCCATCTGGGTCACAGAGACAAGAAATAATGTCCTCCATCTAGAAGTAACAATCAGGTCTAGTGACTGAAAACTTCAAGCAACCTGAGAGCCTCCACGTATCCATTACTGGAGCTCCAGGAATGCATATACGAAAATCTGGGACTATTTATAGGCACCTAAAGGAATACTTCACCTTTAATGATCATTTGTATATCGATTACTCTTGGATTCTTGAAGAAAATGTTCCCATGCTTCCACAGTGAACAAAGAATACGAAAATTGAGTAAATCCTTGATTAATCAAAGCAAATGTGGGCACATTCGCAACAAAACTACATTCAAGCATCCATTTAAATCTCAGTATAATTCAAGTCTCATTTATAAATTCATATGCACAGCACTTCCTCAACACGCCAAATTCTTGCCTTTTAGAACACTTCCAAAACTACCATTTCACACTGTGATCCAGTTCAGGTCTGTGGGGACCAACGAAACAACGAAAACTAGAATTGAAAAAACATTTCCGTTAACTGAAATAAAAATAAAAACGAGAGTTTAAAAAAAAAACGAAAACTAACTGAAACTGTATTGTGTGGTTACAAAACTAACTAAAATTCTAGTGAAAATGTCCTTCGTTTTCGTCTTTGTCAACCTCCTCATACGTAAACCCTTTTGGTTGATATGAAATCTATTTCATCTATCTAGTTTTATGACTTAATAGACTTATTGGGACTTAGATGGATAATAAAAGGAAATAAAGGCAACATTTATTGTGACCTTATTGAATCTTGCACCCAACAAATACCCCATTGAAAAAAACTAACACTAAAACTAATAAAAACTAAACTAAAACTAAGCATTTTCCAAAAAATAAAAACTAATCAAATCTAGCAAATACACTCTAAAAACAAATTAAAACTAACTGAATTTGAAAACAAAAATTGACAACTAATGAAAAAAAAAACTATTATAACCTTGGTTGGGACTGCCAGTTGTTATCCCATTGTTCTAATGGTCAAAAGTGCCCAAAATTTCCCATTTTACCGAAATCCCGTTAGTCCGACAGCCCATTACCTGGAAAACCACAACCCATTGCTCTGAAGGCCAAAAATACACAAGAGTAGTTGGAGTGTAGCTACTGCTGGCCTTACTACTATAAAAAAATATATTTTTATGGTGTGGCAATGCTATAGTAAAGGTTAGGTTTAGGTTTTAGGTTTAAGCACAAAGGTTAGGAAAACATAATGGTTCGGGTTAATATTGAATACTTGTTGATCCAAACACAATAGTATGCAACAGGGCTTCGGGTCTAGTGGACAAATGGAATTGTGGTCCAACAGGAAATTTGTCAGACTATTAGGCAGTCAGAACAATGGGATATTGGAACAATGGTGTGCATACGAGGAGCATATTTATTATCTTGCATTTACTACATTTTTGGATTCTTGGTTCATTGTGGACGTATCTGAGGTAACTTTTTTTTAGTTAGTGATTGATTTACAAATGGTCATTTTAAGGGTGAAGTATTCCTTTAAGTCATGCAGGTAAATTTTGATCCACAACTCTTGAGAGATTAAGGTGATTTGTGATAATGGCTTTCTTGGCACTGGACAGTTAACTCATTTTCCAAAACACTGACACTCTCATTCCCGTTAAATAAGAAGCCATGTTTCCTTTTTTGCTCAACCGGCAGCTTGTAATATGGACAAACACTGTATCACTGCTTTCCAATAATTCAAAGCAAACAACTTATTTCCCAGTGTCTTCCTCTAATGATGTCCTCCACCACGAAAACCTCTCGAGTTGTTTAATTTTTAATCAGAAAGAAGAAAAAATCACATATGCACAAACAGTCAGCATATGGGAATGCATGCATATATATATACTTTTTGCTCTTTTCTTGCAGGGAGATACAGGCCAGCTGATGCAAGAGATGATATTCATTTATGTAATATTTATATTATATTTGTGGAAAGCCTCCTCGCTGCCATTCCTTATGAAATATTTACACTGAGAAGCTCCTTCACAGTTGGTAACACAGAATTCACGTGTAGCCAACACACATTTATTACCCAGTTCTGCCGAGTAGCTGCTTCTCTGTTTTCCTCTCTACATGTATGACACATTATTGCATATAGGTGCTAATCATTATCATCCCAGTATAATTTAGCACTGTGAATTTGGATGTGAATGGAATTTCTCCTTGTGAGTAAAAGACAAGAGCAATATGCAGTAAAGATTGTGCTGTAGCCTGTAACTATACAATTCGAATTTCTGCCCACTTGGGAGACACAAAACACAGTCAGAGCAATCTTTTAAATGCACTTTCCTCTGTTTACACAAGCAATTGTTACCCATGCAGATGAATAAAGTGCACAGTAATAAAGCGAGGTGACAATCCCAGAGACAACAGCGTGGGCAGCTATCATCTCTTTGTTTTTTTGTTTATTTCCGTTAATAGCTAAGACACGACAGCTTTATAAGTTGCGACGCTTTTGATGGAGGCAGTAAATCAAGCATTTAGTCCGGAGCTGTGAGCACTCAAAGCTGTTGCTCAAAGCTTGTTTTCAGCAGCATACGGCTGGGGTCAGCGCTGCATCTGTCCCTGCCTTCACAGCAGGGGAGGGAGCTCGAGCTAGCTTCCCGACTGTAGCGCACGCCATGTGTTTGTGTGGGAAGGGCCAGGTTAGAGGACACGACGAGCCGAGTGCCTGTACAGTTGGCGCATCAAAGGGAGTCGAACTATAACATTTGTTGATTACACAATGTGTGAGTCGAAGAGACGGTATGGGTGGAAAATGCTTGTCAGGTTAGACTGCATTTTGTAATGGACTTAAAGAAGGAAAAGAGAGAGCAGATAAAAAAAAGATTTAAAAAAAAGAGGAACACTGATGGATAATTAATGGCACTTTTTCCTCTCCTTCTGTCTGTTTTCGTCTCAGTATCTGCTCCATGCAGCACTATGACCTTTAGTGAGTGTGTAATTCTAGCACAGGCCTGAGCATAATAATATGTCCAGTAAAAATCCATGGTGAGTGCAGCACAGTGACGGGAGAAACTGAAGACAGGAGGCTCGGCTGCTGACAGGCCGAATCGTGGTCCTCCACCCAGACAGCCTATTATATCAGTAGCTGCCTGGCTCCCATGGGAGAGATGCAGCCACAAGTTAACTCGTCTTCCTCTTGGAGACAACTTGACCTCAGCAGCTGAGCTAGTCACAGTTCAGAAGCCGGGTTTCAGTTCTTCAAGAGCACAAGGATATTTTTAGATGCACTTTAAGACACCAGTACTGTTCTTTTCTTGAAAATAATCCAATCCATTGTCAGGAGACTGTGACGCATATTCATGCTTTGATACATCCGTTCATCTGTTAATGCTTATTCTATGTCAGCTGGAGCTGAACTCCTGCTCAATGTCAGAGCTGACACATAGAGATAGACAACCCTTCACGCTCACATTACAAGAAATTAAGAAACTGGAGAAAAGCCATGCTAACACAGGGAGAACATGCTAACTCAAGCAGGAGGACCCAAGTCCAAGAAACCCAAAGACCCAAGAAATTTGAACTCCGAAACAACTAACTACTATACTGCCCTACAAAGTCTAACTGCAGTATCTACATTTTTGGTTGAAATTGAGTTATAACTAAAAAATGAACTCCTTCATGTCTGTTTTATCTTGTCCCAAAGTTTTAGACTTCAATTTTGCTTTATTTCAGAGAAATTATGATATAAAAATGACAATAACTTCAAAATCCAACTCAAAACCAAAGCAGACCGCAGGAACTTAACTTTGAATGTAATAAAAAAGTGAGATAACATTACACTAAGACTAAAATATAGCATTACTTTATAATATTAAGTCTAAAATACACAAATCTTTTTAAAAAAGTTGTTAAAAACTTTTAAATACATTGATAACAAAATCAATTTGAAAATGTTGTTGAAAACAAAATATAAAAGCTGTAAGAAGACAACAACATTGTCGTTACTGCACTCTGTTTGTGCAATACTATAATAACCTTTTACAGCCAAACCAGAGTGCAGTAACTACATTTCTGGGGTCAAAGGTAAAATAAATCGATGATTTTTGAGCCTAAATATTACACCATCAATACATGTAGAAATAAGTGTCATATCACTAACCTACCTATAACCCATTTGGCTGGCCAGTTAAAAAAACATTAAGAACTTTTAAGCAGTTTTTCTCAGTTTTACCCTTTGAGTAGTTACTGCAGTTAGGCTTTGTATGGCAGTATAATACAACAAATGTAAAAAATAAAATTTCCATGCATTTATAATGTTACAATGCTTCTTAGTACATCTGAGAGTTCAATTTTAAAGAAACATGAGAATTTTTATTAAGAACACATACCACTGTCACAGCTGTCTGTACTGATTCTCAGAGCCTTTTAAAGTAATTTGCTTTAACAAAATGACTTTAATACAATAAAGTAATTACTTTGTCTGATCAGAACCTTTAGTCCCATGCTAACATACAGAAGTATAGCAGCTATACAGTTATTGGGATTATATGTATGGATTATTGGATCAGTCCTCACCAATAGTATGACATTCACAAGCACATACTGTACATAGAGATAAAAATTAGAGATCACTTTGCTGATTGGAACGGGTTCATTTAGTTCAAAGAGTCACTATCACTGTCTATATAGTTCATGGTTTTAATACTGTCTTTTGTGTCACCATTGACGAAAGCTGATGTCTGTTCTGTTCACAACTGTCTGTAACTTCAGGTTACAAAACAAGGCCTATATGAGCACTTTTGTGAGGCTACTTACATTTTGAAACCATGTTTTCAGGGGCTTTAAGAAGAGATCAGACGCCCACAGGTTTCCACATCAGCCCTACAATGGTTTCTGTTTTCACAAGGAAGTCATTAGGGATGTTTGTTGGTTTGAGAAATATCCATTGGGTCTATTCTTAGACCAAAATAATATTCCAAGATTCCCATCGATGGCTTAAGTGACATTATGTCTGCCTTGCTGACCCCTAAACAAATCTATAGTGTCCACAGATTCCCCTCAGGGGTCACAAGTTCTATTCCTGCTGCTGAGGTGAAGGAGAATCCTGATATACTTCTATCCTTAGCTGCAATCGATCTGCTGACATCCAACACCCGTCTTCCCTGTCCTCTCCTTTTTATTTTCCTCCCTGTTCCATCCATCTCCCTTCCCCTCCAAAAAACGTCTCCAATGTCAGTTTGTCGTTTTTTAACAGCCCTTGGTCTTTGCTAAATGCCTTGGGCCTAGCTTGCTGCTGCCTGGGCTCCCCTGGTATTGCTGCTCTAGATCTTTCTGTCCTGCTGCTGCCAACACAAACTGGCAACAAGACCGCTAGAACCTGGCCCTCTGGCCTTTATCCTTGTTACTAAACTACCCGAAAGTGGCTTCAGATGCGTCATGTTGTGTTGAGTGCTGTTGTGGTGTCCTGGTTTAGTTGTTTGGACGAAACAGGAGGAGTAATGGAGGCTAAGAGCAGGCAGTCGAACCCTTGTCCTAGTAGTACTTATATATATACACCCATGAACTAATGCAATCAATCAGAAGTTGATATAAGTACAAACCTGCATGCATCAGGAGAGAAATTGTACTGTTCCATAGTCCGTTCAGCAGCTTGGACAGTTTGAAAAGCGGTCTGGTTTAGTTGTAGCTCCAGCGTAAATGATATTGTAAGGGCATGTTAAATAGGACACTGAATCAAACCTCTCTTCTTTCAAGCTGCCAACAGTATTGTGTTACCTGTGAGGTGAATTGTCCCACATGCGCTGAGTGTTTAAATGGTTACTGTGCTGTTCTTTAAGCTCTCCAAGGGATCTAAAAAAGGGGACATCCCTTACTGAGAGAGGCCTCCAGGGTGAAGGGCTTTCGAGGCACCGACGTGTATTTTAGCTCATGTCCCAGAGCAGCACGTTGCACCGACAGGCAGCTAAAGCCCCAAAGACACACTCACGACCATGTACACACTGCAAAAAAGAGGTGTAAAAAAACCAAGATAAAAACACTAAATATGAGGGAAATGATCTTGCTGCATGGACAGATAATTTCACTTGACAAGATTTCTTAAATTAAGATTGTTAAATCTTATAAGCATGTTGTATGCTTAAAGTAAGAAATTAACTCTTAAAACAAGATAAATTAAATATATTTAATATATATAGATATAAATCAGCGATGAACTGGCCCAAGCAGAGTGTACTGCAAATGATTTGTTTCTTATCAAGATTAAAATAAAAACTTTAGATTTAGAAGTGTTAGATAATTTATCTTGTTTTAGGAGTTAATTTCTTATTTTATCTTGTTTTAGGAGTTAATTTCTTATTTTAAGCGTACAACATGCTTATTTGTAATTTAATTTAAGAAATCTTGTCAAGTGAAATTATCTGTCCATGCAACAAGATAATTTCCCTCATATTTAGTGTTTTTATCTTGTTTTTAGACACACCTTTTTTGCAGTGCACCCTTCTACAGTCACAAAAACACACACTGCTGTAATACACACTTCCCAGGATGAAGATGGTAATTACTCTCCCAGCATCAACTTCCTTTCTTTGTTGCCGGAGGCAATTATTCGCTTATTCAGGTCAAGGATGGTTCTGTGATGGGAAATGAGTGGGTAGAAAATAAAGATGGACAGCTACATGGACATCACTAGGGTTTGGCAAGGTGTGGTATTTCTCATGGTTTTGCTAGGAAATCTTTATACGTATGTAAGATGTTTGTGTTTTATAATGTTTTTTTGTGATCAAGAGGACATGTTGACTGTCAGTAACTTAAAACACAAGTTTTGACTTAATTAAAGGGATCACACCACACAAAGTAGTATATGTATTACTCAATATTTGCTAAGTGTGACTAAGTCAGCTAACTGAACAAACCAGCTAATGTTGAGATTGAGATTAAGCTAAATGTTAAATGGAGAAATCTAAAATCCGAAACACACATATTTGTTTTAGAACTATAGATTTTAATGTCTTTACTAGCTTCCTTACATTTTAATAGTGCAGCCAAATTTAGTAAATTGTCAGTTTGAAACTAGCTAACGTAAGTGGTTAGCTAACATTGGCTAATGGATAGTTAGCGCCACTGTTCCAAGACCCGTGTCCCCTCTTAACTGACACTACATTGATATTTCATCACAAACACCAATTCATATGTCATCACTCACCATTCATTCCTTCACATTCTTATTAAAAGTGGACTTTTTTTATTTATTATAAAAGATGGCAACCTCTCATCACATATGTGAGTACCCTCACCTCTCTGGACCCCAACTAAGTTGATTTGATGCATCCAATTTCCATTTATTTCATTAAGGTTTTTTTTTAATGAGAACACTCGGCACCCTGTGTTTATTTATGTATTGCTATTGTTAATATAATTGTTAATGTTTCTGTGTCTCTGCTCTCTTGCCTCCCTTTATATTATTATAATACTATGTATTTTATTGTATTGTATTTATTTCTCTTTTTGTTTTGTGGGTTGTCTTTTTTGTGGTTCTTCGTTCTAATGTACTGTTTAAAAAGCAAAAATGTGGAAAACAGCTGTAGAATAACTTATGCCTTGTATTGATGCTTATGAATGCTGATTTCCAATAAAAAATATTATAAAAAATAAATAAATACATTTTAAAAAAGTGGATTTTGGTTGTTTCATAGCAAATTTATATTACATGCTGGGACACAATCAAAGCTTACGGTTTAATAAGGTGAGACAGGAAAACCAGGGGTTTTTAACCCATGAGAACCCAGACCCATTTATCCTTGAAGGAAAATTATGGGGGATATACCAAAGACCAAGTAAACCACATAGAACACATTTCTGATGTTTTTTTTAAAATACTACCCTTAAATGTCATAGATTTGTGATGTAACATATATGTCACATTGGGTGTTTATGGTATTTATCTTTATGATATTTCTTATTTTAATATAAATAAACTCGACACCTTTTCTGCTTACAGAAACACAAATTTGTCTCTTTTTTTTGCATCTCCACAACATATATTAAAATTGTGACATTAATAGTGCCGTTTAACAACAAATTATTTTTCAGATTTGTTTTTAAGTAACAAAATAACAATAAATCAATAATAAATAAAAATAAATAACAAACTCTAATAGCGTTAAATGCAATAAAGGACACCCTTTTAACGGATTAGAATTGTTAAATGGGTTTAAACTTAGCCTAGTAACAAAAAATAAGCTTTTTGAAATTAGCTACTTTTTCAGATTTCTGTTTCCAGTCACACACATATTTTGAGGAAGTCACTAAAGTGTTTGTTACACCCATGTCACTGTGGGTTCTTATGGGTTAAGGCAGGGGTGTCAAACTCAAAACACAATGGGCCAAAATTTAAAACTTGAATAAAATCGCGGGCCAACATTGAACAAATAAACCTTTTAATATATACCAAACATGTTTTGCTTTAACATTAAATATGGAACCAGCAACGCTTATAAACATACAATATATAACTAAATAGTGCAGACATGCAAAATCAAATTTCAAATAAAAAACACATCAATGTCATTAATTTATTAAATAAAAATTAAATAAAAATCGTATGCCTCTTTTCTATTTGCATCCTTCTGATTTAAATATCAAAATAAACTTTTTCAACAGGTTAATAAATTCTGCCTTTCTTTTCGCCATTTTTGGGAAGGGGTAGCTCGGAGACAGCTCTAGCTTGAGGTTGCTATGACGACTGTCACAGAGGAGCGCGTTTCTGGGTCCTGTCCTTATTGACGCGGCAAAACAACAGCAGGGCATTGTGGGATTTTTAGTATTAGCGGTAAATTCGCCGTATAATACCGGCGGGTCAGCTTTTATAGTACAATAATAATATAATAATTTGGGATTGCCTCGCGGGCCAAATAAAATTACACTGCGGGCCAAATTTGGCTTGACACCCCTGGGTTAAGGCAAATCAGGACTCAAGAAAGGGCAACAAATAAAAAATCCAAAATAGTGATACAGAGAGAAATAAAGTAATGTTATTTTGAGAAAAACAAAAGGGCAGATTATGTGGAGCTCAGGAGAGTCAGGGGTGTGAAAGGCAGATGGAAGAGGCAGGAGCAGTCTCTCCCAGCTGCTTGCTGGCACACACACTCACGACAAGGTTACAACCCTTCTGGCTTTCACTTCTTCTCTTCACTTCTATTTTTTTCCACTTCATGTTCTGACACCCCTCTTTCTCCGTATCTCACTCGCATATTTTTCCACTTCATCACATCCCTCCTACAGACATCTTCTTTTTTACTGTAGGCCTACTGTATGTCATTTTCTAATCACCCAGTGAGAAACACCAGCACAGGCAGCTGATGGTCCCATCCCCCCATTTACTCCTTGGCTGGCGTTCCACCTCGCATCCAACACATGGTGATCACACATCACACGTCGAAATGTGTGACTCATGTAACAACCGTATTGAATTAATCTTTAAAAATAACTACACTTTTGGCACCATTTGTGTTTATAGATTGTGTAACTGTGGGTGTGAGTTTGCCATATTGCTTCATCCTCGCACTCGATTGTCGAAGAAAGATATTTAATGTGTCTTGCGATGCCTTTTTGCCATGTGTATAATAAATCCTGTTATCTTTACATAACGCAAATCTGTCCTGGGAAGATCAACAAATCCCTTTGGTGTTACACATGGCGATTATGTTGATTCGAACTGTGACGTGGATCCCTATAGCTCTTGCCTAAAAGTTATCACATAATATATGGCGTAGGACATTCCTCTATAATATACTTACATAAAGAGGATTTGGTGTCCACTTTGAATTCTGACATAATCTAACTTAAACTTCTCTCTATCCCAGGACGATTTGATCAAACAAAACACAATATCTAGAACACACACTGCAAAAAAGTGTAAAAACAAGATAAAAACACTAAATCTGAGGGAAATTATCTTGCTGCATGGACGGATAATTTCTTAAATTAAGATAGTTAAATCTAGAAATAAGCATGTTGAACGCTTAAAATAAGAAATTAACTAAACACTTCTAAATCTTAAGGCTTTTTTTTTATCTTGGTGAGAAACAAATAATTTGCAGTGCACTCTGCTCGGGCCAGTTCATCGCTGCTTGCAGCTTTAATTTATATTGTTTTAAGAGTTCATTTCTTTTTTTATAGACATGTATTTATTGAGTTTTAACAGTTTACAAAAATGACATTTTAATACATTTGACAAAGCATTAAAGTCAAACTATAAAGGAATCCACTCCCCCCACCCCAAAGGAAAAATAAATAGTTAAAGGAAAGAAACAGAACTAATAATAAAAAATAAAAATAAAAAGTGGGTAACGACATTACATAAGACTTCATTTCTTATTTAAGGGTACAACATTCTAGATTTAATCATCTTAATTTAAGAAATCTTGTCAAGTGTCAATTATCTGTCCATGCAGCAAGATAATTTCCCTCAGATTTAGTGTTTTTATCTTGTTTTTAGACACACCTTTTTTGCAGTGCAGTGTGACCCAAAACATTCCCAAATAAGGCCGAGGCATGCAGCATATAATATGCAGGGAGGTGGAGGAAGCTTGGGAAACAACCTAAATCTCACGCTTCACTGAGGGAGGGATGACTGGACACCATACTGCCGGGCCACATTATAGCTGTCTCACTTTCATATTTCCTGTGCTGCTGATAAAAAAAAGGAAGTGTCTAAAAATACCAGCAAGCCCCGCCTTTTCCCCATCAGGGAGGGAAATGGCCAACTCAGCGAGAATTTCCCCTTCACAAGCGATCATGTCGCACCGGTAGAGATGCCCACAAGCTGCGTGATGGAGCTATCCCACAATGCAGTGCAGTGACTTGTACAGTAGGCGTGCGGGGCTCGCTCTGGGCTCCGATGGAAAGATCACACATTCAGACAACTCCTCGTCTTTGCTTGCGGACTGTCTTATGTTCCCGCTCTGCATCCTCCATCCTCCCTCCTTGCTCCTGCAAACTCTGTAAAGTTCACACATCAGTCTGCCGATGCTGAGAAAATAATCACATCCACGCTGGTGAGCAGCTTCCCCCGGCTTATCTTTCTGCTACTGAACTGTGGATTACAACTGCTGGAAGTGTGACTTACTACACCTGGGTGATAAGAAATTCTGTCGCTGCCATTTTTAGCACTGCATAATTAACCACATTTAGATTCTAGAGGAGATCCTTTACAGTATAAAATGATGCACTTGTGTCATGATGGAATGCTGATTCTATAAAAACAAGCTATGATTTAGTTTTATATTTCACTTGGGTAAAGCTTTTCTCTATCATACTTTTTGTATATCATAATGTGTTGTTAATTATTCATGTAAATGGATATCCATTAGCTATCACCAGGGCTGCAGCTTCTCTTCCACAGGTCCGCAGGAAAAGAAATCACTACAGCGATTTAATTGAATACAAATACAAACAGTTGCTTATTTACACATCCAGCATTATCATTCATTTGGAGTTGTGTTTCTGGCCTCCTGGGGAAAGTAAGTCCACCTCCTGAGGGAAATGTCTGGCTCTTAAGCTGCTAACCGCTCCGCATTGTTCACCAGCCAGTCACTAATAGTGTCTGACTGTTTCCTGCTGTACAGGTAGATTACAGTTGTTTTTTTACTGAAACTGTTCGTGCTGTAGCTGAAATCAGATTCAGAACAGTAAAACAGCTGAAAGTCACTTCAAAGCTCCATAAAACACAATGCTGCAGATTCAAGAAAAGGATTATCACTATGAATAACCACAAAATATTAATTACACTCGTTTAAAAAAAAAAAACGCAACAGTAAATTTCAGGAGGCTTTGTAAAATAAGTGGACGCTGCCACAGTGTGATTCATTTAAAATATATAACATGTTAAAAATAAATAACACAACGCAAAACAAGGTGTTTTTTTTTAAGATACAGTGACAATAATGGTATCATATGAAACTAAAAGAGCTGAGGAATTTATTAGTACCATGTTATGATATCTTGTCAGGAAAGGAGCTAAATAATGCTCAGAAGTTAGGCTACATTTTTGCAAGGAAGTGGACATTTTTTCAAAGGGGGTCCCTCTCACCTCCAGATATCTGAATAAAATGGGTTCAATGAGGAACCACAAGTCTTCCTTTTACAGACAAGAATCCATTATTACGACCCAACGGTCTGAAGATGAAAAAAAGCAACTAATTATGATTTATTACAGTTATGCAATTACTTTTTTAATCATTTTTAATCGTTTTAGTCAGAACGCTGAACATTTTTAAGCAAATAATATATGACAATCTACTTTGATGGACTGACAAAAGGTAAAAGATTAGGGCTGGGGGATATATAGATATAAAAAATATATCGATATATTTTTTAACATGATATGGAACTAGGCCAATTTGTATATATCGATATAGTTTTAAAAAAAAGTATATATATATATATATATATGTATATGCTGCCCTTACTAGGGTTTGTCGTATTTAGTTCTTTTGTAATGTTCGTTATTCTTTTCTCATATATATCAGAAAAAGATTGGCCTATTTCATTTCATAGGCTATTTTATTTAAGATGTTTTTTTTATTTAAATGTGCACTTTATGGAGGTTTGATTTAAAAAAAAAAGGTTCTCCTGTTGTTATACAGTATTTATGTTCGCTTAAATAAATTATTTCAAAAAAACGACTTGTGACAGGTCATATTTGGCTTTAACTTTGACTGAATATTTGCTCTCACTTTGCGATAAAAATATCGGGATTTATATCGTATATATCGATATTCAGCCTAAATATATAGCGTATAGCGAAGTATTGACACACAGTGTGGAGAATGTTTACTGAGGAAATAAACCTACTGAGAAGCAGCAGCATTTTCTCAGTGGACTCATTTTTGCAACCAGTGTAGTCGCCCCCTGTCTGCCAGTCAAAATAATGCAGGTTTAAGGCACTTCTGCACAAGACGATTGGTTTTGCTTTTCAGGCCCGGAGGTTGCTGTTTGGTAGCAACACATGCCCTAAGAACCATTCTGTACAAATGTTACTATATTTTCCATAAATGAGGCATCTAATCAGGGAAGTAATGAGTGAGAATTATTGTCTCTTGAACTGCACACAGCCTGCACACATCTGTGCTTTCAGCTGTAGCTCTCCCTCACCTTCTACCTCCTCCACTTTCTTCTTTTATCTCCACCTCTCTCTTATTCTCCATCTGTTTTTGTCTTACCTCTCTAGTTAATGTGAAGTGAAAAAGCAGATGCAACTCATACCTCCGTATGGAGAGTAACCTCTTGCACCGCAGCACTCTGATCAGTGAAGCCTCCAAAGCTTCAATGCAGTCACTGCTTCCATTAAGACCAGTGTTACATATCCACCATATGTAAAGAACAGAGGCTGTTCCATTTATAGCTGTCAAACATCAAACTTCTTGAGCTGTATTATAGCACTGGTTTATTGCACTGCATTTATTCAATTATGGTTACACAGATACCAGGACCATTGCTAAAACACTTTTAAAGTTTCATATTAGTAAGTTAATACAATAGATTTCCACTTAAATACTATTGATTGATGGGGGCTGTACTAGAATATAGTACATCAAATAAAGTAAGGTTTACTGTGGCACACCACATGTTATAACAGTAAAACTTGGACTAAAATCAATGCACTTCTCAATAGAGCAAGATTTGCAGTATTTCACTCTATAGAGTCTTGGGCTATATTTTCCATTTTTGAATCCTTTTCATGTCTTTTTTGTGTCTTTTTGTTGTAATTTTGTGTATTTTTTGGTCATTTTGGTTCTTTTTTTAGTCTTTTTGTGTCTTTTTTGGTCTTTTTCTGGTCATTTTGTGTCTTTTTTAGTCCAACATAAAATGTGATTTTGAATCTTTTTTTTTAACTTTCAAAACACTATCACGATCAATAAAGAATGTTTAATGTTGCAAATGTGAACATAGGTTGCAAAAATAACATATGAGTTTTACATCCACTTCTATCATTTTATACAAAATATATTTGAGCTTTTCTCCAGTTGTACTTGGTATATCATCATCAAACTGAAACTGGCCTCATGGAGTTTACAGCCAGAACTACAGCCAGAAGAGGTAAAGTTACAGTCACACTGCTTTGTTTTCTAGTCTGGATGTGATGAAGAAGTAACGCTTTGGCGCTTTTGGAGACTCCAGAGGGTTAATGCTGTGAAACAGAACTACTTCTATATCTATATCTATATCTTCTCAGTAGTGGAACAAGTAGTTAAATCTTCTGTTTCATTATTACCATCCATCACCACACATGCTAACTACTTGTTTCCAGTCATTTATTCTCATTAGGAAATCACATCAGCATGTCTGGCCCCATGAGACTTCTACGTCAGTACTGATCACCAACAGGCTAAACACTGGGGTGTAAACATCTATAATATGTGACATGTTGCAGGACATCTGCCCAGCCCCGATGAACAAACAATAATCCAACACTAGAAAGGCTTATTTGGAGATCCGGTGCATCAAAATAAAAGTAAAAAGCATCTCGACCAGTTGGTGTCAATTGAGAGGAAAGAAAAAAGGCATAAGCACTAGAGCAGCCCGCATTATCAGAGTATCATGTGGTGCCCTGAGAGGCAGACAGCACATTTAATTGAACACACTCTACAGAATAATACTGCTCTTTTGCTCACAGCTCCACAGAAAAAGGTTGCAATGTGATTGCACCAGGAGCTGGAGAAATGAGTCTGCAGTCATTACGGCTGCTTGTAAATGCATCCAAGCCAGCCGGCGCCACATCGATTTTTCTATTTCTGATTGGCCCTCTGTTATTGCCCAGAGAGCTCTGCGAGAGGCTGGCGGGGGGAAACGCTGAGCTTAATTGATGCTGTCATGGTATGAAACAGGTTGTAATTTTTCACCCCAACATTTTCTTTCACTGTGGCAATACTGCTCTACTCTCGTATATAAAAATACAGGAACAACAGCCACTACTACTGTTTGTATTTATGTGGCTGAGGGAGACACAGCTGGTGGTTATTCATCTATAAAATTCCTCACATTCTGCTCAGAGGTAGAGTTAAGCTTTAACGCCCCGCTGGGGCAATCTGGTTTACGGACGTCAGTCAATAATAATAAATACAAAAAGAATACACCAGTGTATAAAAACAGCAATCAATACAATACATACATGCATACAGAACATACATACTGTTCTTTTTAGAAAAGTCATTAGAGAAAGCTTTTAGCATCAGTGACGTAGGTTACAGCAACGATGCTAAGTAATGTACGTAAAAAGGTTGTTATAGTTAACAAAAACTAACAAAATAACGAAAACTGGAATTGAAAAATCATTTTCATTAACTGAAATAAAAATAAAAACGAGAGTTTTTTAAAAAACCATAACTAACTGAAACTGTATTGTTTGGTTACAAAACTAACTAAAATGAACTAAAATTATAATGAAAATGTCCTTCATTTTCTGTGTGTCTCCATTACAAAAAGGCCCCCAGAGGGATTTAGAGACTCCGGAGGTGACGTATGGTTTTAGATCGTTGCGACGGATTAAACGCGGGAGACACAACTGTGGCCGCCGTTGCTAACTGTGCACAATGTCAGCAGCTGATCATAAACAAAGCAGCATGGCTAATTATGCACAGCTTCTCCGCTGATCATAAACATAGTGATCGTGAATTAACTGGCATCGCTAACTGTGCACAGTGTCCGGTGCTTGTTGAAAACAAACAGAGATCGCTAAGTGAACACCTCCTGCAGCAGCAGCACAAACACACTGTACTGCTACAGAGCTAACTGTTAGCCGGCTCTGTGACTGCAGCTGGGCCCTCCCAGCTCGTTAAGAAGAGCCGAAAAGTTGCTAATTATAGCAACAAAGTTGCTAAGTTGGCAACACTGCTTTGCTGGCTTTTACAAATGGCGCGTGTTGTTGTGGCGTCGAGTACTACGTCACAACCTGCTTAGCGATCTATCCAATCAGTAACCAGGCTTTTTTCAGGGGAGATAAAAGACTCTGCTCTTCTGCAGGGACGAAAAAAGTCCCGACAAAAGCCAACTCCGGACTGCTCGTATTCAAATTAGGGGCTTTCGACGAGTGAGACCCGCCTCATTGCAGGTATTGCCTGGTAGTGGAAACAGTCCTAGTGTGTGACCTAACTAACATGACATAGACAGCTGTACATTGCTTAGCTTTGATTCCAATACTTCTCCAACCTGGAAGCGTGCCGATCAATGAGTCCCACCTCTTTGGTCTCAACATCTGCAGTTGGCTCACTATGAGTCATCAGCTAACCTCAGAGCATACCTGTCTCTTTCTGTCTGACAGGCGACTGTGTGTAGGGAAATGACGCAGGCCTGAGGAGGAAGATGAGAGATTGTACTAGACAGAGAACTATTCACTCGAACTCTCTGCTCTCTGTTTGCCAAAAAATCAATCAACCAACAAACAAAATTAAAATCCATGTTATAATTTGACAGCAGTCTCTGTGAAAGGACTCACTATTCAACAAAGAGGAGCAATCTTGTTTCTTGTTCTTTTCCAGATGTCTCAAAATAAGATTTATCAGGGTTGGATTTAAGGAGGATTTAACGCAGTAACTTTCTTCCAAAGTCTAGGAGCCTTTCTGCTGTTCCGAGACTGAAAGATATATGAAATAACACTTAGTTGTTTCACACAGCTTGTCAGGAGTTTGCCCCGTAGGATTTTTCCTCTCCTTGATAAGACTGAAAGATTTACACCCTGCGGCTTTATCAATCAGCCCTCTACCCTGTTTCATTTCTCAGAGAGTTCGTGATTATAATTGTGAGAATCAAACCTTTGATAAAACTTATATAACGCCTCTGCCATATCAGTGTCAGACAGAACACGTCACAGTCTTTCTATATTTATTGAGTGCTGTCCCTTCTTCTTATTCTGCTTATTATTGGAAAAGATTAGTTTACTTGTATACGTGTTGCGAGGAATCTATTTTCACAGTCTGTAATATAAAATGTTAATATGACAGTGTGTTTGTCTAAATCAGCAAAATATTCTTTTAAAACATCCCAGTTTGACACAGCACGACGTCCTTTTTCTCTCTTCAGAGTTGGGTGGCAGACCGGAACTAAATGAACAGCATTATGATCAGAAGTGCCAAGAGGAGTTTTGCAGTAAGATTAGTAGGCTCCTGTGATAGTCCCATAACGAATTTACATCACCACAATATGTCTCACAGGACAGGTAGCGTAGTGAAGAAAATGACGGGTCTCATCCATAGAGCAGCGATTAAAATAATGCTATAATTATCTAATTATATAATAATAATAAGGCTATAATAAGGTTTGGTGCATCAGAGGATATCATCTGCAAACACTGCATCATTCTAATGGTGACTGATGTTGCAATATCTATGTTTGATTTGGGGTGGATTTAATCAACAGTGATTCATAATTGTCAAAAAAGACACAGACACTGCCCGGAGTTCAGCTGCCCTTTTTATACATGATCGAATGAATGAAGTCCAACCTATTAGATTATGCTGTTTGGTTTCGACAAAGGAGTAAAGCGTGCACTGCAGAAAAGGTGTGTCTAAAAACAAGATAATAACACTTAATCTGAAGGAAATTATCTTGCTGCATGGACAGATAATTTAACTTGACAAGATTCCTTAAATTAAGATAGTTAAATCTAGAAATAAGCATGTTGAATGCTTAAAATAAGAAATTAGTTTTCTGTCATTGTGCATTTAATAAAAAAACCCTCTGGAGTCCATCTATTTATTGAAAATACACATGTTTTATTTACAGTAATAACTTTATTTATATATGATATGTAGACAAGCTGAGAAAGCCAGTTGAAAGTGCAATCATAGGAGCTTTCACAGTGTGCCATTTATGTTTCTAGATATATTTATATTGTGAATTTGCTTTCTACAATGAAAACTATTACTATTTTTAATTTACATGCAAATAGACTGTTTTGCAGTTTTATTATTTATTATTTTTTTCTGCTGTTTTTGTGTGTATGAATTGATAAAAAAAAGTGTACATTTCCAAAGACACCTGTGTCTTTTGTTTGTATTTTCAGTTCCTGGCAGCTTTATACTTTGTTAATTAAAATTTAAAAAATCTGATTGATAGCCAAGTTTGTGTCGAGAGAAAGGATCCATGCATGTGATGTAAGGACAGACTGAAAGATGCTAAACAGAGACAGAAATGAATGCATAGGAAGTTGACAAATTTGAACCAAAATCACCTGGACTTGAGAGGTTTAAATGGGTTAATGACATCAGCGATATTGTCCATCAACCTGTACCAACCCTTGTGGGAAAGGGATGCTACACACAAACACACGCCCCTCCTTGTACCTTACGGGTCTGAGAGGGTCTGGACTCATACGGGCTGTGACTTTACACTTGCTGTCAGTTCCTCCATCTTAAAGAGTGCACATTAGGCAGCATAAGGGAGGGCAGGGGTAATGCGGCGCAGCTGTTTGTCTCTGTAATCTCTGGGACACTCCCTCCCCCTCTTGGTCCTGCTTCTGTTGGGGTACATTCCACTGCCTTCCTTCAAAAATCGCCTGCGGTACAACAACGCCTGGCTCCATTATATGATACCAGATTCGAATAACAAATCCTCAGCTGTACTTGAGTCTGTGAGACTGGTCGTAATCCTGCAGGCCAGAAAAAAAAGACCAATTTCACAGGAAAAAAGCTCGGGATGATAGCACGATGACAATGGATCAGACAATGCGGCGGACTAATCCCTCTTGTCCATGCAGAGAGTATCAAACAAGGAGTAACAAAGCGAAATAGCAAAGGGAACTGCTGCTGAGGGTCGCCCTGACTACAACTATGTCTTGTTTGAAAGGCAACAGGGAGGCATCTAAACCAAAAGAGAAACCATTGAAAAGTCAAGGGAGAGCCGTGAAACAGAAAAATATTCTTGTTATGCCTACTGTACAGCTCCCCAGTCTAAAGAGACTAATTAAACTATTAGTCCCGTTAGACTTCAGCCTTTGGAAATGGACAAACCGAGACCAGATGAATTAAAATACGTAGTGAAAGATGAAAGGCATAGACAGGAAGAGGCTGCTTTGAGATATGATCTTAACAGAGGTATCGGTGGAGTGTGCAGTGAGTATGTGTTTTCTACCACGCCTTATCAGTTGAGAGCTGTTGGCCCTTTTATACGAAAGGACACACATACACACCGTCTCACACACTTTTCTCCCCCCTGACTTCATTAGTTAAACCACACGCTGAGCTCTGGGAGTAATTGGCTGCCCTTTTCAGCCTCCTAATGGCTAGAGGAGAGTAGAGAACAGGATGTGAACTAGTAGAATTACTGTCATTTATTCACACTCAAAACTTATTTTCTTACTTGTTTTTATGTGGTTTCTTTTATTCAGTTTTGTTTGCTATGTGATTGTTTTAACCCACTGTTTTACTCCTAATTTGTTTTTTAAAGGGTGTTTTCAAAGTTCCATATCTTTAAAGAATTATAAATTATCGGGTTTTCGTCATACAAGCACTTCTTAATCTTTACTGGACTATTAATGGGTGCTGGTAAAGAGGTGCGCTGACAGGTAGGGATGTCCCGATCCGATCACGTGATCGGAAATCGGGGCCGATCACGTGGTTTCAGACTCAATCGGAATCAGACATTATGTCCCGATCAGGGATGGGATATATGTATATTCAGCATGATATAATTTTACTGCAGGCTGCATGTCAATAAGCGAAGCAGAAGTTCACACACTCCAACCTAGGTGGCGCTAAACAAAACACTTGGAAGAAGAAGAAGAAGAAGAAAATCAACAACACGTCAGCAGTTTAAACTGACGCGTGAGTATGTCTGCAGTCTGGAATTATTTTAAAGTGAACGAAAATAACACTGCGATTGCAAACTGAGAGGTATGTAAACTGGGAAGGTGAACATTTTTATTTGTAATTATTACTTGATTGTTCAAGCTACCTCAAAGAAGTGCTCAAAGAATGTGTGTTAAATGTTAAAATAGATAAAAGGCACTTTCTGGATCTGTTTCTTCGCTCTTCTTCATTTTTTTAATGTATTATAAAAGTATCGGACCGGGACTTGATATCGGCAGATACTCAAAATCAAATGACTCGGACTCGGGGGCAAAAAAACCTGATCGGGACATTCCCTACTGACAGGAGAGGTGTTCAATTTGTAACCATGCAGGCATCTCCTCCAGGTTATTGCCTGGTGAACACCCCAACCAAAACGAGAAAATATTTAAATGTGCAGCCAAATAATAGGATTTAAATTGAGGCAGGCCAAATCCTCCCTCGGACCGACTTTTAATAAGATGTTTCTTCGAGATCACACCAGTGTCTTTTGATTGGATGCACTGAGACCACCCTACAACAACAATCATGTTGCTTAATCACCATATTTTATTTGTTTATACTCATTTTAAAGCAACCAATCCATTCACAAAAGGGGGAGCAACAACAACAACAATCCAGGTTGAGTCATATGAAACTCTAACAAGCAGTGCCGGACTCGGGGGGGGGGGGGGGGGTAGAGTGGTGAAAATGAGAGGAAGTGCCTTATTGGCTGCCCTTTACACGTGCAAAAAATGATTTGGTGCCCTCTATGGTGCCCCTTCATATAATAAATTATGATGATGTGCCCTCTAGTGCAAGAAAATTCGATAACGTGCCTTAATGAGTGCCCTTCTAGTGCCCTTTTTCCTGTTTGGTGCCTTCGTGGTTGAAAAAGCGTGCGAAAGTGCCCTCTAGAGTGGTGAAAATGAGAGAGAGTGCCTTATTGGCTGCCCTTTACACATGAAAAAACTTATTGATTGCCCTCTAGGGTGCCCCTTTATACAATAAATTATGATGATGTGCCCGAGGTTAGTTAGCATGACTTAAAAACATGAGCTTTTTCAGCATAAAAAATACTATTTGTTACATGTCCGTTGTTTTATTAAGTTGATAACTTATTTCGAGAAGTTGATCAAAATTAAAAATGAAGAAAGATGTCTTGACTCAGAAATATATTTATTTTGGATAAGCATTTCTGCCTTCACTTAACAAGGAAAAGTATTAAGGTAATGAAACTTAATATTGTATTACAATATGTCTGACTTAAGTGAAATAAGTTACTTATACTCAATAAAATAGAGGTAACAATTTGCATGGACTTTGCTGAGTAAAAAGAAAGTAAAATAAATGAGTTATAGCAACTTAAATAGAGTATTTTGATCACTTATTAACAATAAAACGTTGATATAAAAATTTTGTTGGTTCAACATAATTGAGCCAATGTCAGAGATTCTATAATACGGTAACACCCAAGTGTGAATAATGTTATGTCATATGTTTGCTCTCATTTAGCTCTCAAAGTGCACAAAATAGATGCATTTTACTTAAAAATGTAAATGCCCCCGGACCCCCCTAGATGGTTTGGTTCGATACCTTTAATTGTCAGTACCATATCATTAATTACTTTGATCTGGATCTCCTTTTAACTTAACTACATGATGCATCATAGCTTTTTGCTTGCTGGTGGGGCCCCATGTTGTGCAGAATGTGCTCTTTTTTTTTTTTTCTACACTGTAATAAATCATTATGTAGTCACTTCATTTTACTTAATATATTTGATAAAAATGTATTAAATACAAATGCGTCCTTGATTTTGAGGCAGTTGTTTAAGTAACTTTAATATAAAAATGATGGTGATACAATCTACTTATTTTGATCACATTAAATATAATCTTCATGTGTATGTAATTCTAAATCAAGAGAATTTTGAATGAATCCAACACAATAGAATTAGTCCGTTTTTAAATGACAGGCACTTCCTGTTAAGTTATTAACTGAACTTGTAACGTAGTTAGATTTAATTAACAATGTTGCACAGTGGCGGTTCTAGACCAATTTTACTATGGGGGCCAAGGAGGGGCCAGTGTTTAATCAGAGGGGCACATTAGCACATGAAAAAATGGCAAAGATGATATTTAAGCATTCAAAATCTTTGAATGTCTTGAAAAAGACACAAAATTACCAAAAAAAGACACAAAACTGAGAAGACAGAATAACAAAAAAAAACGTCAGAAGACATAAAAATGACAAAAAAAGACACAAAATGACCAAAAAAAGACACAAAATAACTAAAAAAGACACAACAACAGACACAAAATTACCAAAAAAAGACACGTAAAGACATGAAAGGGATTAAAAAATGGACAAAATAGCCCTATAAGACTCCATAGAGTTAAACTATTATACAATGTACACATTCTGGGTTCCTTTTGTGTAAAATGAGATATTGTTTGAACAAAACAAAAAAAGGTTAGAATTGTTCCATTGTTCATTATTATAAATTGATCATTTTATTATTAATTTGACACAGGGGCCACAGCAGGGGCCAAAGGCTTCTTCACAGGGGCAGTGGCCCCTGGAGGCCCCTGTGTAGAACCGCCACTGATGTTGCATGCAATCTGCTGCCTCAATTTTATTGAGTAGCTATTATTTATCTTTTTTTTACAGTGTAACAGTCTGAATCCGCCACTGCTAACAAGGACCAAACTCATCACTAGCTGTCACAGTGGGATTGATTGGTAACATCTTTAGTTCAGGCACCGTCCACCTCCAGCACTGCAGCGTCTCTCACTGTCTTATCGCTTGCTTTATCAGACTGGATGTCTGACGGGCAGGAGACGCCCCTCCCAGTAGGATCAGGGCAGATTATAGGGCCGGCAGCGCGCATGGGAAACACAGACCTCGTGTCAACCCATGCAGGCCACATCCCACTCATCCCACTCCCCTACATATGAAAACACAGCCACAGAGAGAGAGAGGGCTTACAAATCATGAACACATGGTTTTTCCTTTCAGGGTGATTCTTTCAGTCTCCTCTCATTCTCACTAGTGTCATTATAAAGATGTAACTATGTCTAATAGGACATGAATCATGGCTGCTGTCCTTAATTTAAAGGGGTAGTCCACCCATTTTACAAGTGTAATTCATTCATGAGGAGCGCTACTCCGCCTGTGAAAACAGTTGCATAATGTCTTTTGTGGCTCTAGAGGACTTTGTCAAGTCTGAGAAATAACTCTGATGATGTCACAGTTATGTCATCAGAGTTATTTTGGTTCAGGCTTCAGAAATTGCGTGACAATCTGAGGTGAAAGAACTGGACATTTAGGAGACAGGGATTTGATGAAAGATGCTACTGAGGTGGATTATGGGAATTGTAGGATTCAGTGTTAGGGAATCTTGACCCATAAGACAAAGAATAAGACACATTTGTAATGCTTAGACACACTTGTGAAATGCAGATCTATAAATGTGAAGAGAAATATGAAAATGCTTACATTAAGATATAAATACGCAAGTAAATCTGAAGAAAAATCTGTAAATGCGTACATAGATCTGAAATCTGAAAATGTGCACATAAGCACATAAGTAAATGCATACATAAATGCATAGACAAATCTGTAAAATGTGTATTAAAAACTGTACAGTACTGTGCAAACATTTAATGCAGGTGTGAAAAAATGTGGTAAAATAATAATGCTCTCCAAAATAAAAATGTTAACAATTTATTATTATCAATCAACAAAATGTGAAGTGAGTGAACAGAAGAAACATCTCTATCAAATCAATATTTGTTGGGACCACCCTTTGCCTTCAAACCAGCATCAATTCTTCTAGGCATTTTTTCACACCTGCCTAAGATTTTTGCACAATACTACATATGTAACTGTACAGACACATGTGTTAATGTGTAGAAAAATCTGTAAATGCGTACATAAATTTGTGAATGTAGACATAAATGTGTAAATGTTGAAAAAAAAATCTGTGAATTTGTACTTAAAGCTGTAAATGTGTAGATAAATCTGTGTACATAAATCTGTAAATGTGTACATAAATCTATTTACATAAATCTGTAAATGTGTACATATATCTGTACATAAATCTGTAAATGTGTACATAAATCTGTGTACATAAATCTGTAAATGTGTACATAAATCTATGTACATAAATCTATGTACATAAATCTGTAAATGTGTACATAAATCTGTAAATATGTGCATAAATCTGTGTACATAAATCTGTAAATGTGTACATAAATCTGTGAACATAAATCTGTAAATATGTTCATAAATCTGTAAATATGTACATAAATCTGTGTACATAAATCTGTAAATATGTACATAAATCTGTGAACATAAATCTGTAAATGTGTCCATAAATCTATTTACATAAATCTGTAAATGTGTACATATATCTGTACATAAATCTGTAAATGTGTACATATATCTGTACATAAATCTGTAAATGTGTACATAAATCTGTGTACATAAATCTGTAAATGTGTACATAAATATATGTACTTAAATCTGAAAATGTGTACATAAATCTATGTACATAAATCTGAAAATGTGTACAGAAATCTGAAAATGTGTACATAAATTTGTAAATGTGTACATAAATCTGTGAACATAAATCTGTAAATATGTACATAAATCTGTAAATGTGTACATAAATCTGTGAACATAAATCTGTACATGTGTACATAAATCTGTGTACATAAATCTGTGTACATAGATCTTTAAAACTGTAATGTGTACATGAATCTGTACCACTTCCACCATTGTCATATTTGACACAACAAAAAGAGATCGCACATCAGAAAAATGTCTACATTCATTGTTCTATACATTTGTAATGCTATCTGTTTTGGTGAGGCAGTGTGTTCCAGCATATCATCATGTTGATAATAGTTCGAGGGAAAGTGGTATTTGCAAATTGCTAAAAGCAAAAGATAACAAAGAACAAATGTAACATAACTCTCATAAAAGATAATCAACCATTTCCTCCCCATTACTTTGTAACCAGCAGACCACAGAGCCATTTTAAACCAAGCCTTTATGTCCATCTCTTTGTTATTCTCTTAATGATTATGCTCTCTTTCTTTTTCCATAAACCCCTCAAGAGTTGTCTTCCCAGAAATTCCAGCGGCCTTCGACATCCATCGTGCTGCCAGAAGTTGTATAAACAGCAGGCGGTTAACCCCACCCAAGGCCTGACAGGAGGCTGTACCAGATCTCTGATCATCAGGAGCATTCAAAGGTTTTACTTGTCTCTCTGGAAGAAAGAAAGAGCTTTCAAGAAGCTATATGTTCCATCCCATGATTCACCGCTGACCTGCGCTCACATGGCAAACACAGACCCCTTAATTCAAAGTGACTTTCAGGCTGTGTGCTTATAAATTCCATGCATACATGCGGTCAGGGGCATCTTGTCAGGAAGTTCTAGCAGCGTTGTATAAAAGCAAGGTCATGTATAAGAGCAACACTTGACAGTTCCTGTGAAAGCCTGCAGTCTGGACTATAGAAAGACGTACAATGAACACAGTAGACATGCACGAAAGAGCCATTAAAGAGTGTAAAAGGTGAAATTAAAACCATTTCCTTCTCTCTCTTCAATGCAACCTGCCTCACTGAAACACACCTTGACTATGGCATCTATTATTTCCTCCATGCTTTAACCTCAGGGTTACACCAATGTGTATATATACAAGTTATGAGTGCGCAGGCGAAAGAGTGAAGTGCTCCAGCACACATTTATCTTCTTATGTAACAACTACACTAGCATTAGCACATGCAGGCTAACCCAAAACCAAAACATCAGCAGCAGGACTCGGCCCGTCTCGCATCTCGAGCAAATTGAGTTGAGCAGGTTTCCTTCGAACATGAGCCCCAAATATAAATCAATTTGTTCGAGTCGCTCCTCCAGCGCGCACCACATTCTCATTAACCCGAGGTCACACCCAATGACGGCCACATTATCAGACCTCTCATCATTCTTTTCATTATTAGCCGGCCTAAATGACAACTACTGGTGCCTTTCGACCCTACAAATGCCACTCATTCGACTCCTCTGAATATTCCTGAGGGGATGGGTCAGGTGACCCTGTGCACGAGATTTCACTTCTTTGTGCTTTGTGCAGTTAAGGAAGCAGTTAAATCTGGAGGGATTATAGGGAAGGCTTGCAGCAGCTGGGTGGCATTTAGAAAAGAAAACGTAGAGACAAATGTGTCCTGTAGCCTAGCAGGGCCTGGTTTAAACTGATTTGTTATCTCAGATGTTTAGGATTGTTCTCTCCAACTGACAAATTATTACTAGATGGAACATGTTGGTCGTATTTTAATGATTTAGTGGACAACACTGTCATTCAGCATGAGATTACCACTATGGATCACATGTATTTCACACAATATGTGGTATTGCAGCTATAGGAGGACATGGGCGAATGGAGCAGACCACAAACTGCGTGATATCTACGGCTGGGCGACATGGCAAAATACAATCCTTTATCCTCATCATTTCTCGATATCATTGTATGGGTCAGTGACAAATATATATAATATATATATTAATATATATATATATATATATTATATTATATTATATTATACAAATATATATATAGCACAGTATAGCATGTTTTCTCATCTGAAATAACCACATGGTAAAACTGACTGTCTGAATTGATACTTAACAGTTGAAATTTGCTAATTTTATCAAGAACTTTAGTGCCAAAAAATAAACATTTCCAGCTATACATTGACTGTATTTACATACATGCACATAAATACAGATGAGACAACATTGATAGTTGATTTAACTACACCGGGGTAATCCCATAAGCAGAAAGTTTTAAAAAATACAACTCACAACTCCTTTTAACCAAAATTGTGGTCCCAAGGGGATTTTGACACATTATTCTCCACTATTATTATGCAGAGAGAAGCCTGCCCTGAGCTGTATGTGCTATAGCATTCTGGGAAATGGAGTTTAAAGGTGGAGAAGCTTGTAACTGGAAGGTCGCCAGTTGAAGTCCAGTATGTTTATTGCATTGCAGTAGTAATGTACAACCCAGATTCCAAAAAAGTTAGGACACTGCGTAAAATGTAAACAAAAACAGAAATCCAGAATGAATACATATTTCACAAAAATCAAAAGTTTCAAATCTTATATTTTTGCTGAATTCAATTAAAAGTAGGTAACGAATCATTGCAATCTGTTTTTATTATTTAACAGTGTCCAACATTTTTTGGAATAACGATTTAAAGTGTGAAACTGCGAAACTAGCCCATATAAAAATATTCACATCGTACAAATTAAAGTTTTTCAGTTCATATACGCTGGTTATTATCAATTTAGACACCGTTATGATGCATCGCAATATCTCCATATCTCAATACAATTCCACTGAATCATCAATCATCATATTGAATTATTGCCCAGCCCTAATTATTACCACACTGATTTGTTAGTAAGGCCGTTATAAACCTATTACATATTAGTGAGATAGTGTTATTTAAGGTCTCCAGCATGAGACTCACTGGAACAGATAATAACCATTTGTCTCAGATCACTCAATTGACATTATAGTAATCCTACTGTTCTATACGTAGCCCACAGAAACAGTAAATATATCACATGAAGCCACTATGAAATACATTAAAACATTTGATTAAAATGTCTATTAACTTACAACCCCACATTTTAAAAGCTTGTTTGTACCTATTGCTCTATCATGAAGTAAATACTGTAACACAGTGGTTCTCAAATGGGGGTACGCGTACCCCTGGGGGTACGTGAAGGCACTCCAGGGGGTACGTGAGATTTTAAAATACAAATTTAAAAAGTATCATTCATGCAAAAATCCTTTAAAAATAATAATTTGATAAATATTTTAGGAAAATATAAGTATAAGTTCAATAAAATTAATTTTATATTCAGTAGGCTATTCAATTTCATGATCCTAAAAACCCAGAGTCTCCCCCATACCAGAATGGTTCGACCCAACCTGTCATATGCCACCTGGCATCACCTGTCAATCACTTGAAAACTCAAAGATGGAGTCGTTACAGTTTTAAATGGTTATATGCTCACTGTTTTTACTGCATTAGTTTGAATCACTACATTTTAATGATGAGAAATATTTGCAATAAATTTAGTCATGGATTATTAACATTTAAAATGTTTGAAATTGTGTTTTTTATCAAACGTTTGAATTTTGTATGTGTTTATCAGTTCCAAAGTTTAATAAATCAGACACTGATGGCACAGCATTCTGTTTTTAAGTCTTTTTTTTTTTTTCAACTAAAAATGCTTTGCCCTGGTTAAGAGGTACTTGGCTGAAAAATTATTTCACAGGGGGTACATCACTGAAAAAAAGGTTCAGAACCACTGCTCTATCATGAAGTAAATACTGTAACATATGTAATTGGCATACTCTGCAATCTTAACTGGAAAACTACAGCTGGGGCATTTATCAGTATGGTAGAAACAAGGCATCGAGATAGAGGATGCAATCCAATTTCTTTTCTATTTCCCCTTGTCTTCCTGTCTGCCTTTCAGGGAGATGAATACACCTCATGGTGGAGGACAGAGAGGGAGAGCTGGAAGATCCAGAGCACCACCATGCGCATCCATCCCTGCTTCTTGTCCCGCGTTAAGATCATTCATAAAAAAAAATGGCAGGCCGGTACCGCTGTCATCCGTATGGCTGTACAAAAGAGCTCTTATGTGCTTTAATTTGAGTGAATGACTGGATTAAAGCACTCGGAAGATGATTAAGCTGATATAAATGTGCAGGAAAAAACCCAAACATCTGTCTTAATGAAATGAAACAAACTGCAGGGGGTATACGGGAATGTTTTCAGGTCACACAGTGTTGGCTATGCTATATTACGCGGCGGGTTATTGTCACCACACAGCCGAAATATGCACCGTTTCTGCGCGTAAACAAAAACGTCTGCGTCGCTTTTCCACAAGCCGGATTCGTGATCGGTAGCGTAACAGACAATAATATTTTAATCAGGGCTAAACATCTGCAATGTACACAAATGTCGAGCCTCTTTCCTTACCCGATAGAGCCGAGGTAGTGTCAGTGGTGGAGGAGGGTGTCCCTGCTCCGGTTCAGCGGGGCCGGGGTGCAGGACAGCCGGGTAGAGATGCAGGGATGCTCGGCTCGCTCCGGACGCCTTCCTCCGGTGCTCCTGGTGTACAGTGCTGCTGCTGGAGCTCCGTGTGCTTACTACTGCTTCTTACTGCACACTCACACACATCACACACACTCACACACACACGCCGAGCGACTGACTGGTTGAGTGACTGACTAAGTGGCCCTTGGCTACAGCAGCCGAGCCCTGCAAACCATGTTACCGTGAGGCTGCAGTGATGGAGCCGCGGTGCGGGGCTGGTGCTGCTGCAGCTGGCGGTTGCTCTCCTCCAGGGGCCGGGCCGGGACGGGATAGCAGCGGAGGACAGTGTGTTTAAGCGGTGAGCGCCGGTGGAGTGGATTTAAACGGGGGGATGGTTTCGTTTGGATTACGTGGTAGGGGTTTAATTAGACAGCGCTGCGCCTATTGGCACTGACGATGCGCACAGACCTCCTCCTACTTTCCTCCCCTCTGTCTCTCCCTCTCCTCTCTCTCTCTCTCTCTCTCCCAGTAAAACAGATAGATGTGTGTGTCACTACATAGAATGATGGCGCGCCATGCTTTGTGTATATAAATATCATTTACTGCGCCATATTTTTGTTCTTAGTGATGGAGAAGGGGTTGCATATAGGAGTCACACAATAAAGCACTATATAATGTTTCACTGTATTTCCGACATTGACCCAGTGAAGAACATAATTTCCCTATTATAGGCTACAGTAGGCTATGCCCTTTTTTAAATTTTTTTTATTTTTAATCATTTTAGTTATAGCCCTAGTAGGGCTGGGCGATATGGACCAAAAGTCACATCCCGATATATTTAGGCTGAATATCGATAAACGATATATTTTGATATTTTTATCACAAAGTGAGAGCAAATGTACATTCAAAGTCAAATATGACATGTCACAAGTAGTTTTATTGAAACTGTTGACAAACAACAAGTGAACAAAATTACTGTATAACAACAGGAGAACCTTTTTTTTTTTTCAAATCAAAGCTACATGAAGTGCACATTTAAATAAAAAATATCTTAAATAAAATTAGCCTGTGAAAAAATAGGCCAATCTTTTTCTGAAATAAATATATTTATATGAGAAAGAAATAACGAACATTACAAAATAACTAAATATGACAAACCCTAGCAAGGGCAGCATTTATATATAAAGAAAGAAATTTTTTTAACTACATCGATATATGCATAAATGCAGTATGGTCTCATTCCATATCACATTTAAAAATATATCCATATATCTTTTATATTGATATATCGCCCAGCCCTAAGCCCTAGTGTGATAAAAACTTCTCATCTATTATATGACTAGTGGTCTTTATGAAACAAAGGGTAATCTTCATCATCCCAGCCTTTACAAAATGGCACATAAGTGCAATAATATTTAGTTTGGCAAGATAAATAAGTCACATTTTCTTCAAACGAATAGAAAAAAAGTTGTCTTTATCCAAGTTTCAATCCAACTTTCGATTAAACCTGGTTTCAAAATGGATTTCAAGCGGACAGATGAGACATATGCTGTTTACACCTGTGTGTATCCTGTGTCTCCAAGGGTGTCCAGTCACCACTTGTTTTCAGATTTCTTTATTACCTATGCCACTTCAGCCAAAAGGTGAAATTGCCCTGCACACATTTATTATGTCGGATAACAACAAGTCGCTTGTTGCTATCTTGCTAGCAATATCCTCGTAAACAACCCCGTATAGATATGAGTTGTCAAGTTTTCTTTGGACAGAATCTTCTGCTCGTATCGAGATCAGACACCTGGTTTCACTTGCACCTCAACCACGTACAACAGTGCTCCTCTCCATTTTTTTGACCGTTGTCGCTCTGTCATCAAAATGACCACCACACAGTCTGAACTGATGACGTATTTTCCCGTTTTGTCCCTGTCGGGGAAAAATATATGTGGTCAAATGCGTTCCTGACCACCTTTGCAAGTGTTTTGACTGATCTGATCACAATTAGTCTTGGACCCTGTTTACACTTGTATTCAACACATTTGTGATCCTATCAATCTATGCAAATATTAGAAGATGGCCGTTTCAAGACAAACTGCTTTTTCTCCAGGTTGGTTGGTCCAGATTAAATGACTGCAAAAGAAGTGGGCTCATCAAGATGATGTAATCAAAAGGGCGCTAGTCAAACCACTGTAGTATATTTTATGTTACAAGTGGTATATTATCTGTTACTTTTAATCATAAGTCCTCTGCTTTACTAAAAGGCCTCAGTATGACCTACTGATCTTGTAACAGCCGGTTTAAACCAGAAATAACATACTATAGGATCTAGGATTTGTGAGATATTAGAGGTGTTTGGGAGCAGAATATAAACAGTATAAGTTGTATCGTTTAAGGTTAAAAGTAGACCTAGCAGCGTGCGCATGCATGGAAAACGGGCCCCATACGTTGGAGGTATGGGATTTTACAATTCTGGTTTACAGAATTGTTTAAAAACGCCCCAACACAGACAGAAAGAGCAGAGAGAACTCAGGCAGCCCTTAGGATTGACAAAGTATTCTCCTGCGCTGTAACTAGGCAGTGTAATTTGATGCCTGATAATAAAGAAAACTAAAAGGAACATCAATTTGATCTTTGATTCATTTTCTCACTCAAGAGAGGTAGTAATTCCACTACATCACAACAGTTCCAGGCTCCTTCATGGGATGGCATTGGGCCCAAAAATACTTTATCCCATGAAGTTGATGTGATGTTAATGAGACATCTGTAAATGAGCAGATGATTTTTTAGCTAAATCAACTTTTGACAATACAAAGTAATGTTGAAAGCCACATAAATTGCCTACCAGGGGTCTTTCCATGTGACCAAAAGAACGCCCTCGTCTTTCAACCAGGAGACCAGTGATCATGTGCCTTTGTGGGAAGTTATGCCGGAAGTATTGTTTTTTAAGCCTCACTCTGTTTTTTATCCTAACCTTAAGGAAGTGGTTTTGGTACTTAACCTTTCTACTACTTTCTAACATTAACAATATGTTGAAAACAATGATCATGTGACTGTAATATGATGAAAACAGTACTCGTCATGGCACATTTTGTAGGATATCATACAAATCTCTTGCAAAAGTTTTCATAAGAAAACCCACAAACACCTTCATGAGATTATGTTGTGTCTCAATCTGCAATAAAATGTCAACGTTGAATTATTTGATTGAGTTATAATTATTTTTTAGCTTAACCGTTGGTTTTGATACGTTGTTACTTAATATGACATCAAATAATGTAACATCTACTCCTCACCCTAACCAAGTTTTGTTTCCTAAATATAACCAAGTATTTCCTTTTTTCACAAAGTTAACCATGCACTAAAAACAAGATAAAAACACTAAATCTGAGGGAAATTATCTTGTTGCATGGACAGATAATTTCACTTGACAAGATTTCTTAAATTAAGATTATTAAATCTAGAAATAAGCATGTTGTACGCTTAAAATAAGAAATTAAGTCTTAAAACAAGATAAATTAAAGCTGCAATCACGATGAATTGGCCCGAGCAGAGTGCACTGTAAATTATTTGTTTCTTACCAAGATAAAAAAAACTTTAGATTTAGAAGTGTTACATAATTTATCTTGTTTTAAGAGTGAATTTCTTATTTTAAGTGCTCAACATGCTTATTTCTAAATTTAAAAATCTTAATTTAAGCAATCTTGTCAAGTGAAATTATCTGTCCATGCCGCAAGATAATGTCCCTCAGATTTAGTGTTTTTATCTTGTTTTTAGACACACCTTTTTTGCAGTGTGATCATGATCATGTGAGGGTGACAGCCACATGATGGTCACGAGTTCAAAACCTGTTTCACATTTAAAAGCGATAGGCTGGGCCGTTGAATCACATTCAAAAAGCTGGAGATGACCCATAATATGTCCTTCCTATATGTTTCCTACCCATGCGATCATATTGGAATGATTAGGACACATCTTTAAATGCAAAAAACATAATGGAAAAATGGCATTTTTGTAAGTTTCCTGTATGAGTTTGAGGAAGTCACAGTCTCCTAATTGGTCCTCGTCGCACGCTTTTATCTGGCTATTCTTTGCCTCTTCAAAGGACGTTCTAGTCTCATGCTTCATGTACGATATGATTTATTCACTAAGTCTAACTTTTCCACCTTAACCAAGCACAAAAACTTTTTTTGCAAAGACTTTTTTGCCTCTCTCAAATCTCCAGCATTTGGATTTTTCTCGCGCAATTTGAATCATTACTTTTGGAGTGCAACCTTTTTATTTTTCATACGGAAGCACTCACACAAACAAACACACACACACACACACACACACACACACACACACACACACACACACACACACACACACACACACACATCAGAAAAAGAGGCTTCAGACCTGAGTCATACACTGGACTCGGTGGATATTAGCATTGATGAGAGCCCTGCAGCCCACACACACACACACACACACACACACATACACACACATTCTTGTAAGTTTGTTGTGAATTTTTGTTTTCAAATTCAGTTAGTTTTAATGAGTTTTTAGGGTGAGTTTGCTAGTTTTGGTTTAGTATTTTTTTTTAAAATGCTGTAGTTTTAGTTTAGTTTTCATTCGTTTTAGTGTTAATTTTAGTTATTTTGTAATGGGGTATTTGTTGGATGGGAGATTAAAAGAGGTCACAGTAAATTTAGCCTTTATTTCCTTTGTCTTATCCACCTTCATTATGTATGAAAAATTTGACCAAGATGAAAACGAAGGACATTGTCACTATAATTTTAGTAAGTTTTGTAACAACACAATACAGTTTCAGTTAATTATCATTATCGTGTAACCTTTAACCCTTAAAACAAAGTCTGAAATCTCAAAAAAGCCTTTAAAAAAGTGAGGATCAGCCGAAATGTCCTCACTCTGCAAAAATGTCCTCACTCTGTTGGTTAAAAAGGTGATGTGGTCCTCACTATGTAGGAAGAACAAGAACACACACACACACACACACACACACGCAGGTTCGCCATCTGAGCCAGACATCAGCCATACTTTGTCACACCTCACAGAACCTGAGAGAGCTGTGGGAAGGTTTTTTATTAAGTCCAAAGGTTGGCGATGACTCACAGTCGGTGGTCTCGCCGGACTAAGTTTGGTGGCTCATTGAAGGGACAGCTGGCCTGCGTAACCAGTGCTACCTAACAGCAAAATCAAAAACGACACATTCCTAAAGGGAGCATGTAAGCGCTCGGAGCAGAAACAATTTCCTGAGACAAAGTGCGCCGTGATGGATTGTAGACGAGGAATGTGAGGCAGAGAGGTTTCAAGGATGGTCAGCTTCTTAATCAGCCACTGTGGCGTGGGATGATCATGTCTCATTAGCCTTTAGTTATTAAAGCAACACGTATTCAGCGGACGTGGCCAGCGTGTGCTTTCGACTCATCACACTCACTTCTTATCGTCATCACAATAAAACTCCAGACTCATGTCTGTACCTACTATTACACAACGTGATGAGAACATCACAGTCAATTTGCAGAAATCGTTAGATGGTGAATAGGCAGATTGTGAACACACGACTGAAAGTTATGTCTGATTAAAAGGAATAATTCATAGATTAATGTTATTGCCAAGCTATCATACACTGGCATATAAATGAAGGGAAGGAGAAGGAAGCACAGTGGGGGATGAGAAATTAAATGCAGAGCAAGATGCAACTGAAAGATAACAAGAGTGGAATTATAATTTCCATGCACAGCATGGTTTTCATATCATGCACATAGGGAGGCGTAGTCTGCTGTGTTCAAAGTTTTTGGCCAGATGTCTGGGTAGAGTTGTTCTACTTATGGTTCCAAGGATGGCCAGTGCAAGGTCGCTGCTGCAAGTGCGAATGAAAGACGTTTGAAAAGTAAATATTTAAAACCTAGAAACTTTAACATTGAGGAACTAAGTGAAAGCTGAGCTTCCAGGTAACGCTCCGGAAGACAGGAAACATTAGTCAAAATATCATTGACACTTGTACTAATACACATAGCATAGTTAGGAATCCAAACCTATAACTTAACTAAGAGTTTAACTCTATGGAGGCTTGGGATATTTTGTCCATTTTTAAATCCTTTTCATGTATTTTTGTGTCTTTGTAAGTCATTTTGTGTCTTTTTTGGTAATTTGTGTCTTTTTTAGTGATTTTGTGTCTTTTTTTGTTAATTTTGTGTCTTCTGTGGTGTTTTTTTGGTTATTCTGTCTTTTCATTTTGTGTCTTTTTTGGTCATTTGTGTCTTCTTTGTGTCTTTTTTTGGTAATTTTGTGTCTGCTGTGTCTTTTTTAGTTATCTTGTGTTTTTTTTCTAATTTTTTGGTCATTGTGTCTTTTTTGGTCATTTTGTGTCAGTTTTTGGTCATTTTGTGTCTTCTGCGGGGTTTTTTGGTTATTCTGTCTTCTCATTTTGTGTCTTTTTTGGTCATTTTGTGTCTTCTTTTAAGTCATTTTGTGTCTTTTTGTATCTTTTATTGGTCTGCTTTGTTTTTACGTCTGGATGTGATGAAGAAGCCATGCTTTGGCTCTTTTGGAGACTCCAGAGGGTTAATTTGGTTAGCACTCTTGCCTCAGAGCACGTGTCAGCGTGGGTTCTCTCCAGGTACTCCGGCTTCCTCCCACAGTCCAAAAACATGCACTTAGGTTTAATTGGTGACACTAAATTGCCTGTAGGAGTGAATGAGAGCGTGGTTGTCTGTCTCTATGTGTCAGACCTGTGATAGTCTGGAGACCTGTCCAGGGTGAACCCGCCTCTCACCCAATATCAGCTGGGATCAGCTCCAGCCCCCCTGAGACCTGAATGCAGATAAGCGGTTCAGGATAATGAATGAAAAGTTTTGTGTTCATGTAGGATGCCATCACTCATAAAGAGGTGCAATAGCAAGTCTTGTAGTACCTACTCATTTATCTTAGAATACATAAAATGAACTCAAGGGACACATTTAACTTTATGAGAAAGACAGATGAAAGAAACCCTCAGTGAGAGATTACGGTGAGTTACAGCTTGTCAGGACTTCAGCTCTCCGTGGAGTCAAGTATAAATACTTTCACAACTTTGGAGTGTTTTTTTTAAAGGGTTGAGCTGGATAAAACAATTGGGCACAAAAAAATCACAAAATAATTTATGGAATGTATCAGATTGTTCAGTTTCAAGTACACCTCTTTACATTGCATGATTTAAAACAGCCACCTTAGATCCCCTATCTTATTTTTAGCATATCTTGGCGTTGAAATTTGCATTCTGATTCCCATTAGGGCTGGGCGATATGGACCAAAAGTCATATCCCAATATATTCAGGCTGAATATCGATATACGATATATATCCCAATATTTTTATCACAAAGTGAGAGCAAATGTTGAGTCAAAGTTAAAGCAAATATGACATGTCACAAAATGTATTGAAACCGTTGATTTAAGTGAACATAAATACTGTATAACAACAGGAGTACCTTTTTAAAAAAAAAAACAAAGCTCCATAAAGTGCACATTTAAATAAATAAAAATATCTTCAATAAAAATAGACTATGAAATAAAATAGGCGAAATAAATATATTTATATGAGAAAAGAATAACAAGCATTACAAAAGAACGTGACAAACGCTAGTAAGGGCAGCATTTATATATAAAGAAAGAACAAATACAATATCACATTTAAAAAAATAGCTATATATCTTTTATATCGATATATCGCCCAGCCGTAATTCCCATACTACTATATTAGGCCAAACTATATTAAGTATCCCAGAAAAGGCTTCACTATGTCCCAATTGGGTCATCCCTATGTTCCCTCAGGCCTACATTCCCACAGCACAGAGATGGCCCTTCCCTAATGCACATAATGTGTTGTTAGGGTTAGCCATTAGAGCCACTATGAAAGAACATATGGCTGGGGGAACATAGACACGCTTCCTTCTCAATATATAGTAAGTCAAATGTCAAAATATACCAATACCAGGATGTCCTACTAAATACAGCTGTGAAGCCAATAAGCCAACAAGCCTGGTCTCTGGAGTGTGTCAGAGTGTGTTATCTGGTAGATGTAACTTGTTTTTCCAGGAGTTGACGGTCTTGGCGGATCAAAGTCAAATTTATTTCTATAGCGCATTTACAAATGGCTGAGCTGCACCAAAGTGCTTCACATAAAATATAGAATAAATACAGAATTGACAAAGGTGAAAGAAACAAAATCAAAAAACAAAACAAAAAGGGTTAAAAGACATTGTCTGCAAGGGTTAAAATAAATCACACATCACACCTGTCTGCGTCTATCTGAGAAGATTTTTAAGTTGACGTTTTTTGTGGTTGTGAACTGGATCAGACTTTTATTATTGTGTGTCTGGACTTGTGCACTGCAAAAAAGGGGTGTCTAAAAGCAAGATAAAAACACGAAATCTGAGGGAAATTATCTTAAAATAAGAAATTAACGCAAGCAGCGATGAACTGGCCCGAGCAGAGTGCACTGCAAATTTTTTGTTTCTTACCAAGATAAAAAAGAATAATAAAAAGTAATTTCTTATTTTAAGCATTCAACATGCTTATTTCTAGATTTAACAATCTTAATTTAAGAAATCTTGTCAAGTGAAATTATCTGTCCATGCAGCAAGATCATTTCCCTCAGATTTAGTGTTTTTATCTTGTTTTTAGACACACCTTTTTTGCAGTGTGAGTATGTTATAAGAAATCAAATTAGTTTTTATAGCTGCTCCTAAAAAGTGAAGACACACCTTCAAACAGCTGTGTTGTAATGGAAATGCTAATCCCTGCATCCCTGGGTTAATGCGCCAAGTCAAGCCAAGACAGCACATGTGTATGGAAAATAGGTTGAGGACTGCAACAGCTGTGTTCCAGTACCTGTTACCTTGAAACTCTTTACTTTGCTCCCACTGGGGAGCGGAACTCCCGTGTAGTGGGAAGATGGCACCAGACCTACATTTGATACATTTTCCGATTGTGTCCACATGCTGTCCACAACTCCCTGTAAATCCAAAATCAATGCTGCAAGGCCACCTCGGTATGTGGTCTGGCTGATTGGATCTCAATGCGAGGGTGTAGAGACTTGACAGTTGATGTTTCATGCTATAATTGGATGATGCAGTGGCACTGAAAAGAAGTGTAACAACAGCCGAAATGGTTTCATCATTAACCTTGAAATTATATTATTTCCTATAGCTATGATCTTCCTTAGCCTTAGCATACCATAGTAACTACACTGTAAAAAACCCCACCTGTTTTTATGGTAAAAGAAACGCAGCTGTGGTTGCCAGAACTTTACCATAATAAATACGGTGCAACTTTTTGTAATATTACGGTAAAATTATATGAGCACTTTTGATTTCATGTTTAAGATTGCCATTTTATTCCATATTTTACCGTAAAAAATAAAAAGTTTTTCCATTAAAAGAAACACTGTTTTGCCATACAACTGACAAGAAAATATTAAGATAAGATTTTACTATTAAATATTACAGTATATTTCTGTTGGAGATATGGTGTTTAGTACATTTAACAGTGAGAAAAAGTATTTTTTACAAAAAATAAATGTAAAAATGATGGCTTGCTACAAACAGGTGCCAGTGTATTTTACAGTGAAGTAATGTATTTATTTTTTTAAATGTAAAAAATACTGTTTTGGCAGATATATACATTTACGTTGTTTTTTCTTTGTTACTGAATCTGAATTAACCCATTTATCATTTTATGGTCATTTACTGTCATGGTTTAGCAGTTTTTCACTGTAAAAATCTACAGACATATTTTACAGTGTATGTGAAATTGTGAATTGTACAATTGTTGTCCAATACTGGCATACTTTTCTAGAGATAAGGTGGATCTTAACCCTTTATCGGGCGAAGAACTATATTTGGTAACTTCAGTGAATATCAAAATGGGGTCTCTCTCTGTGAGCTCGTAGAACCACATGGATTTCTTCCAGCTAATCAGCAAAGATCAGGCTACATCACAGACGGTGACACCATGACATCTGACCAATCAGTATGATAATAATATAATAATATTAACTTTATTGACCTTGACCTCAAATCTAAAAATGAAAAATTTAGAAAGAAAATCTGCCAGAAACAGTCGTTTAAAGTGGCAAATCTGCATGAAAAAAGTTGCAGGTTTATGAGAAAAAAGTTTTTAAAAAAGCAACTTTTTTCTCGTAGATTTGCCACTTTAAATCTCATAAATCTGCGCATTTTTTCTCGTAGTTTGCCACTTTAATCTCCTAAACTTATTTCTTAAAATATTACCCCCCTGGTCCGTATGGTTTTTTTTTACACATTCCACATTCTGGCTGTATGTCATATCCTCCAATATTCTCTAGGGTTGAAATTTGGAATTTGCAAGTATTTCCCTATTAAGGGTTAAGGGCCAGTGGTTTGCCTGTTTGCCTGTTTGAAGACTGTGAGTGTTGCTGTATCTGCAGGACGACAACAAACTCAGACTGGAGATCACACCACAAACCTTGGGGGAAATGATCATGGAAGTGTGGATGATCGGGAGCACAGCCTGGAAGTTGAGGCTTTGAGAGTTGTGTATTCAAGGCCCTAGTGTGTACGTTTGTGTGATCATGCATGCTCTCCTCAGCTCAGAGGGATGAGGGCGGATTGGAAGTTGCATTGCGGAGTGTTTCTCTTGTTTATAGCGAAGAGAAAACCTCTGTGTTGGCCTGTCCAGCTCTGCTCCTGGTGTTCTCTCTGCCCACACCTTCATCCCTCCCCTGTCTCACCTTTCTGTTGTCTCACCAAGAGTGGGACGGGGACAAATATCTGACTCAGCTTTTGCTTATTTCATTAGTTGGTCATAACTCCGTCTCTCTGTCCTGTGAATGAGGACGCTGATGTGATTGAATTACCCCCTCCTCCTCTCGTTCCCTCTCTTTTCTCTCTCTCTCTCATGTGTTTTGTGTACTGTTGGCACTTTCCCTCCTCCGAGTCAGGGTTCAATGCTGTTGTTGCACTTTCTCTGGTCTTGCGTAACTGTGCAGCGGTCGTGTTGCGTTGCATCCTCTATCTCCTCTTCCCCAGGCGGGATGGCCACTGTGGGAAACAGCGGCCCAGAAAAGCGACCTTCATTTCAGTATTCTAGAAAGACTTCCCGCGCTGTCTGTGGAGCTCCACTCCCCAAAGGACAGCGTCATTAGACCTGTTTGACCTTTGTTGAAGTAGGATAAAGCATTGGGATTCGCTTTAGATAAAGGCTCACACTCTTAAATGACAAGAGCCGCAATCAGTTTATTTCATTATTTATTGATGGAGGTGTTTCGGCTTTCTGCTGTTCTCAATGTCACTCGCCACTGAGGTACACACAGGTGTTTAAATACAGGATTTCACAGGATGGCAGTGAAAACAGCCCTGTCTGAGAAACACCTTTGTTTCTTCTTGCTTCTGTCTAAGACAGGGGTGGGCAATAAATTTTCCCAAGGGGCCACATGACCAATACCACCAACGTTGCGGGGGCCGGACCAAAACTCTGAACTAAATTCTGCTCAATATTAATTTTATCGCTTTATGAAATACAGTAAATTATCTGGTTTTGAGCTGCTACTGGTAAGAATACATGTTATGATAAGACTGTTAATGTGGAGTAAATCAAATATAGCAGTAAAAAGTAGTAAATACTCCAATTATTACATCACTTTTCCATTTATTTTAAACACAACTGCAAATGACATTTAGCAAGGTTCCTTTTGGTGTTTTTGTGTTATATAGCTTGTTTTTCATGTTTGTTCATTTTCTAGGTGTTTTACAATGTTGTGATGCTTAAATTTTTGAAAAGATGCCATCCAGTGTGAAACGGGTGCTTTAATTTTGAAAGGTAGTGACAGGAAATAACAGGTGGAACGGTTAAATGAAAAACGAACGGTAAATAATAACGAGTGTGTCATAATTCATATAAAGTTGATGAAAAATATCAAAAAGGCTTCTATAGTGGCTGACAGGGGCACAAGGTTTGTTAAAGTTTATTTTCTTATTTCATATTAGTGGCTATATTTGTTGTCTTAACTATAGCAAAAATGCTTGTTTGCTCAAGTGCTAATGCTAATGTTTGTTATTGTTTTCCACCTCGTAGCTCTTACGGTGGATTCACAAAGTGACCAAGGGATTTATTAACTTGTTAATTGTTCATTTATTAACTTTATGCAAAAAGCAATACGTGTTTTTGACAAGGTACCTAGGTCACTCAGGTAACTCAGTTATACGTTAATCTAAATGATCTGGTTCTGAGCTGCTACTGGTAAGAATACATGTTATGATAAGACTGTTAATGTGGAGTAAATCAAATATAGCAGTACAAAGTAGTAAATACTCCAATCATTACATCACTTTTCCATTTATTTTAAACACAACTACAAATGACATTTAGCATGGTTCCTTTTGGTGTTTTTGTGTTATATAGCTTGTTTTTCATGTTTGTACATTTTCTAGGTGTTTTACAATGTTGTGATGCTTTAATTTTTGAAAAGATGCCATCCAGTGTGAAACGGGTGCTTAAATTTTGAAAGGTAGTAACAGGAAATAACAGGTGGAAAACGAACGGTAAATGATAACGAGTGCGTCATAATTCATATAAAGTTGATATAAAATATCAAAAAGGCTTCTATAGTGGCTGACAGGGGCACAAGGTTTTTAAAGTTTATTTTCTTCTTTCATATATATAAGTGGCTATATTTGTTGTCTTAACTATAGTAAAAGTGCTTGTTTGCTCAAGTGCTAATGCTAATGTTTGTTATTGTTTTCCACCTCGTAGCTCTTACGGTGGATTCACAAAGTGACCAAGGAATTTGTTAACTTGATAATTGTTCATTTATTAACTTTATGCAAAAAGCAATACTTGTTTTTGACAAGGTACCTCGGTAACTCGGGTAACTCAGTTATACGTAAATCTAAATGATCTGGTTTTGAGCTGCTACTGGTAAGAATACATGTTATGATAAGACTGTTAATGTGGAGTAAATCAAATATAGCAGTAAAAAGTAGTAAATACTCCAATCATCACTTTTCCATTTATTTTAAACACAACTGCAAATGACATTTAGCAAGGTTCCTTTTGGTGTTTTTGTGTTATATAGCTTGTTTTTCATGTCTGTACATTTTCTAGGTGTTTTACAATGTTGTGATGCTTTCATTTTTGAAAAGATGCCGTCCAGTGTAAAACTGGTGTTTTAATTTTGAAAGGTAGTGACAGGAAATAACAGGTGGAACGGTTAAATGAAAAACAAACGGTAAATAATGAGTGCGTTGTAATTCATATAAAGTTGATATAAAGTATGAAAAAGGCTTCTATAGTGGCTGACAGGGGCACAAGGTTTGTTAAAGTTTATTTTCTTCTGTCATATATATTAGTGGCTATATTTGTTGTCTTAACTATAGTAAAAGTGCTTGTTTGCTCAAGTGCTAATGCTAATGTTTGTTATTGTTTTCCACCTCGTAGCTCTTATGGTGGATTCACAAGGTGACCAAGGAATTTATTAACTTGTTAATTGTTCATTTATTAACTTTATGCAAAAAGCAATAGGTGTTTTTGACAAGGTACCTCTGTAACTCAGGTAACTCAGTTATACGTAAATCACCTTCAAAATAAAAGCACTGCGGTTGTATTGATTTCTAATTTCTGGGTAACCTCACGCGGGCCGAACAAGGACAGCATACGGGCCGGATGTGGTCCACGGGCCCCCAAATGCCCAGGTCTGGTCTAAGACAAAACTTTCATATACTTGGTTATCTGCACAATTGTTATAAAAGAAGTGGAAAAATCAACTAGAATCACACAAGATTGAACTTCCAGGGGTGTCAAACTGATCCATGAAAGGGCCGGTGAGGCTGCAGGTGTTTGTTCCAATAAAGCAAAAGCACACCTGACTCAGCTGAATCAATCACCTGAACTGTCTTCACACAGTTGATTTGTTGTATCAGGTGAGCTCCTGAAGCCACATGGCTGCAATGTGGAACACCAAACTAAAAGGGAGCAGCACTTCCCCTCCTTTCACCCAGATTGTGTAAAGTTAGACACCCATACAAAACTTCTCCTGAATAATGTATCCAATCTTTCAATCTTCACTGAAAAAAATTGGAGTGAGATTTACTTTTAAAAAAGCTAGGCAAGTTTTTCCACACAGAAAGTGTTTGTAATCTTTACTCAGACTGTTTCTAAGTAATGTTTATTTAATAGAACCACTTATTATTTTTATAAAAATACACAAGTAAATTGCAGATTCACTGCAATTAAATTTTACTTGGAAATATCAACTAATTAAGCCAATGAACTGGTTTAGTGAATATTACTTGGAACAAATTATTTAATTTACATACAAAACTGAGGACACATAATAACAAACAATCACTAACTAATGCACTACATGAAAAACTGCTATTTTAAAGTAAAAGCACTGAATTTGTATTTATTTGTAGAATTTATATACATGATTGAAATAATAATTACAGGGCCAAAAACATTTTTTTTTCAGTGTTGCCGTATCTCAAAACAGCAATAAAGTTCAACTAGAATGAATGCAAATCTGCACCTTCCTCCATTTACATGCATCATTCTAAAGTTATTCTGATATGCTTCTGAAAATAGCTTTTAAAATGATCAAGCAGGTTATGTGTGGAAATAATTGGAGGGAGAAAGCTCTGAAAGAGCAATCAAGTGTTAGTTAAAAGCAAATTATCCACTTCATGACCTGAATAATTAGGTCAGCAACAAATGAGAATCAGAAAAGGATTGCCCGGCTTTTGCAGCCCATTAACCTGCACACTTAAGACCATGTATTCTTAAATGCTTAACAGTGCTGCCAAGTAAATAGTGTCTTGGTGCTCCTGTGCTATATGCACATATTCAAGTATTAGTTAGTATAGTATATAATATAATACATGTATACATTTGGTGCAACATCCCCAAATGTAATTTCTACGCAAATGAGCTTTAATACAGTCCAGTTCACAAAGATCAGCTGACCCAGTTGAAGTGAAATAACTAGCATTTTCAGAGAGTTGGTGCTAACTAAGGTGGGGCCACTCATTTTTACCGAGATCCCATTGGTTCGACGCATAGATATATAGGTCAGACACCCCAATAGTATGAAAAAACACACTGTGACTGCTGAGGTGCCTCTTGGCTTGGTTTAAGCAAAAAAAAAACAATTTTGGTTAATGTTAGAGAAGATCACTTAGGACCCCTTTACACATAAGAATAATCGCATATATTTTCATACGGGTTGGCCACTTACACTAGAACAGAGTTTTATCACTAAAAACGTGGTAATACTTTAGATTAGGGAATGAGTATTCAACATTAATTAGTTGCTTATTAGCATGGAAATAAGTAACACATTGGCTCTTAATTAGTCATTATTAAGTAGTTTTTAATACCTTATTCTGCATGGCCTTATTATACAACCAGTAAGCCATTAACTAAGAGTTTTCCCCCAATAACCTCAGAATCATTGCTTATTAGTAGTAAGTAACATAGTTGTTGTATATGAGTGGCTCCTTTTGGATGATTGGATGAGGATTGGTAGATTGTAATGTCAATCATTACTCTACGGAGCGGGTCACTGGTAGACTAACATTGGCACAAAGTGACCCACTTTGTAGAGTAATGATTGACATTACAATCTACCAATCCTCATCCAATCATCCAAAAGGAGCCACCAGTCACGTCAAAGGTCTGGAGAAGGTGGCTATTTGCCGTTTCCATGGTTTCGTTCACCGCTATGTAGAGACTTATAAAGTCCATACAAAGTCTCATATACAACAATTTCCTTATTTACTACTAATTAGCAATAATTCTGAGGTTATTGAGGGAAACTCTTAGTTAATGGCTTACTGGTTGTATAATAAGGCAATGCAGAATAAGGCATTAATAACTACTTAATAATGACTAATTAAGAGCCAATATGTTTCTTAGTTGCTAATAAGCAACTAGTTAATGTTGAATATGTGTTCCCTAATCTAAAGTGTTACCAAAAACGTTTTTTGTTTTTTTTCCATTTCTAACAAAAACTCTGGCCAAAGTGGAGATTCGTGAAAATGTTGTTTTCTTGTTTGTGTGTGTACTGGGTGTAACAGCGTTTTAGGTTCCCGAATGTCACAGTATGCGACAGAAAATACATTAGCATCATGTGCGCCAAGTTTACCCTCAAAAGGAACAGATGTTGTTTATTCTGAGGATTCTGATTGGCCTGCATGGCTTTATCCTTGTTGTTAAACTGTTGGTTTGGCATGGTTATGATAGTGCTCGACGGCTTATTTATGTGGGTTCATGTAAACAAAACCTTTTTTGAAAACGATCTGGTGTAAATGTGGCCTTATTTGGACTATGTAACTACTTTTTACCTACTTTTTTTTTAATCTAAAGGTGCATTTTGCACACCAAACACATTCAAATCCCTTGCATATAGTTGTGAGGAATGCCTCTTCACCTGGAAAGGACCTGTAGCTTGCAGACTGAAAAAATATTTTTGCCATTGCCTACTGTGTTCTTGGCACAAAGGTAACTTTATAACATCTATAACTCACCTGGATAACTGCAATAAGACACAAAAAGGGCAGCTCATTGTACTGCTCTGCAATATTTTATGGGAGTGTTTGTGCTGTAATATCAGCCGCAATTCATTCTTTGTGAACTCGCCCAAAAAAGTGAGAATGCATTAAAGGTGCCACAGTCAGTTTCCTTTTGCTGTTTGTGGTGTGAAATTAGATTCTTTTGTGGTGCAGCTTGGTGTCTACAACTAAGAATCTTATTTCACCAATAAAAAGAAAACTCAATATGACCAATTTCCACCAAGAATTCATGTCCTCAGTTAGGCAAAATGTGTCGGGAACAATCTGAACAATACTTAAAATAAACTCTGATACATTTTAAATTCTTACATAGAATTTATTTAACTTCCAGACAACACTTTCTGAAACTTAATTATCAAACTCTGTGATTTCTGTTTATATTTAAATATATATATATATATATATATATATATATATATATATATATATATATATATATATATATATATATATATAACAAACTTGATGTCACACCGCGGTGAGTGTTTTGTCAAGTTGCGTTTTTGTCCTGTCTCTGTCTTGTCAATTCCTGTTTTATTTTGAAAAGTAACTCTCCTCTCGTTTCAGGTCACTTGCCCTTCCTCATGTGTCTCCAGTCTGATTGTCTTCCCTGATTCCCTGATTGTGTCCACCTGTTCCCCATTACCCTCATGTGCTTATAGTCTGTGTCTCCCCTTTGTCCTGTGCCAGTGTGTCATGTCTTTTGTCCGCACCACTAGCTCTGAACCACAGTATTGCCACAGTCATAGTCTTGTTAAATTGTTATTTTTCCTTAGCCCTCGTTAAGAGTGATTTTTTGTTGGCCTTTTGCCCCTTTTTTGCCTAGAGATATCCTCAGTTTATTTTTGGTATTTTTCTTAGTATCTCCCTCGTTTTTAGAGGCGCCTTTTGTTACCTGTAGCTCCGTTTTTCTTGGACACAATAAAGACCTTGTTTTTTCTCAACTACTCTGCATCCGAGTCCTATTCCTGGGTTTCCCCTTCGTGTCACTTGATTATCAGACTCTGTGATTTCTGTTTATATTTAAATATATATATGTATAATATATATATATATATATATATATATATATATATATATATATATATATATATATATAAACTTGATTATCAGACTCTGTGATTTCTGTTTATATTTAAATATATATATATGTATAATATATAAATATATATATATATAAATATAAACTTGATTATCAAACTCTGTGATTTCTGTTTATATTTAAATATAAATATAGAGTTTCAGAAAGTGTTGTCTGGAAGTTAAATACATTTTTTTTTTAATTTTTACATTTAAATTTACAGTAGAAAACTCACTGTATTTTTAATGGTAAAGTTCTGGCAACGGTATTTTACCTTAAATTTAACAGATTTCTTTTTACATTGTATAGACACTGCACCATAGAAGCCATACAATTAATAGAGTGCAGTTCTGTTTTGGTTGCAATTGAAAAGTTTCAGCAAGTGTTGCATTGAAGATGATGTCATGGCGGTTTCACACAGCTATACGACTATCAGCTGAGAGTCACTCGTACACTGCAGGGATGCTATCCACAGTGGAAAACACAACAGAGAACAGGAGCTGATTCCTGTGTCTTTATTGTTCTCTTGTGGGGAATTTTTGCCATTCTTGCACCTTCAAACAAAAAATGAGAAGCAAAGAACATAGTGCTCACTGTGCCAAACAAAATCTTCGAAACTAGCCAAAGGATATTTTTTCCTCCAGAGGACAGAATTGGAGTAACATATTAAATTCTGCTTTCTGCAACTCCCTCACTCTCTCCAAACATCACAACACCTACAGCTGTAGATTTGTGTCCAGAGGAGTTCTGCATATTATCAAAAAAATATCTCTCTCATGTGAATTACCGTCAGGTTTTTCAGTATTTACATGACCCGCAGGCATCACTATGAGAAAAAGTATCACAGATTACTTTTATTACCGAGCTGAATTGCTCGGGGTCTGTTTTTCCACCTCCCAATGCGCTCCTGCAGCCAACAGTAGGCCAAAGTTAAATGCAAAAACAAACACAGCGATGGTGCTTTCAAGGACCTGTATCCAGTTTATAGATCGCGTCACTGAAATTGTGTTGCTTGGATACAGCTTCATGCTTATTGCAGCAATCTATTGATACTGAAAAGAACGATAGCAGGAAATTAACTTACACCATATTAGCTTGTTTATGGTACAAACAATTAAACTAAATTACCTGGCACTAACTAACTATTCCCTGATGCCAGGTGGTGATAGTAAGAAAAAAAAAAATCAAATAATGATACTTATCAGTGCGTTTTCCACTGCTTAATTTGACCCAAGCTCCATGACATGTGGAAAATCCATGAATGAGCTGGACATGTAACTGGATATTTTTCTTTTCAGGAAATACAATGGCAGCAGCGCTGGCCTGAAGCTCACCTGCATCTCCAGCAAAGATACTAGCTCTGCAGGGGAGCTCTGCTACCGAGACTTGAGTGTGCAATAAAGAGCAGGTATCATTTCAACAGAGAGAGATGGTTGTTCACTAATAGCTGTACTACTACGCCCTTGAATGTTTGATCACCTTACTACCTGACCTGAACTTAACCCTAACAAAATACCACCTACTCAGGTTCAATTGCAAATGGGTGGTTGACGTGAAAAGTGAAAAAACGAATAATTCAAAAAATATATGTCAAATGACATACAATTATATTCCCTTATATGTGAATAATTCAAAACTGAATGTGTCCATTTCTAATTCTTCATATATTTAGCATATTATTAACTTTTTGGTGTGGTAGTCCTAAAATGTGTCCACCGGTGCAACAAAATAAAGAATGTCATTATTTAATTCAGAGAATGTTGGACAGATAAGATAGATAAGCCCAAGGCATATTAGTTATGAATATTTTTATCAATTTACATTATTTTCAATGATCAATCAATGTAAATTGCTAAAAATATTCAGATCAATACTTAAACTGCGTTGTACCAAAGGACTACCTTAAGACGACCAGTTCCAACACTGCACGGAAATAGTAATATTATGAAAATATTTGAGACAGAATTGATCTTGTGTGCAGTCCACCTGCTCAAGAGATGTCTTCTGTCCTTCCTGATTCTGGAAGGACCCCTCTCAGTAATGGGGTGGTCACATTAATGCCTGTTTTATATCTACATAATGGCGTTGCTCCAGGAGGACACCAGTTTTGCGGACAAAATGTAAAGTGTCTCTAACTCTAACTCTACATAGGGACCTTAACACTTAGATCCTCTAGATTCATTAAGTAAACACTCATATGACACGCATACAAGTATTTTAATGTATTTAGATTAATTTTTCATTAAATTACAGTTGTTTTAAGATAAGTAATGCTACCTAGGACAGTTGCACCGGTGGACAAATGCCATGTTCAAAACAGAATATTTGCATAGTTGAAGAACGATACTCATTGTTTGCAGATGGATTAGATGTAGAAGAATGAACTGCATATTAAAACATTAATTTTAATGAAATATTATCAAATTTTAGTAATATTTGTCACTGGGAACACAAAAATTGAGCGTCACGTCAACCACCCAAATATATGTTTGCATGTTTTTCACTTTAAGATCACAAATGATGATAATATGAAATTAAACTAATGTGTTATGCAATTGGCTGCATTGTAGGGATAGGCATTTTGAGTAACTTCCATATTCTGTACTCACATGTAAGTATTAAAGAGTACTTGAGTAAATATCTAAAATATTCGTCCTGTTTCTCTTATTTTAGCCCAATTTGGGGTTTATTAATAATTATTTTCAGGGCTGATGGTAGCTTTAAAATATGGGCTGTTAAAGGAGTTAAACAAATAAAAGATATCTTTGGTGGAAATGGGAATATTTTAACATTTGAGGAGTTGATGAGTAAATTTGATATCCCTAAGAAGCAAAATCTTTGAACAAATACTGATATTCAAACCAGGTACTTCAGTGCTCATGCCTATCCCTACATTGTTTAGAATATTAGTCTATCTTAAAACTCTTGATACCTATTTCTGACCCTGTTAGGATCTTTTTCCACAGAATTTTTTGATGTGAGCAGTTCCAATGTGATCTGGTAAGAAATCACTCACTGCTGTCTCTGCTTATAGATAGCTAGATAGCTAGATAGATAGATAGCTAGATAGATAGATAGATAGATAGATAGATAGGAAATTACAGTGTAGCAGCAGCATTACACACAGAGACAATAACAACACAATTAAATAAAAAGAACAACCTAGGCATACTTCAAGCAATAAAATATAAAAATACAATAAAATACGATAAATACAATAAAATGTAATGTAAAAATAAAAATAAAGTGTCTAAAGAAGGAGTATGTATTAAGGAGTAGAATAGAATTCCAGTACAGAATAAATATGAATATACAGTATAAAAATGTTGGTGCTATGAAACAAATAAGGTGCAATGAACAGTGTGCATAAAAAACAAAGTGCATAGCGACAGTATGCCATGGTTTATGTGAAAGGACAAGTTATGATAGCTGCACTGCTAAATTAGATCTACAAAACCTTCTGCTGAAGCTCACCTTTGTCCAGTTGGCCTGGTACTGGCTTGCTGTATGACATGCTGATGCACCTGCACACATAAATCTCCATGGTTCAGTATTTGTGGGTGGAAATGTGCAGAGCGGAGCGTGTCCAGACTGACACCATAGCTACTGAGTATTCACCTGAAGGTTCCTGGCGAAATAAATTTAATTGTGCCCAAAATATACATCAGCACTCTTGTTGATGTGAAGGGCAGCTGAAGGTTTTGGGGTAGTAAACAGTGGCTTATTAACAGGTTAACCATTGAAATTCTTAGTGATATTTGATACCATGTTAACTTAAAGCAACAACACAATACTTTTATGAATTTTGTGTAGATCCCATGAGCACAACCGCCTCTTGTCAGAAGGATCTTGGTCTGGTTCAGTATGCTGAGGCCTTCTTGCCCCAGTACCAGCTTTAATCACAAAATATAACATGAAAAATAAACTTATCTCAAGAACTTTGCCAAAATTTTCAAGGGGAGATGTAAACACAGGCACTTGTGATATCACAGGGAGTTCGACCCAGGGATGGAAATTATGATAGGGCGGGATCATTCTTTCGGAAAGGAGTCAGGACAGGATTTTTTTATTTTACTCTGTCATGGGATTGGGACAGGACAAGATTGCAAATCTACTCCTGAGTCGCCCACTACACTGCAAAACAGGGGTGTCTAAAAACAAGTTAAAACACTAAATCTGAGGGAAATGATCTTGCTGCATGGACAGATAATCTAGAAATAAGCATGTTATATGCTTAAAATAAGAAATTAACTCTTAAAACAAGATAAATTAAAGCTGCAAGCAGCGATGAACTGGCCCGAGCAGAGTGCACTGCAAAATATTTGTTTCTTACCAAGACAAAAAAACTTTAGATTTATAAGTGTTAAATAATTTATCATGTTTTAGGAGTTAATTTCTTATTTTAAGTGTTCAACATGCTTATTTCTAGATTTGACAATCGTAATTTAAGAAATCTCATCAAGTGAAATTATCTGTCTATGCAGCAAGATAATTGCCCTCAGATTTAGTGTTTTTATCTTGTTTTTAGACACACCTTTTTGCAGTGTACTACATAGCCAAATGTACATTACATAGTGCTGAGGTCATGGAAGCAGGTAGCAAGCTAGTTAGCCATACATGCTAACGTTTGCAGCTCATGTTAGAGCAGACAATTACATTACTGGGTTAAACAAACAGTCAGTTCTATAAAAACAAGCAAACCTAACCTGCTATTGAAGATCAAGTTGTAGCGATGCTGTCATCCGTCCGGGAACGCCCGGACTCGAACAAGCCCTCTGTTCAGCAAATCAAAAAAATGGCGGTATGGGGAATTCAAGATGGCGGCCCGCAGCTACTGATGAGGAAGAGGCCAAGTCCATCCAGGGTCGGCTTAGTTAGCCTGCCAATCCCTGGCAGCGGGTTTTCAGTCCGTGTTATATGTTGTAGCGTTGGCTTCTCACCACTGGATTAATCCTCTTGCTCCAAAACTCCTGGCTTCAACCCGAGGGTCCGTCTCCGATGTCTGCCGCCAACCGGGAGGTAAAGCCGCGGTCAAAGCTGCTCTATTAGACGCCGGAGGCGGCACTTTGTTTAGGTTTTGGTTGACCAACTTTTATTTTACAAAAACTGACTATTTTGTTTATTTATTGGGTACCTGAAGAGGACTATTTTTGGTGTTTTGGTTGTGTGAATTATGGATTGAATTTGGGACACTGAATTATATAATACACTGTGTTGAATTGCAAATTCTTGTGTTTAATGGGACGCCTTTGGAAAAGGTCATACTTCATTTCTGGTTGTTAGTAGGGTCCATGCATGGGTAGACATGGGTCCTTTGTAAGTTTGACGAATCAAAATATAAAAGAAAATTGTCAGATTAGCTCTGACTGGCACCCCGGCACTGTCAAACCGCTACAAAGTGAAATGATTGAAAACTCCAAATAAAACGGACATCGACGTGGGATTTTTTAGTCAGTAATTTAGCATATATTTTGCACATGAGAAAATACTTTGATTTTCCTCCAAGAAAATAGAATTACCTGAATCATAAAAACTGAAATGAATGACTCACTATTCACTATTCTCCATTCACTGTGGAGCCTAGAAAAAGTTGTATTAAAACATTTAAGGTAACAAAGGGTGAGTAATTGATATGTTATTTAAAGTATCCCCTCTGAGTATTGTTGAATTCTCTCTAGTAATGTGTTTCTTATCTCAGTTTTCACTAAAGGAGGATCTAGTAATGAGAATGTGTATTTGAAAATTCACTGACCACATGATCTGTCAGGAGGAAACCAGATTTCCCTTAACACCTGCCTACTGTGTGTGACAGTTAATCCTGCAGCAGCTGATATCACCTGTGTCCAGATAGAGGGATTATACCAGAGCTATTTCTGAGGGAGGAAGAGGGACTTTCTTTTTGTAATTCCAATGGAAATCACCCCTGGAGGCTGTTTCACAACTTGTTTTAAATATGCAAGCACGTCCTGAAGCGAGTCGTGACTGCGTGAGACACAATCCTGCTGTAAAACACGTATCCCAGTCGACGTTACAACCAATCAGCAGTGAATATATAATGACGAGTGAAATGAGTCATCTATAATGGCTATAGCAGTTCCTGTTTCATTGATGCATAATTCTTCTGGGCTTCATATCCCAGAGTTAAACACTGCAGCCAGACTCAGACGGCTAGTTTTAATGCACCGAACAACTCCCACTAATGCTTTGACTGCACACTGTAATGCTTCCACTTAATCTGCTTTGGCTGTGAGGAGAGGATGTTCTCACCTGTAAGATCAACACAGGAGGACTTAATGAATGAGTAAGAGAGGGCAGGGAGCTGTGACTGAACTGATGATGATGAATGGCTCTCCTTAATAAGCTCCTCAGCTACATAGATATGAAATTTGTACTCATCCACATTTTAAAAGATGAGATAACTCCACTTCTAATAAACCATCTTTAGATTTTGACCTCGAGGAATTAGAATTTTCAGATAAAAAAATAAAAATCGTGGATCCTCAAGTGACATTTTACGTCTTTAAGCACTGTGCAAAATAAAGCCGTGCATATTCTGCATTCTCAAAGCTTTATTCCTCCTCAAGTAGTTCATAGGAAGAAGCCACTCTACTCAAGGGTGCTTCCCATCCCCACAACAGTCTGTGCATCATAACCTAATCATGAAATTGGCAGATGGTCCAAGGTCTTTTAGACCAAGGTGAAAAAATTCTGTAGTCCTTTCCACTAATGAAGCCGAGAAGCGAGTCTTTGGTGTTGAGATGAAGAGTGTCATCTTTTAGATGAAGGCGAGTGACTGTGCATAAAGCTGCAAATAGGATTGCGAGAGTGTTCATTTGCGAGCGCATCTCCCATCGCCTCCAACCGTGATGAAAGTTTCCAGTTATAACGAGGCCTTTCACTGTGAATGTCTTTGGCATTCTGGCTTTGAAAGCACTCTCCTCATTCTGTAGATGACAACACTTGGCTCAGCTCTTTTTTTTTAGTTGCTCCAGTTATTAATTTTAAATGTGGGGGACTAAATACAAATGAGGAAATACAAAAGCAGAGCTATTTCATCAGATGAGTACATGGTTTAACCCTTAATAGGGCACTATTAAATACTTGCAAATTCCAAATTTCAACCCTAGAGAATATTGGAGATATTACATACAGCCAGAATGTGTAAAAAAAACCCAACAACATACGGACCCAAGGGAGTGGGGTAATATTTTGAGAAAAACGTTTATGAGATTAAAGTGAATCTGCGAGGAAAAAGTTGGGTTTTTTCCCACTTTTTTTCTTGTAAATCTGTGACTTTTTTCACTCAGATTTGCCACTTTAAATCTCTTAAATCTGCAACTTTTTTTCTTGTAGATTTGCCACTTTGATCTAGTAAATTTGCAACTTTTTTCTTGAAATATTACCATAGCCCGATAAAGGGTTAACCTGGAATTGGAACTTATTGTCTTGAGAAATACATTGAGAATGCCCATTGATACAACTGGATATTGAGTTGAACCCATAGACTGTATTTAAAGATGAACGAAGTGTCTCACCTTTTTTCCACTGTTACAAAAACGAAGCCAAATATGGACGCTACCATCTTGCACTGGTGGTGTCATTTGGAGCCAGACCTACCTCCCTTTTAGTATGAAGTAACTTATAACAAAAAAGCTTTTATTTATAAAAATAAAGACTTGGGTACGAAGCCGTATTAGGGCCAAGTATGAAAAAAAAAATGGATCCGAGGGAGGGGGGTATTATTTCGAGAAAAAATTTGCAAATTTACTAGATTGAAGTGGCAAATCTACAAGAAAAAAAGGCGCAGATTTAAGAGAAAAAAGTGGGGAAAAAAACAACTTTTTTCTTGCAGATTCACCACTTTAAATCTCATAAATTTGCACACTTTTTCTCGTAGATTTGCCACTTTGATGTTGTAAACTTTTTTTCTCAAAATATTACCCCCCTCCTCTGGGTCCGTATGTTTTTTTTTAATACACATTCCACAGTCCACATTCTGGCAGTATGTAATATCCTCCAATATTCTCGAGGGTTGAAATTTGGTATTTGCAAGTATTTCAATGAGTGCCCTATTAAGGGTTAAGTACATTTTAATTGAGACTCTTCTAGTGGAATTTACACTTTTACTTCATTATAGGCCCTGAGTTATTTTTCCACCAGTAGCGTCTTCTTTTGTAGCAATGGTAAGGGTATCTGGAGCTATGACAAACAGCAGTGCAAAAATAGAGAGCAGCCCTGTCTACAGTAAAACTGGAGGAATGCCTGGCTTTTCATGATAACCGAAGTAATAAAGTTATGATGCAACCAATGATGAACGAATGGAGCAGAACAGTGAGTCCTGAATATGGAACTCCCCCAACTCCTATAGATTATACATACTATATACTTTGTTGTTTTTATACATTTATTATTTATTAATGAAAAACTGTGATGTGATGAGACGCACTTGACACAGCTGTTGCTCACTAGCACCACTACTTGTATGAGAGGATTAGACTTGGATAAATGCCCAGGGCTAGTTAATAGCATAGGAGAAAACACCAAGGCTGCACAGTGGTTACATAACACACACACACACACACACACACACACACCCACACACGCTTATTACTATTACAAGCACACAAACTCATGATGTCGAAGGTATTGCGTGTGCTAGCTTTTCTATGAAAAAAAAAAATCCCATATCCCATGTAATGAATACAAACAAGCCAAAGTGATCAATCTGAACGTCTTACCAGTGGATTGTGGTTTTCATGTTTTTGAGGAGCAGCCTTGAGAAAACCAAGCCCAGTGCTTGACCTCTCAGCAACTGAAGGATGCATAATACAGGATCGATGTCCAATAACACCGCAACTGTACGTACCAGCTGAGACCAATGAGGTGAAGCTGAGATTGACCTTTGCGGTTGTTAGAGTGATAAAGAACACAGGGGACGCTCATTAACAATGCAATGCAAGGCCAGCAAGCACACAAACACAACTGTTTAAAATCTCCAGCAACTCAGTTATGTAATAAAAACAAATCAAAGTACACATTTTCCGTGATCACGTAGCTGCCCTCCAACAAGCAGAATGATTGGTACACTAAATCATTGGCTCAGCAGCGAGGTATACACCTTGCAGGGACTCAGCTCATCGCTATGCTCCTTCCAACCTCCTTGACTCATCTCTGCAGGCAGAGGTGAGGCAGGCAGAGAAAACAGGAAAATAAAAGTTAAATTAGTAATGTGGCCCGGGCCCGCTGGCACGGGGAGGGAGGCTTTTGTAATATTGATGAGCTGAGTGCAGCTGGAATGACTCATCCAGAGATGAAGGAGAGCATAAAACCTAGTAGTACAAGTACAAGTCATGACTTTATCTTTTTAACCCAAAATCTCCAAATAATAGCACACAAAAAAATCGGGTCGCTTTCCAAATGTTTATGGGTTGCAATCTCATAACAATCTCATCCCTCAGGTTCTACAGTCCATTTCTAATGACGACGGCAGCGTATCACAGCTGGATCAGCTGTCAGTCACTTTAACAGCTGAAGACATGCACTCATAATAATAATAATAATAATAATAATAATAATAATCAGCTGTCAGTTGGCTTTAACAGCTATAGTAAGTACGTAAGTAAGTAAGTCATTTTTATTTTAAAGCGCTTTTCACAGGAAAAGAAAACCACAAAGTGCTTTACAAGGGTATAAAACAACATACAGGCAAACACAGAAAAACACAATACATCAAGAAAACATAGTTAAAGCCTGGACGTCTAGTTGACCAGGTACATGCAGTCAACTAAGCGCCTGTCGAAACAAATATGTCTTAAGTTGACATTTAAAAGAATCCACAGATACCACGGACCGTAAGGGTGCAGGCAGAGCGTTCCAGAGTTTTGGAGCATGCACTATTACTAATAATAAGTGTTTTCTCTGTTTAACAAACAGCTGCACATGAATAATAAGCTGCATTCTGTATACTGTGAACTGTGTCCTGCTCAGGGGCAGGGGAATGTGTTTATATTATAGTATTTATTATTATTTGCGTCTGTATATAGACGATCCTGGTGATAAATTCATTATTTAATATCCCAGAACATGATTCAGTTGTCCGCTGAACACCGGCCAATGTTTTATTTGTTTAGATGATTAAAGGAAAATGTAAATGATGTCACTCAGATCAAACCTGCACTCAGGAATGATCAGCCTCATGTGGGACTGAATGGAAATGACAAACAATGGTTAAGTGTTTCTTGCTGAGAAAGAAACACTTAACTTGCACTTGCATGAGAAGAAAAAAAGCTTCTAGAACCATTTTATTTACATTATTATAAATGTAGAAAGATGTTTGTGGGTTTTTTTGGTGTCCATGCCAACAATAAAACAGATTTTTAACTGCATGGCGAATCAGAAGATAAATAAGATATAAAACGTGTGAGTGGCACTATAAAATATCTACAACAATTAAAATCATTCTTATCGGTCGGTAATAACAGTATATCGTTTTTGAATCGTATCGTAACCTGTGTATCTAGATGCAAATCAAATCGTTTATCACAGAGAGATGTGGAACCCTACAAACAACCTATACTTCAGCCAGCCACCAGGGGGCGATCAAGATATCGATATAGATGCCTTTCCTTCATGGACTTTCATGTCAAAAAAACTAAACAAAACCATTAACAAGGATAAAACAAGTTTAACTTAAACATAACTGAAAGTGCAGTTCCACAGTATCATATTTTTTTAGGAGATAGGGCTGGAGCCTTGATAGGCTACTATGTTTTTTCCCCCATTTTCAATAAATACTCATTGTGTTAGCCATGTACAGCTTTTAACCAGGCAGCAATCTCCGTGTCTGAGCATGGAGGCAAACCAGGAAGTGCCTTAAGCTGCATTCTACCGAAAATTCCAGCAGGGGGCGCTAAGTTTGGCAGCAAAAAAAATCTGCCCATTCATTTCAGTGCAAAATTTGAAAACTTCTCACTTGATTTATTACCTCAGAATTTTTTTTCAGGACAACAATATGGTCTCAATCACTAGTAAAAAAATGTTCCTCAAGACAATTTGATGTCAATAGTTCTAATAATGGCCTCATTTAGAAGAAAATTGAAGATAAAGAATCATATCATTTGGGGCGTGTCTACCTTTGATTGACAGGTCACTAACAAGGTGAGTCGTCATCAGGAGAGAAGCAGAACAATGCGTATCTACGGCAACGTGTCAATAAAGTTATATATAACGTTATATAGATAGAAAAGAGGACGTTTAGCGGTTTGGTCTCATAACTTTGACCCTTTCACTGTATTTTCACTTGATGACAGTTTACTTGAACGTTTTGTTCAGTAAAAATGTCTTGTTCAGCGTTTGGTTGAACAGACACTGCTCAGTTTTCTGAGGTCAGTAACATACATTTTGTTTTTGTTTTTTGCTAGCCAAAACTAACATCCCAGCTAATGCTCCAGTTAATGCTAACATTAATTAGCAGCAGCTTCTCTCAGTCAGGTTGAGGTGTCCTCCACAGTCCAGATATGGTCTGCTCCCCGTATCAGAAACAAGATGGCGACGAGTGTAACTCTGAACTCGATGCTTCCAACGGGCCACAAACCAATGGGTGACGTCACGGTGACTACGTCCATTATTTATATACAGTCTATGCTTTTACCACAATTTAAAACATCTGTACTTTAATAACACTATACATCTGGGTGGATAGTTAAGCTGTTAAAGTCACAGTGAAAACGCAAATAAGCTGAAACCTTCCGACAATGGGTTACCATCTGCAGTGATCAGGACACTTAATAAAAGAACTGGTGACTTTAAAATCATTATATTGAATTTCCTTGTCCAGCAGCTGCGGGCCCAGTTAAACCGCCTTCAGGAAATGATCAATATGTAAATCTTCATTGATGATGACCAAGCACGCTTGGAGCACATTTTCAGACATTGTTTCGTTTGCCGATCTTAGTGTGGAAATTGTGCTATTCCCACAACTTTTCCCCTCACAAAGCCAAAATATGGAATAATGAAGATATTACTGTCAGGAAAAAAAATCCATATTCAAACAGAAGTGGATTGATAAGAACATTATTTTCATATGTGACCTTTTTGATTTTCATGGTATAATGCTTAGTTATGAACGTTTCCCTCATCTTAAATCCTTCCCTGTCACAAGTAAATAATTTAATTACGTAACTAAAGCAATCCCTACTGGCTTTCTCTCCTGATTAGAAGCCATTATCAGTATCAAGAAATACTAAGAATAAAACCCCTTCTAATGATAAAATGGACTTGATGTACTGGATTAAATATAATAATTAAATTATAAATAATGAAAATGCAATAACAAACGTATACGTCATACTTTTTATAAAAAGAGGAAAATAACTTCACGAGGGAAAGCATATTGGGATAACATCTTTATAGACACTGACTGGAAGAAAGCCTGGACATTGCCTTATAAATATTGTATTTCCAATAAAATAAAAGAGGTTCACATTAAAATTTTACACACTATTTACCCAACAAATTTATATTTCTCTAAATTTTTAAATATTGAAAACAAATGCTGTTTTTGCAATATCGTCACACTGTTAAAATAATCTAAGTCATTTTTTGTCAAAATTTGTTTTTTTTGCCTAAATCATCTCCTCATGACGCCGACCACCTATGGTAAAATCGCCTACATCCTCAGTTGATCAGATCATGTGATTTTACCCCTTTAAGATAATTGCCTATGTCAAGTGTGTGACTTAAGCAGATTTATTATGCCTAAGTCAAAATAAAATGTGACTTAGGCAATTTTTGGAACAACAAGTGACAAAGTTTTAGATTTCAATTTGACTTTATTTCAGAGAAATCCTACTGTGAGACAGTGTAGCCTTGTATTTCTTCATTGTGTTGGATAGTGAAGACAAGAATAATAGAAATTAGTTTTTCATTATAAAGTTTATTTGATAGGGAAAGTATTATCTAGATAGTAATTCAATAAAAAAGTAAGATAAAAGTATATTTAGACTAAAATATAACATTACTTGATAATATTAAGTCTAAAATGCAGAAATATTTGATTAGAATTGTTAAACACTTTTAAAACAACATTGTAGTTACTGCACTGTGTTAGTGCATTACTATTAGAACCTTTTACAGCAAAACCAGAGTGCAGTGACTACATTTTTGGGGTCAAAGGTTAAATAAATCATCATGATTTTTGAGCAGAAAAATGACATCAATACACGTAGAAATAAGTGTCGTATCACTTACCGACCTATAACCCATTTGGCTGGCCAGTTAAAAAACTTTAAAGCAGTTTTTCTCAGTTTTACCCTTTGCGTAGTTACTGCAGTTAGGATTTGTAGTGCAGTAGTGTAGTCTAAACATTCAGTCATTCCATGCACATACCTTTTGATATTCTCAATCCAAATTAGCAAACTGCAAGCCCCAGAGGTCTCCGTTATGGATCCTGAACTATTGGATTCTCACCTCATTTGCTTTCTACATCACAGCAGCTATTGGTAGCCTGCCCCAGGACAGCAGTGCACTATAGAAACCAACTGGAAGTGGCAGAAGACAAATGTATGTCGACAAACTTGATGTTGATGGTAATCATTCCATCAACTCTGATTTTATGGTTTGGGCTTTTATTTTTCCTTGAGCTGTTTCATTACTTTGCAGCAGAGCATTAACTTCATTCTTAAAGCACACACACACACACACACACACACACACACACACACATATATATACACAATGTTACTGTAAGTACTTTGAGCATTATATCATCTTAAACATTTTTTATTTTATTCTTACCATGTGTTCTTTCGTATATATGAAATAATAATTGTCAATTTGTCTTAAGCTGTGCACCATGATTCAATCCTCATTGACAAAAATGCGAATTAATGCAAATTTTGATCCACTACTGTTTTGAGAATTTAGCGATTAGTGCTAATCCTTCAATTAGGTGCTAATAAACCATGGCAGAAGAAGAAGATGCAAGAAAAGAGAACCAGCAAAACCTAAAACGATGAAAACAGTGTCAAAATTATGGCATTTGTGTTTGTTCCATGTATTAATATAAGAAAGGGTACAATCTCTTCATGTTCTCATGCACATCATGATTCATTCACTAAGCCTGTTGCCTTTGCCTTGATCACATTTAGTTTAGAACAATACCCCAATGCTGTCACTTCACAAACTTTGATACTACACTTGTTATTTCGAGTGCAAGAAGTGCACAGTATGTGCTTTCACAGTGGAAATCACCAAATGATACAAATTAAAGTTATACTTTTTTTTTCACTAAATAACACTATACTGTAGTAATAGAAGCCATTAATTGATTCATTTTTTTTTTGAATAACGCTGATACAACGTGATGTCCTCAGCTGGCCATCACCAGCTGATCTACAGAGTTTCCGGTAAATACTTGCTTATTAGCATGCAAATAAGTAATATATTGCTTCTTAATTAGTCATTATTAAATACTTATTAATGCATTATTCTGCATGGCCTTATTATACAACCAGTAAGCCATTAACTAAGAGTTTTCCCTCAATAAAGTGGGTCATTTTGCACAAATGTTAGTCTACCAGTGACCCATTTGCCACCTCGTCAAAGGTCTGGAGAAGGTGGCTATTTGCCATTTCAATGGTTTCGTTCACCGCTATTATAAAGTCTATACAAAGTAAAGCATATTAAGATCGTAACTCATATACAACAACTTCCTTAATTACTGCAAATAAGAAATAATTCTGAGGTTATTGAGGGAAAACTCTTAGTTAATTGCTTACTGGTTGTATAATAAGGCCATGCAGAATAAGGCATTAATAACTACTTAACCCTTTATCGGGCGAAGAACCATATTTGGTAACTTCAGCGGATGTCCAAAATAAAAAAAAATTTTTAGAGAAAAAAGTTGCAAATTTACTAGATTAAAGTGGCAAATCTACAAGAAAAAAAGTTGCAGATTTAAGAGATTTAAAGTGGCAAACCTGCGCGAAAAAAGTTGCAAATTTACGAGAAAAAAAGTGGGAAAAAAGCTACTTTTTTCTCGCAGATTCACCACTTTAAATCTCATAAATCTGCACATACTCACAATTTATTTCTCAAAATATTATCCCCCTCCCCCGGGTCCAAATGTTTGGGGTTTTTTTTATACATTCTGACAGTATGTAATATCCTCCAATATTCTCTAGGGTTGGAATTTGCAAGTATTTCAATTAGTGCACTATTAAGGGTTAATAATGACTAATTAAGAGCCAATATGTTACGTATTTGCATGCTAATAAGCAACTAATTAATGTTGAATATGTGTTCCCTAAAATGTTACCAAAACATCTTAACTTAAATTTAAATGTGAAGATGTGACTTGAGTGCAGGTCAACAGTTTTGTCACTTATCTCATACTGAACTTTGGTGTTATGTTGTTGGTCCTCCAGACTAAACAGCCGTCACCTCATCAAAGCATCAACTTTTTGCTCTTTGTACTTTACAGACGATAGTTTATCTTTTTAAAGTAGAACCATACTTCTGCCAAAAATTGATTCTGATTTAGGATAGGGTTCATTACTCTAGTACAGGGCTGCACTTTTTCATCAGTGTGATTGAACCTTGAGTGAGCAATACGGATTTTCGGATGGATTGTTCAAGAAAGAGAATAAAAGCAGAGCAGACTAGTTCTCACCTTTCTGGCCTGCTTGCCTGAGGCAGAGTGAGTTTGGGCGAGGATGAGTTCATACAAACATCTCCACTATATAGCCATTAAGCTTATACACTGAACCTTAACCTTAAAAAAATAAACCTGATATTAACTCTAATCCCAGCCTTAAACCCAAACCAATTTTCTCATCTTTCCACCCTTGAGAGGACATCAGGATTTCAAAGTACAAATATACACAGAGAAACACTCTCCTGCACACAAACATACTCGTCGATAAGCCTCTGTCAGGACACCATATATCTTTTTATTACTGTTCCTCCTGCCTTTCTCTATCTTAATATCATGCTTTTACCGACTCAATAAAACAAAACCCATATCAGCAACAAACACATTAAGCAACGTTGGCTCAGAGCAGGTTAGATAAAAGACCAAGGCTTTAGAGCTATCAGCTGAAGAACAATAACTTCCAACGTTTGATAAATGCTTCCAATAATGCATACTAAAGTAATTCACTGTTTTAAGTGCACACATTAGCATAACCCGCCTGTAGTTGTGTCTCACAATAGTAACTCATTAACACTGTTGTGGACAGTTGATCGCACATCAGACTCTTAAGTGAAGTCAGCATGTATGTGTGTGTGTTTACGAGTGTGTTAGGATGAAAGGATTACTTAGTGCTGTTGTGTCACTGTGTATTTAGTCATGTGTACAAGAAGAGCCCACATCGCTTGATGAGTTTTCCTCATTTAGAAAGTGTGTGTGTGTTGTTGGGTGGATGTGGACGTCTGTTGCCTTGGTAACGTTTGGCCTCACCCATAAGCCCCTGACCAAATATGCATGCGATAACAACGGGAACCGGCCCAGAGACTATGATGACTTTGCTCACACTTTCTGGGATTGTGCTGGATTAAATTTTCCTAGAAAATGTGGGTAAATGTGTGTGCGGTCTTATATCTTTATTTTTAGAGTAATCAAATGTGAGTTCAGTGAAATCAGGGTAAAAAATGCGTTCCCAATTTGTTAATTGTAGTCCAGTTTAAGAAATATTGCTAATTCTATATTTAAAGACACTGGTACATACAGGAACGTAACTGTGTTCCCAGGATCCTAAGGTTCCCAGTAAGGTTCCCAGATCCCTATTCTTAACCCTTCTATGTAGTCAGGCAGTTAAGGACCAGATTTTAGAAGAATGGGGACACTCCGGACAATAGCACCAAATTTTTTCCACATGCTCTCTATCAACATAGGTTTCAATTTTTGGTAGGAGCCACTTCATCAAGATTGCGGATCGGAGATGGCAGCCATATAAAGTCTATGAGGACCAATGTATCTTCCAAGCCACTTAGAAGGTCAATCTTGGTGTCAAAATATACATTTTCCAAGTCAAAGAATCATTTAAAGCTATTGAGAATATCACTAGATGATTATTTGATAAAATAGTGTATGTTCATTTTCACTCAGACTGGTAGGCAACTCGCTTTAAGTGCTGCAGCAGGAATCCTTAGTTGAAATGTTTGGGATCTATCTTCACGGGAGAGCGCGGATTAGCTGCCATGTACACTGCTCAAAAAATCATGTCAGATCTTGATCAACAAATTATTTATGAGAATCTTAACTGATGTACATTGTATAACTTGTTGAGATCAAAATGACATGAAAACCAAAATCATTAACCCATTGTTGAGGGCTGGATTTTAAATCACACCAAAAATCAAAGTAAAAAAATTATGACTGGTGTTCAGGTCAATTTTGACCTGCTTCAAGTTTAAATGTTTTAGAAATATTATCCAGTTAACTCCAACCCAACCCCTAAACCATAACAAATTTTATTTAATTTATATTTTCTTTGCAATATCCCTTTCAGTCTTCCATTTTGTGCTGTCTAGAGCTGGGGAACATAGGGCCCTGGGAGCATAGGAACCCAGAAAAGCACATAATGTAGAACTAGGGAACATAGAATGCTGGGAACACAGGAGCATTTGTCGTGTTAGTTGCCCTTGGCTTCTGCTTATATATAACTGGAGGAATCTTGAACTGGATATTAAAACCATGAGAGAACACTTTGTATCCAAGTGGGTGCAAACTGCCCTTAAATAATCAAATCCTACTTTTTTTATGAAGACAAATCGACAGTTTAAATCAGAAACTCGGTTTGGAAATGTCACAGGCTGGCTCCACGAAACACACAAAAGACATACCGAACAAAGTCAATTTTTTAACCCAATATTTTCGGTTCCAAAACCAGGCTGGGAGTGGACAAACCACATTTCATGCCTTCACTTCTTGTCTCAGTCATTTGTGAAATATTTAACAATATTTCTCACCCCAACATAGTGTGCAACTGAAAGTAAGGACTATAAATTGGGGGTGTGCAATTGTATTAGAACCAGCAGTATATAGCCATTAGCTGTTATGGGGTTGTAAAAACGTCACCTTTACTTTTAAATTACTTGCAATGCAGTTTGGTTAAGAGTTTGGATTATAATTATGCATGAAGAAGTTAGATTTGAAAGTGAGCTTCGGAAATAAAGGTAGTGAATGGGGAAACATAGTAAGGGAAACATTGTGCATGTGTGTGTGTGTGTGTGTGTGTCCTACTGCATGCCTTCAATTCAATCTGGAGCGTGTGGCGTATCCCTTTACACAGTCCTGCCAGCCAGGGCTCTGTGTGGTGAACGTGACACATCAATTATAGATAGGCAGTAATGCACACTTTGCCTGAGTGCGTTCCCGAGTGGCACCATTAAAGATGAAAATATTCTGGGCCGTGCTCACTGCAGCATCAATTAATTACTGTGGCTTTCCTTTAAATTCTGGATCCCTCTCTTCAAAGTTTCAGTGTCTTCCCCGTGAGTTTTTTCGGAGGGGTATGAGGAGGGCTATTAGGAATGCTGCCCAGAATCTGTTAGTGGGAGGGCTGAGCTGGATGTTGGAGAGAGTTATCTAATTATTGATTCCTCTGCCGACTTCACACTGAGTGACGGAGAGATCTGTGAGTGACAGTGAACGCTTGGTTGACCTACGGCTAATCTGCTCACTGATCATTTCCTCCATGTCATCAATTACAATCTCTTTCCTCGCGTCTATTTAACAATTAACAACATCTCTACCTTTTTTTTTAACCCTTTTTAAACCTTTTCTTTAAGCTTTTGTTCCCCTCACTCACACTTTATGTTTATACCTCTGTACTAAATTCATTTTTTAACACTTTTATTTATGCAAGTTGGAATTTCAACTTGTGTTTTTCTGGTTCAAGCCTAGCTCCTGGCAGAAAGTTTTGTGTACCAAACGGCTTGCTTGAAGACCCACAGGATCAGCGTTGCTAAAAGCAAGCCTCTGCAACCTTAAGCAATAAACCCCCTCTTTGGCTGCAGAGATGTCCATGTGTATCTTTGCAAAACTATATTTCCAGCTTTGCTCATTGATGCATAAATAATAATTTAGTCTATGGGTCCTGGAGATGGAAATCTACGCCCAAAGAGATGGCAGCTGGTTGAACAGAAATTGGCCAATCAACAAAAACATTCAAAGCTCTTTAACTTCACTGACCTAAGGCCGCGTTCAGACTGCCAGCCAAAATCCGATTTTTAGCCCATCGAGATTGGAACTGGATGGCTCTTTTGAGAACAGTCACAAATCACATGAAATCCGATTTTTGAAAACCGAATCGAAACCACCTTCGGGAGGTAGTTTCAGATCGCTGATTCTGAACCGCTCCAAACACTCAGATCGGTTTTGACTGTCCGTCGACGTCAGACGCTCTGACGCTGTTACTACAGCAGCCTGTCAGATCAGTCGATAATGTGGCCCGGTCTGAACAGAGCCATATCCGATTTGGACACTTGCTAAAAACAGTGTGGACAGTCAGCCCTAAAAATCTGATTTGAGTAGGAATCTGATTTGAATCAGATTCGCCTGCTGTCTGAACACGGTCTAAGTGACTGAGTAGCTATGATTAACCTCATGCCTCAGTGGTGTAAGCAAGGACTGACACAAATTAAACATCAAAGTAACTAGTTTGATAGAACGTTTAGTTTTGCTGCTAGCTACAGGACTTTATTTTGAATTTGTTAAGAGAGGAGATTCCAATGTTTCCAAAGAAACCAGTATGTTCATTATTAGCCATGTTGGCATCACTGGTACTGCACTGGTTTCATTCACACTTGCCTTACAGGGAAACCACATGTTATGTGCAACTTGACTATCACATTCTTCTTCGCGGGGTACCCCAAGGCTCTGTTTTAGGGACACTTAACTGTACAGTTAGATTTAGATTTTTAGAGGTTTTCCTCCACCCTAACAAAGACTAACTAATATTTAAGAGCCATATTAGGCCATCCTGAAATGTATGGCTTTGCCTAAATGAAGTGTCCAAACCATACAGGTCAATATCCAATATGAACGCCCTTACTATCATCATATCTAAATATAACTGTCACTATTTTAAAATGTGAAATGGCTGCAGTTTTGTTAGGTTTAGACCTAGACAACAATACTACTTGCTTAAAGTTAGGAACACAACTTTCATGGTTAGGCTTTCCAAAAGATTGTTTAAAAAAAAGAAGAAAGATAAAGAAATGGACGTCATTACTGGAAATTATTTAGATGCAAACCCTGATTCACTGAAGTTAAGTCGCATAACTTCAAATAACAAAATTGACTTTTGCTTCATAAGAGACACGAACACCAGTCTCCTGGGTTATAGCCCATTGTTTTTACCCATCCATCTTCCCTGACCTCCTTCTTTCACGGACTTTGTCATTCTTTGATTTTGAGGTGAACTGTCCATTTAAAGGAAAATATATGGAGAACGCCCAGACGTTTAGGGGTTATACCACCAGCAAATTAATGTCAGCAAACTAATTTTTCCTGAGCCATATGCCTGAAAGCAGATTTTTAGTCGGTTCATCTCTTCTCTTATCTGTTCCATTTTTACAGATACTGTGATAATGGGGCGAGGCAGTGTTGTGTTATTAAGCTCATCAGCTCCACTCCCTCTCCTGCCCCTGCTGAGGCACCCAGTGCTTCTTCCTCTCCCTCCTCCTCCCTCTCTCCAACTTGGTTTGTCTCTTCCCCTCATCATCATCCCATCCTCCCACTGTCATAAACTACTCAGTTAGACATTTTCCCCGTTTCCTCTGTCACGACTCCCATCATACGTCTCTCCCTCGCCCTTTCACTTGCTCTCTCCACATTTATCTACATTTCCTTTCTGTCTTTTCAGCTCTTTTTCAAATGCTCTATTAGGCCATTGATTAGCCATAATTTGATTTTTTCCGTCCTATTTTCCCTTCTAGTAAATAGCCTTTCGCCTACAGCTTTGAATATGTATTCTTCAAACGAATAATGAAGACTTATATAAAGAAAAAATGGCATCCTATGACTCTTTCTGGTTTGATGGTTGCAGTCTATGGAAGACTCTGCATTTATCCCTTAATGCATATGGCCTCAGGTAGCCTCAATACACACACACACACACACACACACACACACACACACAGACACACACACACACACACACACACATACATCATGGCTTAAGGTCACAGCCTGCCTCTATTGTATTCAGTGTTGCTGTGCAGAAGCTCATTTTGCCCTTTAGCTGATTGCTATCTGCTCATTTGGTTCATTTAACATGTAATAAAAGGCTTTCTCAGACGAACAGCTTAAAAATACACACACATGCACATACACACACGGACACACACACAGGATAGGGATCGGACAAAAACCAGAGGAGCTCAGTCTTTGCCAGAAGTCAATACTAAGCAGTTTGCTATGGCAACCATTCTCAAACCAGGCCCCAGCTACTGCCCCTATGGGCCCTCAGGCCCTTTAGACACATTGCTCTTACACACATGTACACATACCCTGGTCATGACAAAGCTTAATGGCCTTTTATCATCTGGATATCCATTTCCAAAGACATCTTTATCTCAGGAAGACATTAAGAGAGTAACTGGTACCATGAAAAGGAGATGTTCTTTTTGAAAATGGGCCGTGCTCTGAGACTTTCTATTTCAAGCACTCTTGAAAAAGAAAGAGGAAGTTGTACAGTAGAAGGCAGCTTGAATATCTCTGCTGTGACAGACATCTCTATATCTCTGGATATTACCTGAGAATAATTCCTTTGTATTTCTCTCAGGAGCCTGCGAGGACACCTACCCTTCCAACAGATGAGGCCCAGATTTGAAGTGGATACCAGCAGGGAGACATTTTAATGAATTAATATGCATTGGCCCAATTAGCCTCTGCACTGCAGTAATTATCACATGCGCACACATTTATACGCTGCAAATCGGGACATCCCATTGCGCTGTTCTGACGAACCCAAAGGATTGTGGGACTTATTTTTAAGCTGGAGGAGGTCAAATGTTTCCGATTTGTTCTCTCTGCACATTAATTAGCTGGAACTGGCTTGCGTGAAGAATGTGATGTGACAGATGAGTGGTCTGATATTATACCTCCAGGGATGTGGGGGAGGGGATGGCACGTTGTTAGAAAGCAAAACACAGTTTGCTTAGAACATGTGATTATCATAATCAGCTTATGTTCATGCTCAGGGTGTCAGTTATGCCTTTTCTTTCCATACATTGTGCTTTGTTTGTATTATTGGGATATGATTGGGGGAGTGAATGGGACAGAAGAAAAGTAGGAGAGCTTCATACAATATCTGACTCGGTGACAGCCAAACAGAAAATAAGCCACCGCTAAATCAATTAAATGAACAGTGAATTTGTTGAATTGAGAGAAAATTAATAATTAACAGACCTTTGTCTGGATGGACGTCTTTGTTAAATGTTCTGCAGTAATACAAAAAGCCAATTATTATGCATTTAGAAGCTGCCACAGTGAAGCCTGGATTATGTGTTTTAACTTCTTCGTATTTGTCTAATATTATAGTTTCCAACAAGTTGTCCAAGCTAAACGACAAAATAGGTCATCAGTCAATACCACCCGTAACGACCTATATGAGTGGTTCGTATGTTCATTATTAGCAATGTTGGCATCACTGATACTGCACTGGTTTCATTTACACTTGCCTGACAGGGCAACCACATTACGTTACGCACACGTTATGTACAACTTGACTGTCACATTCTTCTTCGTGGGGCACCCCAAGGCTTTGTTTTAGGGACACATGTTTATCTACAGTTAGATTTAGATTTTTAGAGCTTTTCCTCCACCCTAACAAAGACTAATAACTAATATTTAAGAGCCATATTAGGCCATCCTGAAATGTATGGCTTTGCCTAAATAAAAAGTGTCTCAAACCAAACAACCATACAGGTCAGTATCCAATATGAACGCCCTTACTATCCTCATATCTAAATATAACTGTCGCTATTTTAAACATGATGTTAAATGTGAAATGGCTGCAGTTTTGTTAGGTTTAGCCAACAATACTACTTGCTTAAAGTTAGGAACAAAACTTTAATGGTGAGGCTTTCCAAAAGATAGTTTAAAAAAAGAAGAAAGATAAAGAAATGGACCTCATTACTTGAAATTATTTAGATGCAAACCCTGATTCACTAAGACCTATATCAGTGGTTCGCAGTTCGTGGTACAGGGCGGAGAGGAGCGTTCTAAAAATAGCACACATCTCATTTTACATACAGTTTGTCGTTGTAAGGGCAAAAAAAGTCCTGGTTAGGCGTTATAAAAGACAGTTTTTAAAAAGTCGGAGTCTAGATTGTCCTGTGTACGGTAACCTGTGACAAAGGCAGGTGCTGTGAAAAAATAATGATTTGAAGCCCAGAGAGAGTCAAAGAGAGAAAGTAAACAAAGGCAATGCTGCACACACATGGTGATGGGAAGGAGTGATGGACTGTGTGAGTCAAAGCAAACACGAGATGACAGAGTCAGGGAGGCAACGACTAGACTGGCTGACTGGCCTTTGGCATCTCACACACTTTAATTAAAATAGATTGGAGATGGAGAGAAAAGAGGGGGGAGAGAGGAGGGGGCTGTTACCGTGGAAACCAAGTTTAGGTAGATCAAGATCTCAGTCATCTTAACAGGGGAGAGGGCTTTACAGTATTTTCTACTTTTCCTAACTGTTTTACACCACTGTTGCTCTTTATACACTGACTCAAAGTGAGCTGTCAGCTTTATTTTTTATGATCTATTCATAAAAATGAATGTTTTTGAATTGTTAGTTTAGTTATTCTCAGTATCAGGTGTTAGGATGAGAAGATGGGATTGCATAAAATCTTGATTTTCCACTTAATTATACATCTGACAAAAGCATGTGAGCTCAATGACACAGAATATTATAGGCAGAAATATTTGCTCATGTTTCACATTATTACATTCACAGCTCTGAGGTCCCGTGCGTGTGTTTGTTTATGCGTTTGATTATAGACACTGAAGTGATGGTCCGTCTCACTGTAACATGCCAGCTGATACGGAGCAGTTTGGCAGAGGCTCCTCGGCCCCCTGTAGAGCTTTGGAGGGAGGATGGGAGCAGTTCATCACTCACACAGGATGGGGGTGATTACTTGGCTACTGTATTCTCGGTCCTGGATCTAAATATAGAAGCACTGTTGCGCCGGGGAAGGGCCAGGCTGCCAGGAGGATGGTGATGAAGGCATGTGGTCATCATTGATTTATCAGCAGGCGCGGGACAGATTTTTCACATCTATGTAGACGACACTGTGCTTTATATTTGCACAGAAACGTACAATAACTGAGTTGTTACTGAGACTTTTTCTCCAGTTAGTCTCAAGTTACACCTTGTAACTTGTAAGATTTGTGATTGGTCTCATAATGGAGATTAACATAAAATTCCTTGAGCACAGAATTCACCTAATTGCATATATGCCAGATCACTTTATCTGTCCCCTGAGGTCCCATGAAGTAATGCTTTTTCTGTGGTGGCTTTCCCACCTCACTTCAACACTGAACTGCAGAGTGGTCCAAAAAACGACCCTTTATTTTAAAGTGTTGAAAGTGGAGTGTTATTGGCAGTGGACTATTTAAACATAATGTATGCATTTCATGTCACATCCAGAGGCTGCTCCAAATGTTTCTGAGGGCTGCCATTGAGCAACTATGATTTAAAAGCAGATTGTTTACTCCCATCTGCCATTAATCTTTTCAACATCTCTGGTTTAAAACATGGAAACCATTTTCATGTTTAACAAGAGGAACTTTCTTTCATTACCAGCTTTGAATTAGCTTTTTGTAGTTTTCTACATTGTCTGTCCAAATCAGCACCAGGCAGCTAATTATACCGTTCATTTTGCATTGTATTCTAGTCAAGTGGTGCACATTGTCTACTGTATCACACCAATACATACAGATAGGAAGTGGAAGGGCAGTGTTGAACCCACGCATACTATAAGCATATTTTATTGAACAGGCTATATTTTGCTTATAGACCTTGCCTGATGAGGGTTTCCAGTATCCACACTAATTATAATTATACAATAGAAAATGTTTTGCAGTGCCTAGGACCTTAATAGTAAAGACATAATGATACAAACAAAATTATGCAAAGCAAAGCAATTTCACTGAGGTTTTTATTTTCATTTTATACTGTTAATGCCAAAGACTGTATAAAAGGACAGGAAATAGCCTCCAGGTCTGTGAAAGTGACTTAAACCTGAGTTCTTCCCAATGGCCACCAGGGGGCGACTCCAAGGGTTGCAAAAATAAGTCACATTGTATAAAAGTCTATGAGAAAACCAGCGTACTTCTCACTTGATTAATTATCTCAGTTAACATTTTCCTCATGAGTTTATTGTCTGAATTACTTGTGGCAAGTCTTCTTCAGTACAGCATGATGTTCATTTAGCAAATTGTGGTTCCATTAAGAGTATAATACACAATAAAGCAGGGTATGCAACAGGGTGTGGCTAACCTGTGAGTTACAAGAAATGCAAATCCACCCATCCAAATAGCCATGAATTTGTTATAGGTTTATCTTGAATTATAGAACTTTGGTCGCATCTACTTTGCATGGAGTAACTGGGAGAAAAATGCAGTCAGGTTACTGGTAAAGGTGGGGGTTCATAGTGTCACTTCTGGTCAACATGCATGATGATCATCATAAAAATGAAAACCGCTTCAGCTGTTTGTTTTTTGGTTCTAAAAAAACCTGATTTGTTCAAAATGCCAAACTTAAGCCTTCAAGAGAAGAGAAGTCACTGTGGTCAAGTTTACTTCTTTAATACTGTCTATGATAAAAGCAAATCTAAGGGGAAATAACATTTGCGTACTATTTTATTCTATTCCATTTCCATTCAGGTTTATGGATGACTCAGTCAGGCATGCCATCAACTGTTACTTTCTGACAAGGCGACTAAGAAATGCAGTAATCAGTGCATGTTCTGGGATACCAGGACCATGGTCTTGCCGTGGTCACATGGTTGTCATTGTTCTATTGATTGGTTGCAGGACACCAAGGAGGTAAGGCTAATTTAATGTGAATCTGAAAGAGGGAAGGAGGAAGGGAACACCATGTAATATTGCAGTATACTGTATAGTTTGTATGCTCCACAGTGTGGGTGATCTGAGGCTGAGGCTAAACTGTCTATAAAATATAATCTACTGCCAGCCAGAGTGTTTTACAGTGTGTGTAACAAACACAGATTTGAAGCACTGATAAGTAGGGTGACATTCTGCTCACTGTGAATTGACACGGACATTTCTTTTCAATACCTGACAGAACAGCTCCTTCAAACAGGCCACAATGACCACTAACTGCACAGCAAAACAAGCTCTGGTATGCAGTTGAGAGCAGCACTTCTCTCTGTTTGAAGGGCCATCAACAGAATTGTTCCCACGGGTAGTGGGATGAGTGAGGTGTCCACCGGGGTTTGTGTAATCTGTTGCGAAAGCAGAAGAGGCAGAATGATCCAACCTGTGGCCAGGTAGGTTTGATATGTTGTCCAGCATATTTTGTGGAGATAAGGATTTGCAAACTAACTCTGCAGAATCTCTGTGCAAACTGAGTATGCTGTATTTAGTCCAAAAGTAATCTTTGTCTCCCAAACCTCATTTACTATTACACAGTATTTCATCATAATGAAACTGTGTTAAAGTGCTAAAGCCCACTCACAGATTTAGCAACTTACCCCTGTTTAACCTGGTCTAGACAATCACCATCATGTGCCAGAGGATCTGTTTTTCGCCCTCTTCAGTCTCATATTGACACCATTACGCATAAACATTACATGCTGTTTATGCAGCCTTAATTCACTTAACACACATGAGTAGGAAGGTGTAATTTATGAGCAATTATTCCCTCAGTACTGGACAGATTGAGTGAGTGAGTAAACCTTTTGACTCAGATTAAAATAAAACAGCTGCATCTACCTTACAGGAGGACATTTAATCTACAAATGTTATTACAGGAATCTGTTACTGTTCCGCGTGGACTGATTACATCTCCAAAAAGCACTGGCCTCAGGCAGTCTGTTAAGCTTTGTATTTCTCCACATGGTGAAGTGGTGCACATGGGGCTGTAGTAGAGAGATATTCAGTGTTTAGAGATTTCGTTTTTTTTTAATTTAGCCTTTCCAAATCCAAGGAAAACAAGACAGAAACTAAATGAACTGGATTTAAATGGAATAACCTTGGTGTTTACGGGAGCGTGTCTACAAAAACAAAATGTATGTAACTTAGAGTGTCTTGGAGTGTCTATTTTTACTGAACAAAACGTTCAAATAAACAGTCATTAAGTGAAAATACAGTGAAAGGGTCAAAGTTATGAGACCAAATCGTTAAACATTCTTTTTTAAATGATCTATATATAACTTTATATATAACTTTATTGACACGTTGCCGTGGATACGCATTGCTCTGCTTCTCTCCTGATGACGACTTGCCTTGTTAGTGATGCAATGCATGCAATGTATTATATTCTCACCTTTGACCTTTGACGGCCTGAAAAAGTCACTGAATTTGTCGCTAGTAGCTTTTTATAAACACATTTGCCAAGAGGGTCGTAGTAGCTAAATCTAGCAACAAAGGCAAGGTACCATAGCAGATGCTAAGTCACTGGAGAACACTAGCTAGCTTGTTTAGTTGTTGTTAGGTTCTGGTTTTTGTTCTGTTATTCATGTTAACTGTATTATTAATTGGTATGCTAATTTTGTTTAGCACAAACAGGCATACAACAAAATGTACTTACCAGACAAAACTAACAGCCGAATTCTTTTAAAGGGGTCTTTTAGTAGTACCAAACACTGAACATTTTCAGGCAACCGAAATGTTACAATTACCTTTATTGTACTGAAAACACAGTAAAAGGCTCAACGCGTTAAGACGAAAACATGGACAACATGGATACTCATTATTGAGGCTCTATCCTGATTGCCCTGGTTAGCAACAACGTAACCATGCTTAATTATCTTTTTTTACTCTAAATTAAACCCTAATTTACAAGATCAACATCATGCTGTATTGAAGAAGACTTCAAACTAGCAATTGAGATGATAAACTCACTAGCAAAATGTTTACTGAGATAATGAATAAAGTAACAAGTCAGGCCATTTTCTCACAGACTTATATACAATCAAAATTATTTTTGCAATCAGTTGAGAGTTGAGTTGAGTTATCATTCAATAAAAGCTTGACAATAAAGAGTGAGTATAAAATAGAACAATATAAATTTTACTGTACATATTAAAATGTGACTAGTATACGTATCCCACTTATTTTCGAACCTGGTCTCACAGGAATCCGTGAAATAGCCACGGATTCGCTTAACTCAAAATCCGTGGAATAGCCACGGGATCACTCAAATTTCCGTGAAACTGACACGGATTTCGCTACAATGCAAGTTAATGACAGTCATATCCCGTGGCTATTGGTTTGTTCCAAGTCACGTGACTTTCAAGGTTCCAGCGGTCAGAACAAAAAACATGGCGGACAGTTCTCTCATTTTTAGTGAAAAAATCCATATTTTGACTTAGTTTCTGCATAAAAAAGGATTTTGATCACATTTCTAGCGAGAAATATATGTTTTATTTTCTAAATATTCACTCAGTGAATGTACATAATCACTTTGTATGTTGGAATAGCCACGGGATATGTCATTAACTTGCATTGTAGCGAAATCTGTGTCAGTTTCACGGAAATTTGAGTGATTCCGTGGCTATTCCACGGATTTTGAGTTAAGCGAATCCGTGGCTATTTCACGGATTCCTGTGAGACCATGTTGTATTTTCAGTGCAAAAAAATGAGAATTGTGTTGTCACCTTTGAATCAACCCTGTGCAACCTGCTCTCCCGCTGCAATTATCTAATGTGAGTCAAAGTTCAGTTAACAAATGCCTCATCACCTCCTCTCACTAATATAACACCCCCTCCCCCCTAGATAGAGCTGATTCTACGAGCCTTGCACTCACCACATATTGAACACCCTGCTGATCGATGTGCACAGTGCGTTCTAGTGATTATCAAGGTGTGCTTCAGTGTGTGTTCAACCACCCAGGTAGAATGAGCAGTAGGGCTGGCAAGATTATGGATCCAGGCCAAACGCAAACATACACTTATTCCCTTCCTGTCACAGAAGGTGTTCGATACTAAAGGCTCATGCCACAAGAGCTGTGGGCTGCGCTGGAGTTCATCACTGCTCTGTCCGGTTTGATTTTACACAAGGTAAGTGCAGGGTTGAAAAACAAACCGAGGATTGCCACAGATGAAGATCATTAATCTTTTTCAAGAACTCACACTATCCACACTCTAAATGATGGTGTGTCTCTACCAGGCCTGGGATTTCGTCATTTTAGGGGCATTTTTTTGTGTTGTCAATATTTTGAGGGTACAAAAGCCAAAAGCCAGGGCACCAAGGCCATAAAATAAAACATGATTTTAAGTCCACATTCCTATTGAAACTAATTTAAGGACTAGGACTCTGAGGAAGATCTGAATCTTGGTTGAAACTGTCAAGCAGGTAAAGAAACATCTCCTTGTAAAGTAAAATGCATTAGTCTTGTGCACTTTGAGAGCTAAATGAGAGTAAACACCTCACATAACACTTTTCACAGTCGGGAGATGCTGTATTATAGAATCTTTGTTATCCTACTGTGTCATTTTTAATTGCCATCAACATGCTTTCCAAGATAAATTAAAGCTGCAAGCAGCGATGAACTGGCCCAAGCAGAGTGCACTGCAAGTGATTTGTTTCTTACCAAGATAAAAAAAAAAAAACAACCTTTAGATTTAGCAGTGTTAGATAATTTATCTTGTCTTAAGAGTTAGAGATGCTTATTTCTAGATTTAATAATCTTAATCTTATGAAATTATCTGTCCATGCAACAAGATAATTTCCCTCAGATTTAGTGTTTTTATCTTGTTTTTAGACACACCTTTTTTGCAGTGTACAAATGGAAACCTGAACACTTCTGATAACAAAGTTTTTTGGTGCCTTCAGATTCTGCATTCATATGCAAATATCTGTTTATACAGATTACATATTCCCTTACAAGTAGTTACGTATGTTAGTCTTTATAAGTAAAGACAGTTCTAAGGTTCAGGTTATGGTGCAAACAAAGTCATTATAAAGTAACCAAAAGAAAGAGACAGAAGTTATTAATGCTTCAGTTGCCAGACAAGAATTTAGCTGATCTATTCAGCATTCACTGAATGTCACTGTTGATAAGAACTACCTTTTCGTCAGTCTATTTATACTAAATAACCTGCAAATTAAATTTAAAAATGGCATCATGTTCACCTGTGGATTTTCTGACATTAACACCAAGCAGACACAGTGTTCAGAACAGCACATATAAAAGCCTGCCTGCAGAGTGCATCATTATAGAGAGAGTAGTATTAATTCCTGAGACTTTGATCTTTTTAAAACCAGACAACAAGTCAAAAGACGGATATAAAATAATAGTGTCTGTTAGTAGAAGCTCCACAACCTGAGCACCAGTCCATGCCGAAAGACCATTTTCAGCTCGACAAACATGTGCAGGGACCCCGCTGACCTCAATAAGGTGGGGAGTGACTGTGTTTGCGTGTGTGTGGTTACAGCACAGCCGTGCATCTGCTCGTTTGCTGTGTGTGTTGTCATGTGTGTGACAGGCCATCAGTCATGATTGGATCCCTGTACTGCGGCGGGTGAGCGCGGTAGCTGGCAGGTGGCCCTCAGGGAGAGGAAGATGCAGTGTGGCAGTGATGGAGTGAGGTGTAGTCGAGGTTGTGTGTGAATGTGCATGTAAATGAATGAACGTGCATATAGCTGGTGGGTTATACTGGTTGTTGTTGTTGGAGTGACATCTGGCTGATTCATCTGCTCGGCTGGGATAAAATGCAGCCCAGTTCTACAGACCAGAGGAAGTACAACTCCACCACAGCTTTAGTAATCCACCGTCTCTGCTCTTTTTTTTTTCTCTTCATCCCTTTATCTTTGAATCTATCTTCATAGCTGTAAACCTCTCCTCTTTCTGCAAATTTACAGTATCTAAATCTCTTTGCTTTTCTACTTCCCCCTTCTTATCTGTCATGTGTACGTTATCCAGCTGCTCCATGACTCATACCACTAGCTGTGTGCTTGCATCTGTGTACCATCTTCTACATTTATCTTTCTGGGGAAAACATGTTTTTTACAGTACGGCAACAAGAGGAAAACACTCCTTACAAGAGGTGAACATACGTCATTATTGTACTCAAGTAAAAGTACGTGTAACTTGCTTTAGTCACAAATAAAAGTAAAAAAAGTAGATCAATTTAACTTACGATTTACAGTTTTTACACACCAAGTATGGTACTCACAACACTATTGAAACTAAATCAGTGCTGATTGTGATTTCAGTTCAACTTGAGCCAGTTGTTACTTCAAACTGTTGCATTTTAGTTCAGTTCCCTTGACAAGATCATCCCTATGTTCCCCGGGTCCTATGTTCCGATCATAGGACCCTTTTTTAGAAAAAAGGTCCTATGTGCCCCGTTTTAGTAAGCCTAATTCTGAGGTTATTGAGGGAAAACTCTTAGTTAATGTCTTACTGGTTGTATAATAAGGCCATGCAGAATAAGGCATTAATAACTGCTTAATAATGACTAATTAAGAGCCAATATGTTACTTATTTGCATGCTAATAAGTAACAAATTAATGTTGAATATGTGTTCCCTAATCTAAAGTGTTACCCATTTTGATGTTTTGAACATGGAACTAGATTTGAATGAAACGGTTTGTCCACAAATGGATGGAGATGTGCATGTGTCCGAATGGCTTTCTTCTTATTGCTCAAACACAAAATCCATTCTGTCAGTCTCCTGTCTAATTGTCAGGCCACACACACATACACATACACACTACATGCTCATAAAACCACACAAATGGCCAAAGTCCTCACACATACTAAAATTCACATATCACACACACATGCAATGCCATTATGGGCCCCTGTGAACACAAACATGCACACTCATACAGTACACACACACACACACACACACACACACACACACACACACACACACACACACACACACATATACATTACTGTGGCTAATTTGTGCACATTAAGGCCATTAGAGGAAACATTATCTCTTTGATCAGTGATTGCAGCAGCCATATACCAGAGTAACGATGATGCCTTTTGAAAAATCAAAGTGCTTTATATCATCTGAGGGCAGCTGACCCTTTCCTGTGCCATTAGAGACTAAACTCGGCAATTTATCGACAAGAAATGGAAAGAAAAAAGAAATTCACTTTCTGGTAAATCCCACAGCAGATAGTTAAAAGCCCTTAAGCCTAATTAGCCTGACTTACATGCCAATGTTTTAGCAGACAACACCAGATGGTATAATTCTTTTTTTGTCACAGTTAAGGGAGGTGTTGATTGACTCCATATACAACATTATCCTACTCATTTCTCCAAAGGATTATCAAACCTTAACTCTGAGGCTTTTCTACATTAAAACCGTTTCTGACATTAACCTTGATTCTGATTTTGTCCAATCCATATGTCCACATATGTTGTTTATTGCTACCCTCAAATATGATCCAAAGAAACGTTTCCAAAACTAGCTTCCTTACTTAAGTTAGGTTTAGGCAACAACATGACTTTTTTAAAGTTAGGATGAAAAAAGTACATGGTCAGGTTTTACAAAAGAGAGGTTAAAATGTCAAATAAATGGACCAAACTACTAGAAGTGAGGTAGTTACATGAAGAGTGATGCACAGAAATCAAGGTACATGACTTGATCTTCTGGGTTAATTCCAACCGAACAATTAAAAAGACACGTTTAAGTCACCAAAGTGTTACAATGTAGTCTGATAAGCTGAAAATAAACTGTGAAAGGATAAATGTTCATTGACAAAAACACAGTGCACTGTAGTAGCTACCTGTCAATGACAAGCTAGCCACACCCCAAAGCATACCCTATTATATCATCTATTTCACTCTAAATAGGAACATAATTGACATGATGAACATAATGTTATCTTGAAGAAGACTTTAAGCTAGCCTTTGAGACAATAAACTCATTATGAAATGTTTACTGAGGTAATAAATCAATAAATCAAGTCAGACTCTTAACTTTCATACAGACAGACTCCTTTTAGTAACCAGTAGAGTCGCCCCACTGCTGTCCATTAGAAAGAGTAGCAGCTTTAAGGCACTTTCACTAATTGCCAATTGGCTTTTACACTCCATAATGTCACTTCCGCTTCTTTAGTACAAAGGCTAATATGGACCGCTTTAACCCTATATCAGGCAAAGAACTATATTTGGTAACTTCAGGTAATATTTCGAGAAAAAAGTTGCAAATTTACTAATTAAAAATCTACAAGAGAAAAAGTCGTTTCTCGTTTCTCTACGTTTTCTCCCAGATTCACCACTTTAAATCTCATAAATCTGCGACTTTTTCTCTTGTAGATTTTTAATTAGCATGTAATATCCTCCAATATTCACTAGGGTTGAAATTTGGAATTTGCAAGTATTTCAATGAGTGCCCTGGTGAATCTGGGTGAAAAAAGTTTTGCTATTTTCCCACTTTTTTCTCGTAAATCTGCAACTTTTTTTGCGCAGATTTGCCACTTTAAATCTCTTAAATCTGTGACTTTTTTCTTGTAGATTTGCCACTTTAATCTAGTAAATTTGCAACTTTTTTCTCGAAATATTACCTGAAGTTACCAAATATAGTTCTTTGCCTGATAAAGGGTTAAACTGCTGTACAAACGACACAAGGGGGCGTTTTTTGGCGGAGGCCAGTCTCTCACATATCCCTTTTCAAACAAACCGAACCTAGTTCTTTTGCTGTGCTGGTACTGGTGCTGATTCGCAGTTGATTCAACTTGTGAACCGTCTCAGTTTGCTTTTTCAAAAGCTAGAGAGCCACGTCATTACATCACTGTATACGTCTCCACTCTCTCAGCAAGTATAATAACAACTGCAGAAAACGTTGTCTCTTTACAAATGTTGTTCATGGCTTTGTAAGCCTACATTGGCATCCAAACACAACTGGTTCTGGCTCTGAACCGGTCCTGGAACTGCCTTGTTTGAAAAGGGGTAAAAGATGTCGAAGGAGCATCTAACTGTATGAGTGTGATCAGCAGGTTCCCTTTAACTGAGGTTCTCCCTATTTCACAGTGGTGACTGGGAGGAGGTTCCTCCAGTGCACACAATATGTTAAAATGTTAAGAATGCTGTGCTAAGAATACTTCTGCTTTCAGTGCACATTTTGCGAGTCAACACAAAGACTGGTTCTCTCAGCAGAGCAGATAAGTTGTGTTTACATGACAGTATCACTTCAGAATGATATTCTAACAAATGTTCTGATTTGAACAGCATGGGGAAAATCAAGACTGTGTGACAGGGTGACATTTTAACTTGAAGGGAGCCTCCAAAGAAAATGTTGCTCAGGGTCAACAAAAGGTTAGAGCCATCCACGCTGACAGTAGTGAACTGCTTTCAGCTTCAATTAGTGAGCCTGTGTCTCTCTGTCTGCCTAATTACTGTAGCTGTTAGGTGCAAAAAGCCTTCTATATATGGAGTATTGTCACATGTTGCATCAGAGGTTTTGTCGCCTTGGTATCAGACAAACTAATTGAATAATGCTACTCTACTAATTAACTGAATATGGCACACAGTATCAGCTTTCCAAAACATCACTATTGGTATCAGTATTGAGGCCTTCTCACACACAAACAAACAAATGAAAAAAAACAAAAACAAACATTTGTCATTGTCCTGGAAGACATGTGAGTAACTGCTAAGCTACTTACTTATTCAACTTATTTAAGTAATGCAGATGGAGTTATGGATGCACCTTATCCCACTACATAAACACAAAAAAACAATCTTGACTTTGTTTGCCAAAGGGGGCACTATTTTGCAAGACCAAAGGGGTCAATCAATGTCCATATTGTTGTGACAGAGGCCCTCATTTATCAAACGAACGTAGAAACCAGTGCAGATCTGAGCGTATATATCGTATTACGACAGGACCTGTCAATCAAAGGTAGCCACGCCCCAAATCATATGATTCTTTATCTTCTATTTTCTTCTAAATGGGGCCATTATTAGAACTATTGACATCAAATTGTCTTGATTCCTGAAATTGTCTCCTGAAAAAACTTTCTGAGGTGATAAATCAAGTGAGAAGTTTTCAAATTTTGCACTGAAATGAATGGGCAGATTTTTTTTGCAGCCAAACTTAGCGCCCCCTGCTGGAATTTTCGATGGAATGCAGCTTAAGGCACTTCCTGGTTTGCCTCCATGCTCAGACACGGAGATTGCCGCCTGGTTGCAGGGAGTATTTATTTTCAATGATGTTTTAATGATGAATGATATAGACTAACCATGCAACAAAACACAGCAGAGACCAAACGTGAGATCTGATCGTACCCTCCGCTCACGTCCAAATTGATTAATGCAGAGCCTTGCGTAGAAATGATCGTACGGCTGTTTTACGCTCACTTTCTGTCGTATGCTCGTTTGATAAATGAGGGCTAGTATGAGCAGAATTACGAAAATTTTCAATGTCATTTTACAAGAAAATGCTGTGAGTAATTATATTAGTGGTTGGCTTCTTTTTATTAACATCCAAAATTAGCAGAAATCCAACCAGCTGGGGGTGGCATATTATTTGTGTTTGGTCTGAAAAGATCTTTAGTCCATGGTTTTCAGAGTCCTGACTGAGGAAACACATAACTAAAAGCCTGATGCACATTACCTCTTGTAGAAAAGTCAAGGCCAGTTCCTCCCTACACTTCAATAAATATTCCTCTTTTCCCATTAGTTTTGGCCTTGGCTCCTGCTTTGGTGGACAGGAGTTTTGAAGATAAACTGTTCTCATTTTCGGTTTCCCTCTTCACCCTCTTCATCTGTCCCCCAGCTGTGACTGTTACTCCAAGTCTCAGTGTTGGCTCTGATGGAAAATCCGAACAAAAAATGAAATATTACTGCATCTGTGAGTCAGTCTAGTCACATTATCACCCCCCACTGTCTCCATTTAGGTTCTGGACAAACTGTTCTTTATAAAAACTTCACTGATGCATTTTTTTCCAGCTGCTCACATTCGAAATTATTCTACCAAAAAGGACGCATGAGGCAAATGGAAGTTTGTGGTTCTTGGAAAAAACTCACCTGAAAATTGGTTGCATAGGTTGTCTCTGCAAGCAGGTTGTTCTAAACCATATTTACATTTATTGTTAGTGTGATCTCTAGCGGCTGTAGTAAACAGGAGCAAAAGAAGATGTTAGGTGATGTACGAAGAGCAACAAAGTCCACTTAGGGAGGAGGTTGAGACTGGGTCTCCTGAGTAAAAGATGTCATCAGTGTTACCTCTTCACATTCTGAAGATAATGTTAAATAATAATTAAATAATAATGTATGCTTGAACAGAAAATCTGGCCAAATTTTACGTGGCGTCATTTCACAGTGTAAAATAGAAAGGCATATATCGTAACCCTATTGAAATAATCGCCTAACTCATGTTACACTTTTGGTGAAATTTCCTGCAAAACTTGAAAGAATATGACATTTATTGATCATTTCACTTAAAAAGGATGTAACAAAGGATGGCTATTGGCATAGTAATAACACTGTGTGTAAATTATGTAACTTAAGAGAAATAAATTACTTAGGCAATTTTTTGAACATGCCTTTGTGACTTAAGCAAGATATGGTAACATTTTATTTTGAAGGTTTCTACATAAGAGTCACACAAGCCTGTCAGAAACATGACATGACAAGTATCATGAGCATTAATGTTACTTCAAAGTGTCATTAGTGTTCATGACACATCCCATGTCATGTTAATTACACGCTCATGTCACTCTTATGTAGACACCTTAGAGTAAAGTGTTACCAATATTAGTGTCAACAATAAAACACTGATAAACTAAACTGATAACTAAACAATCTCCCTCTAGCTCTTCTTTGCTGGGTTCTTATCTGATACCTGAATGTGGCAAATTGTCAAAGAAGTGATGATCTTAAAGGGGTAAAATCACATGATCTGATTAACTGAGGATGGAGGCGATTTTCAGAAGTGTCTGACATCTCATTTTACCATTTCTAAGTCATTAAAACTTTTAAAGATCCAGAGTTTTCCAGCACAGCAACACCTGATTAAGTATTGCAACATAGTAATTAGCAGAGTGATCCATATTTTGTCCAATTTACAAAGACACTGAGGCAAGCATTGGCCCTCATTTATCAGCAAGCGTACTACAGAAAATGAGAGTAAAGTGGGCATACGATCATTTCTACGCATGGCTCTGCATTTTTCAATTTGGACGTGAGCGGAGGGTACGATCAGATCTCAGTCTGCTCTCAGCTCGGTTACACAAATTTGAATCAGCGTGAAGTCCACACGTCTGAGTCGGAGAATTGATCTTAGACTAATGGATCGATGCCTGGAGCTGATAAAACTCTGCCGTGTTTTGTTTTTTAATGGTGACAAACCAAACCATGTTTAGGCTACATCATTTATCATTATAACACATACTGGCCGAGGCTATTAAATGTTGTTGTCTTTTGCTATTAAAGTGTATTAAGTGTCAGTGCCTCCTCCACCAGTGGTGGTGCTAGAATAAAAACAATTTAAGTAAGCGCTGCCACATAAACTTCTGACTGGGACAGGATCTTACTAAATGTATAGAAGTGAATAATATCTCTCCATCATAATAACAATATTTGGATATAGGCTATTAGGCTTTATATATCACAATGTATAAATTAAATATTCCAACGTCAGCGGGAGTTTACTGATTTCCTTCCTTTTCACTTTTTATGCTGTCGAAAACAAAACAGTTTGTTTTGTTGCAGCTGTTGGACGTCAGCGTTTCACTTTCTGACACTGAGAAATTCCTCTTCTTTTGAAGTTAAAATAATTTAATTAATTTAAAACATTGTTTACCTCCTGCAACCAAAAAGCGGTGAAAACTTTAAGTCCGTGCTCCAAATGTAAAATTCACTGAACTTGTTTGAGGTTAAAAGTACTTTTATTTCAGAAACCTCAGTCGCTGCATATTTCTGTAAAATGTCTATTTCTCTCCTGTTGCTATTTGTAACGGTGCACTTTGTTAATAAAGGTGACTTAAAAAAAGAAAAGGAAAAAAATCCTCTCTTTGACCGTATTGCGTCCTTCGGTGCGGTAAACTCTCAGGGCAAGGCATCTAGTATATATTGGGGCATGATATTTAAATGATGCTTGTTTCCAGCCGCCACATTTATCAACAGTCGATCATTTTTATGCTCTGATTGGAGAGATAGGAACGCTTAATGAATCACACGTGAACCCTGTCATAAGATGATATATACGCTCAGATCTGCGCTCGTTTCTGCATTTGTTTGATAAATGAGGGCCAGTGTAATTTGCACCTGGTTTTGTCAGTCTCAATCATGTGTCACTCCAATGCTCAATATGCAGAAAATATTTGAAGAAATGACAGTTGTAACACTGTGCATGCAGTGAAAGTACACTGTAAAACAGTTTGTAGAAATTACAGTAAAACACTGTCAAATTGCATCAGAAATAGATTGTGAAATTAAACATTGTACATCACCGTAGTAGATACTTTTAATGACTGTAAATCAAATAATTTCATAAAACTTTAAATTCTACTGCCATAAACTGTACATTTTTGCTGTAAAATATAACATTTTCATGTAAGAATTAATGGAGAAATACCATGATGACACAATTATCCTATAAGTAATGGGATTATTCAGTATAAATTACAGTTGTTGCTGATATTTACATTTACATACGCTCACTGTATTTTTTTACAGTGTATGGGTAAACATAGTACAGCTTCTGCTCCTTTCTTTAAATATTTCCTTGCTGTTGGCAGCACCTCTGAGATTCAGCTGTACTCAGAGTAAACATGTTAATTAGATGACAGATTCTTTTTAAATTTGGCTATGCATAATTGATGCACAGTTGGAACATAAAGCAATAATCATAAAACAAATACAACTGGTCCTATATTCATTCCCAGATGGGAACTTTTATTTGCTCCATGGGCATCAGAGAGAAATGAAAAATAGCATTAAATCAACATGCCTGACAGGATTTCTCTTCATGACACTGTAAAAAAAAAGTCTGTAGATTTTACTGTGAAAAACTGCTAAACCATGACAGTAAAAGATGGTAAAAAGATAAATGGGTTAATTCAGTTTCAGTAATAATGATGTATAGTAATAATAATGATAATTTTATTAATAATAATAATAATGTATATATCAGCAAAAACAGTATTTTTTCTATTTTTTAAAATACATTACTCCACTGTAAAATACACTGGCACCGTGTTTGTAGCAAAAATATACTGTAATATATATACAAGCCGTCATTTTTGCATTTATTTTTTGTACAAACACTTTTTCTCACTGTTAAATGTACTAAACATCATATCTATTAAGAAATATACTGTAATATTTCAGGTAAAATGTTTAATTCATGCAACATTTATAAAATATTTTCTTGTCAATTATATGGCAGAACAGCGTTTCTTTTGATGGAAAAACGTTATTTTTTTACGGTAAAATATGGAATAAAATGGCATCTTAAGCAGGAAATCAACAGTGCTAATATAATTTTACCGAATATTACTCAAAGTTTCACTGTATTTATAGTAAAGTTTTGGCAACCACAGCTGCGTTTTTTTTTTTTTTTTACTGTAAAAACCACAGTTGTTGTTTTTTTACAGTGCATCTGCTTTGTCCCTATGCAGTAAATGTCACGGTATCCTTATTGCCTTGCAATAACCTTGTAGTCAATCCGATTTCTGTTTTTTAAATTTTTGTTTGTGCTCATTTTTTTCTTAATAACTTTCAATATTAAAAAAGTATTTCTGAAACCTTGAGTGTGATCTTATCTAGTCCACTTCAGACTGCAGAGCTGATGCAGTTGGATACGGTTGAAGCAGGCTTGGCTAAACTCTGCTCATATGTTGAGGAAAAATCAATCCATCTGATGAAACCCTGCGAAGTAAAACATCTCTGCCAGCCGTCGCCTCAATATCTATCTCTCCTCCAAGTCTTCCTCATTCCCTCCAGCCCCTATTTTTACCCGCACTTCTATCTCCTCTATCTCTGAAGATCTGTAAGTGCTCAGCAACATGCCTGGCCACGCTTTCACTTAAGTGTTCCCTATGTGTGTGTGCACACACTTCATGTGTCACTTCTCTTGTAAACCCTGTGTGTTTAAATGGCCTCAGGTGTTTGAAGGCAGTCCTGCAAATGCCTTAACACTTTGCATACAAATGTTTGGTCCGTATGAATTTAAATAAGTAATATTAAGAAATGCATAAATACGATAGATGTTTTATTAAATCTACTTTTTATGGCTTCTAATCCTAATTCCATTGCTAGTTCCTGTCTCCCATGCTCTTTCTTCTTCTGTTACTTTCCCACTTTTATCTTCTTTCTTTCTGTTTAAACTCCATCTGTTCGTTCTTCCATTGTTTCCTTTTTTTCCTCTCTTTCCGCCTTTCTACATCCAAGATAAGGTAGCCATGGCAACATTGAAGTGTGTTGGCGACAAAATAGATTTTGTAAAGGCCAATCAATGGATTACTTACCTACCTTACCACACACACACACACACACACACACACACACACACACACACACCTACACACACACACACACACACACACACTAAAACTTTCATGTTCCCATCTCTCCTTCTATCTCTCTCTAGGGATAGCCTTAATCTGTTGCTATGGATACCAACATTGGGGGATGAATCCCTCTTAAAAAAAAAAAAAAACTTAAAAGATATAAGCGTGAAAAAGAGCGTTTTAAGGAGATTGTTGTGACGGTCAACTTTTCCGACCATTTAATATAAGACTCAGTTTAGTTTATAGTGTTTGTAGTCTCAGTAAGAAGCTGCTACTGCTGCACTGACTGAAGTTTTTTTTTTAAATAACATGCCGTAGATTTTCTAAGGTTGCTGTACAAAGCCGAGGGCATGGCAGCAGCAATCATATCAAAAGCAGTTCCGGCCTGGCTGCTGAATGTGAAAAGGTCAATACACATTTCCAGCCAGAGGTTACTGTCATGTAAGTATTATATTTGGAGATAGGTGTTTGGTGCCCAGTGGTTCACCATGAGTTTTAAAAATGGGACAAAGTGCACAGAAAAGGTTTATGGATTTCTGTTAGATTCTAATACCTGAAATAAATTCTGTAGCTTAAAGGTCTGATATTGTTTCTGATAGTCATCAAAGATGCTGTTTGGGCTTTTTGGAGCTTTTATGTGTTTCATTTAAAAAGTGATGAAGAAACAAGTGGCACTGAATCACCACATTACAATCCCTTATAGCCTCTAAACTCTAGCAGTGAAAATCATTACAGTTTAATGGTACTGCTAAAATGCAACAGTGACTCAGTTTAGCATTTTCTTCCCCCCATTTTTGTAGCAGTTTGAGAGTCTACAGACATGGTAGTAGCTCTGTTAGAGTGTTCTTTGGAACAGTGCTTTCAGCTAAATGCTAACGTCAGCATTTAGCAAGTTTTCAGGCCCTATTAGTGACTTTATTTTATAAAAAGCAACTAGTGACACATTTAGCGACTAATTCCATCATTGAAAAAGTGAGAAATATATTATATTGGTGATTTCTCCCTCAGGCATGATGCTTAGACTTGCATCTTGCAGGTATAAAGTCTTGAAATCATCTTGTGTGATGACATCACCAATATGCAAATTGGCGTATGGCAAGTGGCAATGTTCAGCAGCCTCGAGGGACAGAGGAAAGAAAAAGCCCCCAGGAAGAGGTCTGGGCTTTGAATCCACTTTGAGATATTGGCCACATGATGGGTCTGTTACATGATGCCATTGAGCCGAGAAGGACTTTTCCCATAGACTAACATTGGGAAAGAGATATCATTAAATAAACAAATAAGCATTTTCTGACTCCTTTTACAATCAGAATTAGATTGATTTGGTTGACTTGGTTGAATAACACATGGAGAGCCTAGAAGAGCCGCACAATTCAAGTTAGCGGGGTGTAATGTAATAACGCCCACAAACGTAATAAACCATAAACTTAATAAAAATCTGCAGCTTTTAATGCAATAATCCCACAAACGTAATACATTTTCCCCAAATGTAATAGCCGCTGCCTACAACAAACGTAACGCGATTTCCCCACAAATGTAATAACTATTACATTTGCTGGGACATATTACTTTGTTGGAAAGTGAAAACGTTCAATATTGTAATAAGTTCCCACAAATGTAATAAATAAAATAGTAATGGTCGTCGCAAAATCCAGCTGCTGGCTCACAACGGACCCTCCCTGAACGTACGCATGCAAGCAGCATTGTCATTCATTTTCAGTTCACAAAATTATTTTGTGTTTAAACAGATTTATTTCTTTGCATAGGCATTAATCAGTAATCTTATTAAATTCAATTCACACATTGTATGTGTGTGTGTGTGTGTGTGTGTGTAGTGTGTTTATCTGTTTGTGTTTACAGGTGAGTTTAATATGTCCATACCCATGGTCAGTATGAGTAGTGTATGTATAGGCAAGCAAACAAACAACAACAAACACAACGACCAGTATTCATTGCATTGTAGGAACTTATTGAAGGTTGAAGATTTTCACTCCCCCACAAATGTAATAGCCTAAGTCCCCTGTGGGAAATCGGGCCTTACGTTTGTAGTAGGCAGCGGCTATTACATTTGTGGAAAATGTATTACGTTTGTGGGATTATTGCATTAAAAGCTGCAGATTTTTTATTACATTTGTGGGCATTATTACATTCGCGGGCGTTACACGGGGAGCTAAATTGGAAGTAGCTCGCTTACTTCTTTAGCGCCCTTACTTATTACTACACAGCCTAAAGATGCAGAAGAGCCATAGAAGATCAGTGTATTTTTATTACTTTTTGGCATCATCCACTACTTACCTCCAACACTGTATTCAGTTCTTTTTATACATCCATGGAACAATAAAAAGAGAAAAGGGGAGAGTGACTGAGCAAGAGAGCAAAGAGCTTCCAGTGAGTAATATTATCTGGCTTGATATGTCTTGTGTTGCACTTGCCAGCTTGTTTTTCATCATAAGTAATGTGATCATAAATGCTTGTGTACAACTATCTATATTGACGACAGCATTGTAGAAGTGGATTCACTCTGAAACTGTTATTATTTACTTTCCAATACTGGGAAAGTCCTAAAGTTTTTAGATATTACCATGTGTCACTACAGATCATTACAAATTCTAAGTCCCTCACTCATCACTGCATTCTTTATGAACTAGTTGGTTGGACATCACTCAAAATCCATAGACAACATCACTGGTTTATCTTTATCTACAAAGCAATACTTGGAAAACTTCCTGTGTACCTCTGTAACCTCCTCTCTGTTAGCTCTGGCACCTATCAGCTTTGTTCCTCTAAGTGGTTACTCTTAAATGTCCCCCGTGTTTCAACTGAACTGGGAAAAACTGCATTCTCTTACTCAGCACCCTGGGAATGGAACAATCTACAGAAAAAGACTAAACTAGAAAGTCTGATGCATTTAAAGCTACCATGGTGATAGAGACATGTGCTTGTTTTTCTTAATAAGTCTCATTTTGTTTTAATATTGTGTTATATTGCACTTTATTGTAAATGTTAATTTTTTGACACTTGTGTTGAGTTTTGGCTGCTATTTTGGCCAGAGATTCTGAATCTCAATGGTACTTCCTGGTTAAATAAAGGTTAATATATATATACACTACCGGTCAAAAGTTTTAGAAGACCCCAATTTTTCCAGTTTTTTATTGAAATTCAAGCAGTTCACGTCAAATGAACAGCTTGAAAGGGTACAGAGGTAAGTGGTGAACTGCCAGAGGTAAATAAAAAAAGGTAAGCCTAACCAAAACTGAAAAATAATGTACATTTCAGAATTATACAAGTAGGCCTTTTTCAGGGAACAAGAAATGGGTTAACAACTTAGCTCTATGGAGTCTTGGGCTATTTTGTCCATTTTCGAATTCTTTTCATGTCTTTGTAAGTCATTTTGTGTCTTTTTTTGGTCATGTTGTGTCTTTTTTTAGTCATTTTGTGTCTTTTGGTGTCTTTTTTTGTCATTTTGTGTCTTTTTTTGGTCATTTTGTGTCTTTTTTTAGTCCTTTAGTCCAACATAAAATGTGATTTTGAATCTTTTTTTTACTTTCAAAACACTATCATGCTCAATAAAGAATTTTAAATGTTGCAAATGTGCATTCATTTCAGAGTACACTGAGACATTAAACTGCATCATTTTAAATTAAATTCTGGAAAAGTTGGTGTGTTCTAAAACTTTTGACCAGTAGTGTATATATTGGGTCATAAAGCAAAGTATTGTAAAACATGTCATGTCCGCTGGATTAGAGACACTCTTTATTTCCTTAAGTTGGAGAAAATTAGACTATCTTTATCTGGCTGCTCCAGTAAATTTGGGAAACTATGGGGCCCATTCCTACAATTTGTTAAGACGACGGATCTCCCACTTACCCCTGACTGACATGACGGAGGCAACTTAGAGGGGTGGATGTGTTGCTTCTGCTGTGTTGAGGGTCGCATGCCACTACTCTGATTCAAGATGTCTGTTGCTATTTCAACTACAGTTTACTATTACCTGACTGATGTGCCTGTGTTTTTTTTTTTTGTGGCTGTTCCGGTTCTGTGGGTTGTTCGGGTATGCAGCAGTACTTCCATGATCACTTTTGTTTTTTGTCGTTTGTTTTTTCTGTAAGAAAAAATGACTAATTTACTCTTTGTATGTTTTAATACGGTTGTACTCATCTGCAAAACCCAATAAAAAAAGTTTGAAAAAAAAAAAAAAAAGAAATGCTGTAAAACATAAATAACAGGCTTTAGTTAATTAACAGCAGCTGCTATTTGTCTCTTCATATCAGTTACAACATTACTGTTCTCTCATGTGACAGGAGCTGTTTCTTGTTTTCTTGTTTGTTTTTTTAAAACACACATCACATCCCTGCTACCAGCTGCTTCTCATCCAGGCACTTGCGGAATTTATGAATTTCAGGCCAAAGACACACACACACACACATATATACACACATTTTAATGAAGCAGACTATTGATTTCACTGAGAATACTGCACACTACAAATCCAATGGACAGTTTGTTAAATTAGCTTAACATGCACAAGCAAAGTTATTAACTCCTCTTGCTTCCCTTTCATTTTTATAAAGCGACAGTGAACAGAGAGAAGAAAGGTGTTGACAGCTCAGTGCCTGATTAAAAACTTTGCAGCACTTTAAGAAAAGTGTCTATTTTAAGAACTCAACAGTGCTTAGCGGACAAAAAAAGTGCGTTGGAAGTAGATCGAAAACATTTAGTGGACTGGTCTCCCACTGCCGGGTCCTCTGCCAAGTCAGTGAGTCACCCATCGTTTCCCTCTACGGGTGCCACTCCACTCGCTTCGTAACCGAGCAGAAGGAAACAACATATCTGTGTCTTTGGGGCAAGTGCTTCTTCCCTCTCCATCTGTCCTTATTTCTTCATTCTGATCTTTTTTTCTCTCTCACTGTCTTTCTTCATTGTGTTGTTATCCAGCACTGATAAAGGCTGACTGCAACCCCCAACCCCCGCCCCCACTCAGCCTTTCCTCTGTAGGTCACATCTGGCAGTAAGACAGCTTATATTTGAGCTTATGGTCTGTTGCATAATGTCCCACATTTGGTCCTCAATCGCAGTCAGTGGAGCAAATCCCTAATCTATAAAATAACTCCATTTCCTTTTGTTGCGCTTGCATGATTGTCCAATCTTAAGATCTGTGCCTGGAAGTATACAGCTTGAAATGAAAATGTCCCTTGATCCAGAATTTCTTCCTATCTCTTCTTCACTTGAGCACCTTCCAGCATTTATCTACTAACTGAGGTATCTGTAAGAGGCAGGGTGGTGGGTTGTTATGGTCATTTATGTCCCCAGGCGCCGTCTCAGTGAAGCACCTCTTTCACTATACTCCCTCCATGCTGATGCTTATTGTCTGTTTATAGATACAGCTGGCAGCTTGTGTGTCATTAAGAACTGTGCCCAGGCTTTGCAGACAGTTTGCCAGCTGGCTATATCTTATCTATCTGCCTCTGCTCTCTATTGTATGTCGCCAGAAACATCAAGCCACTGTTTTGGAGCTTATAAAATTCACACGGATGTCAATCCATCACCAACAGGGCTGTCACTGTGGAGCTGTTAGCAGAATGGCTCCAGGTAGACCAGCTCTGGATGATGGCGCTTTCTTGTTTTTATTAGCCACACTGTGCTGGGAAGATCCAATTCAACTGGGAATAACTGGGAATATTAACACATTTATCATAGGCAGGGAAACAGTGGGTAGCAGATATGAGTCTTCTCAATGGGAGCTTGGAAAAAGTGAATTGGAGGGTGAATGATATGGATGGACGTGATAAAAGGAGGAACTAAAAGGAAATTAGGAAGGCATGGAATGAGAAAATGTGTTCGGTTTAATCATTTAACTTCAATGTGCATGGAGTTATTAAATTTATATTAAAGTGATGATTTCCCAACATTTTTCATCCTAAATAAAAACATGTAGTGATGGAAGACCAGTTGCTGTAGCAATCATTTATCATTTATCATTCCAGTGCTGCCACTCGATGGTAGAATGAAGCAGTGCACATCAGTGACTCCCAATGTGAAAATTATAGTATGTGTGTATCTTGTTTTGTCACAGAAGTCATTCAACCCGTGGCTATTTTCATTCATGAGTGAAGCAAGAAGTATAACCAACATCTTTATTTGTGCTCATGTACATTTTCTTATTGCAGTGTCATTTATTTTTTACCAAGTGGCACGTCCTCATAAACTTGTTGTTGAACTGTTCAGACATTGCTTTATCTGCATGCATGTATTCCTGAAAGTCACTGTAAAATTCAAACTGGCCTGACAGATTCTGAAACTTCTTCCTCCAATAGCTTCATCATCATTTTAGAGCAATGGTTCTCAACCAGGGGTCCCGGGACCCCCATGGATTTCTGAGTGAGTTCCGGGGTTCCCAGACAGTTGGAGAAATGTATTTTCCCAATTTAATTCACTATAGAATTAAACCCAATGTGAGTAAGAGTAATACAAATGAATTTTCTGATCATAGGTTTCACTCCCTTCAACTGACAGCTGTAGAATTCTAGTCTTAATCAAATCTAACAACCAAAATGTTCAGATGGCGGTCCCTGACACAAAATCTTATCAAATGGGTTTCTGTGACCTAGTGTGTATCAAATATAGTTTTGCTGATAAATACTGATTTAGGGCAAATGTAAGCCAAAACACACATCCTTTTAATTACGTGATTTGGCTGTGTAATTAAACTGGTGGATTGTTTGTCACGGTAATGAATCATCAATATATATTCACCATTGGAAGAGAGTGGGAGTTGGAGAGAGGAGAAGTGGATTGACATTTTCAAAAGGCCACTGTGGTCTTTTTGTCAATAAAAGATGAATTTGCATTAATCAGTCAAACAGAAGTTACGATGATACTGAAACAAGCTATTGATTGCCAGATCACTTAACAACATCAGTGTCACCTGAGCTGAGTGTGACTCTGTACTAGCCTTGGTGTACAGAAGAGGGCAGTAAAATCAAGACAGATGCTTGTGATATCTTAGTTTACCACACTATCCTGCACAGAGGCTGTAATACCCTCATATAAGCTACCGGGATGCGTTTAAACTAAATAATAGACCAGAGCAAGTAGGGCTAGATTGGATGAATTAAACCCGGACATTACATTTTTTTTCCTTACTACCTCTAGTGGAGCAAACATGTAGGCTAATATTTGGCCTGAGTGAGCAAAGTCATGTTGTTATATTCTGCACATCAAGCTGATCAGTGGTTCTTTATAGTGAATCATGGCAACAACTGATGCATTATTAATGCAAAAATTTCACACATTTGCCAAAATGATAGCTACCAGTAGTATCCTCTTCCTTGGGATTTAAAATGGAAGTTTTATAGGGGCATACAATTTTTCATTTTTTATAGAACACAAGTTTTCCGTGGTAAAATAAAGTGGTTACAACTAAGACCCCACAAATGTCAGAATTCCATCAACTAGCCATCTTTGGTTCAGAGCGGTTAACATTAGCATTAGCAATTTAAGCATGCTAATGTCAATGCACAGCTGCAGCGGATGGGTTTGTTAGATTTCGAGAGCTCTTATACTCTGATACTCTTAAGTCCACTTAACTCCATTTTAAGTTTTACCAAATAAAATGACTACCTTTATGTGTTTCAGACTGAATGATAAAATAATTTATTTAGTACTAAGACAGGAAAGCTAGCATGCTAATTCAATTCGTAAGACAGGAAAGCTAGCATGCTAATTCAGTTGTGTGGGTGATGGAAAAATAAATCCTTTATTTTGGAAGTGTCCTTGTTTGAACTGAAGTTTTAAACCAAAATGTGACTAATTTTCTCCTTTGGTGGTGCTACTATAAAATAATGTAATACCTAACTCCAAGTTGTCAAGCTTCCTCTCTGGACCAAAGTGGACCACACTGCTTGCTCACCATAAAAGTTTTTTTTATTAATATTCCTATACTCACTTGTATGAAATACATCTAACATGCAAACATAGGAAACCTTAGCATGCTGTTCTGGACTTACAGAATAATAAAATAATAATACCCCTTCATCCAGTAGTATGAACTATAATTAACATGCTAATATGGAAACCTTTATAGCATGCTAACGGTAAGTACATGTGAGGGTGATGGAAGTTAAATATCAATGGATAATTCAACGTGCCCTTCCTTGAACTGAAGTGTTCAGATTGTATTTTGTACAACCTTGAACTGTTCCTGCTGCTACATGAAAAGTAATGACACATATTTCCAAGTTGTTGAGATTTATCTCAGGACCAAATTAATGCTGCTAGCATAGCTATAAATAGTGAATTCATTGAAACTAAAGGCACTCACTGAAACGTATGGCTGTCTTGTTTTGGACAAACATAAAATACACTTCCTTTCGGTAATATGAGATACATTTAGCGTGCTAAGAGGAGAAACGGTAGCGTGGTAATACCACTGTGTATAGCGAGGCTAAGGAGATTTCAGTCATAGCTTTCAAGGTGTTTTGTATTCTGACCTGTGAAACAGCATGAAAAATCCACCACCCCCAAATTCACAAGGTTTCATTATCTGCAGACTATAAATGTGTATAAATGTACCAAATTACCAAATGTTATGGCAATCCACCCAAAAGTTGTCAAGATATTTTGCTCTGGACCATGGACCGACCACTAATGTCTGCATTGAAACTAAGGCACCAGCTGAAACTTATGGCTTTCTATATTTGTTTTTGGACTAACACAATAGTTCATAACATTGCTATCTTCAGTAATATACAGTACAACGTATTTTTGTGTAGTTGCAAACAAACAATTTTACATTCTTGTGAAATCAAACTGTAAAATGATTGACACGATAACTCTCAATTATAACTCTTGTGCTACAGTACATCACTATCCTTTTTAACCCTATAATAACTCTGCATTGTGCTTGTGGCTCATCTATTGCCGACATACAGTGTAGTCTCTGTGCTTTGCTTAAGTTACGTAAATATCAGTGAAGCCATTCATCAGGTATCCTCTAACATTCACTGAGGTATCTTCATTATGAAAAGAAAAGTAGTAGTGAGAAAAACCATGGACCTTGGAATTTACCATTAAAAGCAAGGTCTGACAAAACACTTCAGCATTAGGTAGATTGAGGCTTTAAAAGTGAAGCTGAGGGAACACTTGGTATCCAGGTTAACTCAGGTTCCAGACCTCCACTTTATAATGAATCCTTCTCCCTTTCTTGGTAAGACTCCTGTGTAGCATTCAAGCACAAGTATTGGCCAGGGGTCTATGTTCGCACGAGGTGCTGGTACCTGATTTACCTGATATAACCTGATAGATGGGTTATTTTAACCATGACCACTTGTGGTCAATGCCTTAGCCAATTGGGCTGCTACACAGGGTCGAAAATACTGGGATTCATAAGAACTCTCACCAGACCTGTATCTAACTGCTAACGTGATGGCATTAAGCTGACAATTTACATTTTGATGAAACAAACTTACAATACCATTGCTACATCATGGAAATGATGCATTTCCACATAGAATTCAGTTCAAGTTCATTTTTCCATCCTCCTTCTCTTGTTCTGTTTCTGGCTGGATGACTGTGCCATTGGCATTTGGAGTTCTGCTGTCTACTTCCCCACCGTGGTTTTCGTTTTGGGGTATTTCTGTGCAATGCCGTAGGGCACATGGGCAGCAACGGTGCCCATTTCAGCCGCTCCCTCAACGTGAAACATCTGATCATCAAAGTAAATGTGAGGCCTGATCTTCTCCAGCATGGGGCCCTTCGGTGCCCCTGCAAGAAACAAGGCCTCGTCAATCTCCAAGCCCCAGGCCCTTAGGGTCTTCAACGCCCGGATCCCGGAGCTGGCTGCGCTACGAGCTGTGACCAAGTATGTTCGGATGGGGCAGTCCAGGCGCTGGCCTTTAGCGTAAAACTTTTTCTGGAGCTTCCCCAGTGCTTCCAGGAAGCCCTTCAGAGGACCCTGTCACAGAGGAAGAAACCGGTTAAGACATCTTGTGTTTCAAAGAAGAAAAAAAAGAAAAAAAATCTTGTGTTTCAGAGTGTTGTTTTGTGTCTTGTAGATTCGAATCATTAGTTTCCTTGTCATTCAAGATCTATAGGTACAAGCAAACTCTTTTTGAATCAGCACCATTTGTTTTTTTAAGCTCACACAGCTGAAAGCGAATTTCATAAATTGCTGGCTGTCAGACAGAATGATGCACCAACTGAATCCTAATGCCTTTTGAAACCATTTATCAAATAATTTTGCATAATTTATTCATAGAATAATGGATTTTATATCTAGAACATCTGCATAATCATTTACAGGTGATTAGGTCTGCACGGAAATGACAATGTAAGGCTGCAATGGAGATTAAGGTTCAACGTTTTTTTATTTATTAATAATGACAAAAAACAAACCTCATTTATTCTAAGATAGACTGAAGTGCAATCTGATTCTATCTATTATTATTTATTTTTGGCACCTTATCTACTGTTCAAGAGAAAATGTCTCAACAGACCCCCATTGAAAACTACTTACGTGATCCAGTAGTGTGTCCTCGTTGTCTCTCTCATGCTCGAAGAACTTGTCCAGCCCGTGTGCCTTGAAGATTCGCTCTGATTCATCAGAGAAGAGGACAGCATCGCCGTCAAATGCCACCCTCAGCTGGGATTCTGATACTTCTGTCAGCTTCTCTGTCATGAACATGGTGGCTGCTGCGATGCCTGAACATAAAACAGAAGGAGACATCACTAAGAATGGCTCAATAATAGATTTGTTGAGAGCAGTTGTGGTTGGACAGTCCATGTTATTTGTCTTCATTCCACTTGATTTCATTTTACTTCACTGCATTTCACTGCCCTTCAGTTCTTTACTGCACATGACTTCAGATTACTTTACTCATGGACTGTTTAAAAAAATGGATGAAGCCACCATGATGTCACCCATTGGGCTTTGCCTTTGGTATCTTTTTTGTAAGGCCAGATAACAGTGTACTCATATCTGATTGATGACACCTCTATATTGCTGGTCATTGCTTAAGATCGATTAGCATCGATAAGCCTCTTGAAATGCAAGAATGGAGTTGGAGTTGAGAGACAACGGCATAAATGTATTTTAAAAAAGCTAAGTAAAAACTAAAAGGGATGTCAGACAATAGCTGATAGGTTCCAAGATGGCATTTCAGCCAATGTGCTTCATTTCTTTTGCTCTTTACACAGACTGCTTCCCTGCAGTCAAACAAGGCTCGCGCAAAACGTGATATGACTAAGCCTGCAACCCAGAACCAGAATGCTACTGGTAACACAATCTTGTCGTGTTTCCTCCAGATTCTGCATTAACATGCAGATATGTGGTTATCACAAATAAAGACACGAAACTGGCTTTATTTTACCTTATTACTTCATTTCCTGCTAGAAATTGAAAAAAAATCAAAAACATTTTCATCTACGCTGTTACAGCTGTAGTGCAATTAAAACACTCTCAGAGCAGACATTGTTAATGGCCTTCAGCTTCAAGCAAGTATTAACAAATAGCTTCAGAGCTAATTAAGACCTTTCAAGTAAAATGTCAAGGACAGTTCCCTTGCTTGTGTGTGTGTGTGTGTGTGTCTGTGTGTGTATGTGTGTGTGCTTCCCACAGAGTCACTGCATTAGTGACACGAAGCGTGTAAGTCACATGGAGAATGTCCCTGGAGGCACCTTGAGAGGTATGTGGTCACGCTGTGATCAATCAGCACACAGTTAATTTTCCCTCAGCCCTCCACTGTACACAGTACATACAGTGCATTGGTTTCTGGTTGTCATTACTAGAAAATCAAAATAACTTCCTTCATTCTGGCTTTGCTTTGCAGTGTTTTCCTTTTGGTTTGAACCCTAATTTTCCCTGGTCGGTCTGCTCTATTAAAGCTTCCTTTTGGTCAGCAGTGATAATGCAGCATGAAATTTGCTGCACTGAACAAATGTAAACCCTCAGAAGCGGTTGTCAGCTCACGTCCCGCAAATTCCACATCAATGTATTCTGTTTCCAGCTCCCTGTCAGCAGAGCACATTAACATCTTGTATTTCTTTGGCAGAGAGCAGCCCATGTTTGCAAATATTGATACATATTCAGAGCCACAGCCAGAGCAAATGGGATGTTACAGCCTGCTGGTATTCCCTTTGGTGTGCCTCTTGATATGCCGTGACACGCAGGAATCCATCAAGGCAACACAAAGAGGAGAACCCATCAATATGCTGGTTTATGGTAATGTGATAACATGTCAGTCACTCTATTCATTATGCAAACAGGACAGGAAATAATTCCGGAGGTTGACTTACAGCTCACAAAGTGTTCGTGTGCCTGTAAGAATTTAAATTGAAGTTAAAATGGAAAAGTTTATTTTTTTCATGTTTTATTCCAAATGCCAATCACTTTCCAAGGCTAAACGTATAATTTCACTGATAACTGGGGCTGTAACTTCAAATCAGACGCTGTATAGTGTGACTGTTTTGTTGAAATATTTTTTTCTGTTAGTGGCATAAACAGTGTACTGTTTAAGTCTTCCACAAGTCCTCCAAACTATATAACCTCATACGTTGTTAGTTCTTACCTTTAAGTATGACTCAAAGGAGCATTTTAGGTTCAAATATACTTACTTTTAGCCACACGTATGCATAGACAACCTTCTGTGTCGCATACTATCCCTATGTACAACGTATTGTCCGTGCTCTGTTTTCCAAGAGATCAACACATCAGTTACCATGTTAAACATGTCATTAATTTTATGAAACTGGTTTAGTCTTGTAAGATTTAGGCAACAACCCTACTTCCCTAAGGTTAGAGTAAAAAAGTACATGGTTAATAAATAATTACCGGAAGTGAGGGGACCTTTTTGTGCTTTACTCTCTGTTTCCTTGCATTCACTTTTGGCATTATTCATAATTACTATGAACACTATTACAAACACAATTATTATGGGAACTGCCTTTCTCGATAACCAAACTTAAAACTGTAATTCCTACAAGTATGATAAAATAAGGAACTGGACAGTATATTTGCATCCTAGAGGACATAGGATATCGGATTGGATATATACAGTAAAACAATGCTGTTAATTTGATAATAATTTCAGCATTATTTTTTTTAAATAAAAAGTAATTGCAAGTAATTACTCTATACACTAAAGGAAATAATATTAATACATTTACTGTTTTACAATTGATTTCCATACTGTGTTTTCTATGAAAAACATTACTTCAAGTTAATTATTTAAACAGCATTTGTATAGGACTGATTCTGATCAAAATTATGATAAAAATGAAAAAATACAGTAGTCTACTTTACTTTTCATACTGTCTACTGTGTTTTTTCTACAGTAATGTTTTAACTACTGTGATTTTCCACAGTAATGTTTTGACTATTATAATTTTGTCACAAGGACTGATTTTTATTGTAAATTATACAGCACTATACTGTAAAAAAAAAGCAAACACAGTGATGAACTGTGAATAATACAGTGAATAACTTTAGATTTCACAGCGATTATTTACAGTGCAGTACAGTATTTAATGCTAACATCACAATTTGTTTTTCACAGTCATAACTTTCTGACTTTGCTGTACTGAAGGTCATCTTTAATTCTAAAGTAACAGATACCTTAGAAAATACCTTAGAAAAAAAGATTTCCTTGTGTGTGTGTGTGTGTGTGTGTGTGTGTGTTTGTGTGTCTGTGTGTGTGTGTGCGTGTGCGTGCTCACCTTCAGCCAGCGCCTCCCTGACCTTCTCAGCGTCAGCAGACAGGTAGAGATTGGTGTGCCAGGCCTTCAGGTAGCCAATAGGACTGCTTCCCCCCGTCATACAAAACCTCTCAATAAACAAGTCTGGGGACGAGAGGAACAAGCCAGCACAAGGTTTTCAGTTTCAGTACATCGTTAAATGTCAACATACAGCACATTGGCAGTGTGACATATCCATTACAGTATTGGTAAGTGTTTATCTGTATCTTTACAGACTGTGAGATACAGAAGCAAAGTGACAAAACAAAATGCAGAAAAATCCATATTTCCGCTTGCAGCTGTATTTGTATCGCAATTCATGAAACATAAATTGAGGAGCCACAGGGGGTAAAGTGAGGGGAGAGGGGGGCAACATGGTCTCACAGGAATCTGTGAAATAGGCACGGATTTGCTTAACTCAAAATCCGTGGAATAGCCACGGAATCACTCAAATTTCCATGAAACTGACATGGATTTCAATACAATGCAGATTAATGACAGTCATATTTTTCTGGCGAGATCTTCGCCACAAAGTGATTATGTACATTCACTGAGTGAATATTTAGAAAATAAAACATATATTTCCCGCTAGAAATGTAATCAAAATCCATTTTCATGCAGAAACTAGGTCAAAATATTGATTTTTTTTCACTAAAAATGAGAGAACTGTCCGCCATGTTTTTTGTTCTGACTGCCGGAACCTTGAAAGTCACGTGACTTGGACACAAAAAAAATAGGAAAAAATATCCATAGAATATGACTGTCATTAACTTGCATTGTAGTGAAATTAAGCAAATCCGTGGCTATTTCACGGATTCCTGTGAGACCAGGTTGGAGGGGGGTTAAGGACACGGTGAGAGGATAAACTTACAAGCACTTAAAAGGTGGAGAGGGTCCAAAGAGGAGCTTAACTGGAGGGGGGAGAGGGGACTGTATGAGGGGTGAGGCCAGACTGGTGGGAGTGAAGTGTCTGCTTGCATTTTGGCCGAATTTGCTGCTGAGGACTAATCCAAAGAGTGACGCAGAGACAGTATAAAGAGACTGAGATTAGATAATTAGATCTATGATTGCAGAGCTGTTCAGGTAAAAATGAGCTGATATTAATGAAGGAACAGAGAGAAGGGGCAGAGGGGTAAAGTAGTAGACTAGTGTCAGGATGGAGATGTGATAAAATGAGTGAGAAGAGTTGAGGGTTGTAATAATGAGAATAGGTGGGTGACACCCAAGATAGATAAAGATATAGTAAAAGAGAAGGTTAGTGTGGGTGGACGATTGATGTGCTGAATATGAAAAAGAAAGACGGCAAGGTTAAGACATTTATTTAAAGCTGCATGAGGCAAGAAACTCGTCTTCTTGTGAGTTGTGAGAGACATATTTAATGAAAGCATGGTCAAAATGGAGACAGTGGAAGCTAAATGGCCAGACTTTTAGTCCTTAGTATGAGTCACACACTACATCAGATGGATCCTATATTTCCCATAATGCAACGAATCCAACCTTTTGAAATGGAAGGTTTTATATGGTTTAGGTGCCAAAACCCAATCATGGTTTGGTAAATAATAAATGGACCTGCACTTATATATCGCTTTTCTAGTCGTTTTGCGACCACTCAAAGCTCTTTACACTACAGACTACGCTCATTCACCCTTTCACACACACATTCATACTGGTGGCAGAGGCTACCCTAAACGGTGCCACCTGCCACCATTGGGAATTCATTCTCACACCGTTGAACTCAGCATCGGGAGCAATTTGGGGTTCAGTATCTTCCTCAAGGATACTTCGGCATGTAGGCTGCCATGGTCAGAGATCAAACCTCCGATTAGTGGGCAACCCACTCTACCAACTGAGCCACAGCCGCCGGGTTTAAGTAAGTATGTAATGTGACATGGTGTGATAACATGATAATAAATAGTAGAGCTGCAACAATTATCCGATTAATCGAACAATAATCAATTATTATATTAATCGTCAACTATTTTGATAATCAAATAATTGGTTTGAGAAGTTTTTTAAGACAATAAGTCCAAATTCTCTGATTTCAGCTTCTTCAATGTGAATATTTCTGGTGTCTATGTTCCTTTATGACAATAAACTGAATATCTCTTTGGTTTGAGGACAAAACAAGAGATTTGAGGACGTCATATTGTGGTTTGGGAAACACGGATTGATATTTTTCAAACATTTTATTGACCAAACAACTAATCGATTATTGTTTAAATAATCGACATATTCATCGATAATGAAAATAATCGTTAGTTGCAGCCCTAATAAATAGGTTATGTAACTTACGTACGTCAGTCATTCAAAAATAACTACGTAGCAAATAACTTGTAGAAGTCCTGTGTTAGTTTGACACATCCATACACAGACTTTGTCACTCTTTATACTATGTCACCTGACTTCCTCCTTTGCTACTGTCATAATTACTATGGCCACATTAAGCAGTCACAGTCATCTGTCTCTGTATGTATGTACAGTACAGGCCAAAAGTTTGGACACACCTTCTCATTCAATGCGTTTTTCTTTATTTTCATGACTATTTACATTGTAGATTCTCACTGAAGGCATCAAAACTATGAATTAACACATATGGAATTATGTACTTAACAAAAAATGTGTGAAATAACTGAAAACATGTCTTGTATTTTAGATTCCTCAAAGTAACCACCCTTTCCTTACGAGAATATAAGACATGTTTTCAGTTATTTCACACTTTTTTGTTAAGTACATAATTCCACATGTGTTCATTAATAGTTTTGATGAATTTACAATGTCAATAGTCATGAAAATAAAGGAAGCGCATTGAATGAGAAGGTGTGTCCAAACTTTTGGCCTGTACTATATGTATGTATGTATGTCCTTTGATTTTCGACCCGAGGAAGTGCAGTGTCGAGTGAGAGTTCTTGAGGTCTATGGCAGAGTGCATTAAGACAAGACCCCTGTTAACAGAGTTTAACAGCATGGTGGGTTCAGCTCACTCTGTCACTCGCTACAGTACATTTAAGAAATAATGAAGACAGTGAGACCGGAGATGATACGTTGTTGCAAACTAAAACATTTCAAGTCATCCATCCATCCATCCATCCATCCATCCATGTCCACTTATCCAGGGCCGGGTCGCGGGGGCAGCAGGCTAAGCGGGGCATTCCAGACGTCCCTCTCCCCAGCCACAACGTCCAGCTCCTCCTGGAGGACCCCGAAGCGTTCCCAGGCCAGGGGAGAGATCAGCGATTTCAGAATGAATGCTTTTATCCCACATAGCTAGTGGTTCGCAAATGATGTGTATACTCTGCATAATTGTAATTAGCAGGTGACAATTATGATCCGTTCTTGAGAAAGCTACAAGCAACAATACCAGAAGCCGAGCAATCACACTGTTCTGAACAGGTTATGTTTTGAATGCATTATTGCATCAATTTAGTGAAACAGGAGAAAATGAAGGTTGTAGCGTGAGCCATTGTCAGAGAACTACATCCAGAAAAATGTGTACTCAGCAGCAGTAAACTCTTGTATCCTTTTGCTTTTTAGTTCCATAGTGCCTTTTTAAAAGAGGTAATAGTTGTGGAAACAAAGACAGACTGATACAATATGACTTATAACCAGGCCCAATGCAGAATCCCCCCCAGAGAGAAACAGAGTACAAAGAATCAACTGTCCTCTAAGTGGTTTATTTAGCTTTGTAGTCGGGCCCTGGTGAGTTTGGCCCTACGCTGTACCCCATCACATCAAACCTCCCAAGCTTCCCCCTTCTTTAATACAGGCGTTGGACCGTGGGAGTCACTTGATGGAAAAAGGCCTCACCATTGATGTCTTTGTATCTTTTTCCCCCTGCAAAAATGTTTTCATATCATCTATCTTTGTATGATTTATTTGCTTGTCCAGAGGATCTTAACATGCTAATAGGAGAGCAGGAAATCAGCAGGACTGCAGAGACACTGCTGTCACATCAAAGCATGAGCTGTGCAGTTTAACACTTTACAATCATAGCAGCTAGGTGTGTGTCACTGTAGGCTGTTATGCATATTAAATGCATATATGAGGTTATGTAGCGGCTCCGGTTTTGATTTCCATAGAGAACGATAATGTCATCTGATCAAATCTCAATTTGCTGCACACGGAGCACATTATAGGACCTGCCAATCATGTTGGCCCTTAGGTGCTACGGTATGTTTTATACATGCAAAGTAGATGAGTGAAATTGCTTAGGGACACCTATCATTTACAGCTATGCACGAACTGTATAGTTGTCCCCAGTTATCCAAATGCAAGGAGAGACATTTTATACGTCACCCTACAGTTGTTAAAAATAGCTGCAGCAAGCAGCTGATGAGAGATACGTGTGTATGTGACTAAGACGCCCACATTCCGTTTGAAATGTGTAAAGCTTAGTAAGTAAATACTTCTTTCTTAATTATTTTTACGACTATGTCACCCATAGAGCCCCATTGTCTAAGCAAAACTGCAGGCTCAACAAACTGTTATCTCTGTGACATCAGAGAAGCCATGTTTTCCTTTGGTTCTGTAGGAAAGGTCAGAGGTCAGGGACTGTTTGAACGCAATGGGATCTAACATGAAAGCATCTGGAAGACGGTGTGTTGCTTTGGTTGCTCCGCTAAAGCCTGTTTTTGTTTTGGGCCTCTCCGATTATTCTAACATCCCAAAGGACGAAATCTTGAACTTGTCCCGGCCTGAAGCTCCGAGGACATGAAAACATTTGAGGATCTGAACAGGAAGTGGTTTGTGAGGAAGATGTCATCACAGGGTCTGAGATTTCCCTGGGAAGGATCCTATCAGTCAGCTGTTCATACACTTAGATGTTTGTCTCTCAGCTGAGCTGGTGTCATCCTATTTCATTACACCAGTGACTGCATCTTAACATCTAAGGCTATGTTTACACTGCAGGCAGACCTGATTTGTTTCTCAAATCAGATGATGGAGAAAGACTGGAGGTGTACAGAGACATCAATATCAATATCTGTAACTATTTGCGGATAGAAGACTGGAAATTAACATGGTTTATAAGTCACATTAAATCAAATCTTGTATTTTCTCACCCAGTCATTCTCAAAGTGGTCCAAAACAGTGTAGTATGTGGTAAGCTCACAAATCTACAACTCTTTAGAATCTGCAAACATGTTAAATACATGTTTACCATCTTTCTAACACATTTGTCTTGTGTTGTTCTTTCACATAACCAATCCTTTCAAACACTGTTAAAGCATTTTTAAGGTCCATTTTAAAGCTTTTACAGCAAGTTATGTTGTATTTCCTGTCAATCCTAGTGTTTCCTGATTGTATTTAGTTTTGCTTCCTGTGTTTCTCACCTCTGTGATTACATGCCCCGCCCTGATTAGTTCCACTCTTGTCTTGTGATCTCTGTATAACTTTGTGTTATTCTCATTTCCAGATCATCTTTCTTCCCTTGTGACAATTGGGCCTGCCTTCCACTTGTGTCTCATTATGTTTTTTTGAGTTTTTCCCTTTTGCCTGTACCTTTTGGATACTTTTGCCTTGCTGACTGCCCCACCCTGTATCGACCTAAGCTTAGTAAAACTTGTTTTGAACTGAACTGTTCTACCTTGTCTGAGTCTTGAATAATGAGTCCCTCTTGTGAGCCCCTGTGTGACAGGATCTGATATAAAAATCGATTTCCTGTATTTTGTTGCTGTCTAAAAACAAACTAGATACTGTCAAAAACTGATTTGGGCGGGCAGTCAAAACAAGGCCTTATAGCCCTGATTTAACATATTATTCTTTCTCTTCTATGTTCATTTCCATTCTGTACTTATCCACAATTTTTCCAGTTGGAGAGTGAGATAATGATCTTGTCAACTGAATTGTAAGTGTCTGTATGGGTGCTTGAAATCTGATCTCTATGTCACGACAGTAAGCTATTTAAAGCCACCATTCTGAATGCCACATCGCATCATTAAATAGTGCCTCTGAGGATCAACAAAGTCGTAAATCTTCTAACTCTGCACAGCGGGGCTTTCACCTGACGTTACTGTCGTTACTGTCAAAGTCTGAAAAAGAGCCAAATCTTTATAATTAGACTTAGTAATTTTGGTACTTACTATGATGGTTGATGGTGTTTATGAGCCGGATTCCAACGTGGGCATGGTTGTACGTCACCAGAACGATGTCAAACAGTTCTTCACTTTGTGGGTAGAGGTCCCGCAGACGAGTGTTCACCGCCTCCAGAGCCTGTCAGGAGACAGCACCAGTCAGTAAAGAAGCTCAGGACAGCTAAATAGTCAAATGTTAGTCTGACTTGTTTGTCTGCGTGAGTGGATGTCTGTGTAAATTTAACCTTAACGAAGGGGAAAGCAGGTCCAGGGGCAAAGGGTTCGTTCTCATGTTCGATCTGGTATCTTAGATACTCCTCCACACCTTTCTGCTCAAACACCTTCTGCTCCCGCTCGGTCCGAAACAAGACACGAGAAGAAACTGCAATGGTGACTGCGTTTTCTGGCTTTGGCTGCAGAAACAGACAAAAGATAGAAAGTAGTATGAAGAAGAACAGAAACGAAGCGATGAAAATGAGCGAGCAGTAACTGAGACAGCATTGAGACAATGACTTGAAAATACAAGGGGAGGAGAGATGAAAGGTATCGTAGGAATGAATGAGCCAATTTTGCCCTGTGTTGCTAAAATAAACTCTACTAATAATACTTTGAGTGTTTCCTTTTTTCAAGTGCATGCATACAAGTGCTGTGACTATTTTACAAGAGGCCTCGGGTCATTCAACCTTATTTAGATGCAGTTAAAGGAATAGTTAGAGTTCTTCAGATCACAATACATGCAAAAACAAGTGATACACTTATTGTCATGGCTGATTACACATTTATTTATTTTTTTTGAACTCTTAGAGACTGTTGTTTAAAATCCATCATTCATACTCAAGAATCTTTCTTGTTCCTATTAATATTGCATATTTTGAGTGTTTGGAGGTGTTTGTGACTGCTTTACACATTAAAAATGCATTTCTTATGCACTGACATTACATTAGAAGTTAGAAAGTGATGGGATAGGATTCAAAATGAAATAAGCCTTACCACTCTTGCATGGCCGGGCTTCTTGTGCCAGATTTGCCTTTTGTTTTGCTGTGTTTCAAATACCCTTTGGACACCAACTACAAGTTTCAAGTTTAAACAAATGCCGAATGATAATGAGATCTCCACTCTCTGTCCATGGTGCTGAAATATGCAAAATACTGTAGATACAACCACAGCTGGCATTACTCGCAAACCCTTGGTATTGTGAATGCGCTACCACTATGGAGCTATATGTCAGTTATCCATAGTATTGTAGATCCTTGACATCCTGTCACATTACCAATTATTTTTTGTTCTTATCTCTAACTCTGTTTTTGGATTGTTTTTTATAACTATTTGTGTATGATTTTTATTGTATTTTAATAACTGTAATAACTGTACAGCACTTTGGTCAACTGAGGTTGTTTTTAAATGTGCTCTATAAATAAACTTTGACTTGACTTGACTTGACTTGACTTGACTTGACTTGACTTGACTTGATTACCATACCATGGCTTTGGTGAAACAACACCCCTGGGTGCTGTTAAGACCTACTGGTTCCAGTTGTAGCCACTACTACTACTAGCTGTGTTCCTAGCTGTAACACTACTACTACTTGCCAATTTCAAATCTTTTTTTGTTTTTAGACACAAATTCCGGTTGGGTGGACAAAATGTAAAATTGATCAAATCAATCAATCAAAATTACTTTATTTATCCCCAAGGGGAAATTCAGTTGGTCTGGTAGAATCTCTGTTAGAATGAGACAGCCTGATGGCTGTAGGAGCGAAGGATCTTTTGTATCTCTCCGTCCTGCAACAGAGAGAGAGGAGCCGTCCACTGCTGTTTTTTGGCCCATAAAGGTTTTGTGTAGCGGATGATCTGGGTATTTCTGGCCTGGAACATCTTGACAGTGCCTCTCTCCACCACCTCCTCCAGTGGAGGACATCTCCTGCCTCAAGGATCCCCAGAATTACGGTTTATACTCTAAATTGGTAATTTTTTAGCTACATCTAGCAGGTTAGCTCCCCATTAGGCTATTCCTACTACAAATACTTTTTGTTAAGTTCATTTAAAAAGGCACATTTGCAGTTGTATAGGAAAGACCTCAAAGTCTGTTCTGTCTTAGATTATTTGTGTGTGTGCGTGTTTGTGATTCTTACAAAGATTTGTCCTCCATTACCTCTAATGAACAGTTCTAGCTGGCACAGTGGCCTCATGTTGTGCTCATGGTGCCCTAATGTGTGTGTTTACGATCAGGTGTCTGAAAGGGGAGGGCAGCATTCTTATGGGGGCAGCTGGCATTAGTGCCCACAGCAGGCAGCTGAGCTTGATGCCTGGCTGGTGGAAAAGAAAAGACAAGGGAGCTAATTTAAACTAAATAATATATAGTACAATAATGTGCTTGTGAAAGAAATCATTACTCTAAACTGGTGGTAAAATAAATCCAATGATACTCTCATGAATCTAATAACAGAGATAATGTTGACAATGTTATTGCTTAATAGTTCCATGCAGTTATCGAACTATTTAAGAGTCAATTTGCAAAAACATATTTAGGTTTTGATTTAATTTCCTGAATCATGATTTATTCTGGGTGCACCCCATGTATTGATAATATAATATATAACTGCTGTTCAGTTGTTTCTCTAAGACATCTTAACCTTCTTTAATTGAGCTGAATCATGTATTCATATTGTGCATTCAAGGGGAAATCAATGGAATGGTATTTGTTTATTAATTTCTCTAATGTTTTTTTCTGTTTTTGCAAATTAAGTAATCTATTCTTTACTGGAAAAATAAAAAATGTGTCCAATGCAAAATGTTATGATAACTGAATATATATTGCATGCTTTTAAATCAATATGTGTCTACAATGGACAGAAATCTTTTCAATAAAACACATGCATGTTTGTGTACATGCCCTGTTGGCTGTGTGCTGGTAAATAGGCTGAGAGAGGCACTGATTCACTGTCCCTCTATCTTCCACCACAACACCCCTGCCTGTTGACATCTCACCTACTTACCTGCTAACACACACACAAACACTCAACAACTTAACCTTACAACCAAGTCTTAACCCTCAAATAGGGTGAGGATTGGCGGAAATGTCACTTCCCAACATGTCCTCACTGTGTTGGTTAAAATCGTGGTCCTCACTTTGTCAGATATACAAGAACACACACACACACACACACACACACACACACACACACACACACACATCACCTTGTCAAGATTAATCCTGACCCACATCTAAATCAGATTAAAATAAAATTTAATCAGATGATAACACTGTCTGCAAAGTTCCTTTTTTCTGTGTGTTGTGTCCACTACATCCACAATTCTGAAGAATATTTTCACTCATATAAATAAATGCCTACTGTGCAAACAATATGATTGTTGTCCTATGTCATACTGTACATTTTAATGTATTTATAGGGCTCACATTTATTTTAAATGTTCACGTTAGACGATGGAGCAACATATATGACACTACCCAAACATATATATCAACTTCCTGCAGGCTCTGCCTCCATATTGCAATGTATCCAAACACAGGCACATGTAAAGGTAATGTTTGTACCATCCACCGATAAGACTTTGTTTTGTTACCAGAGGGAGAGAGAGAGATTCTCCCCAGGGTATATTTGAAGGTTGTTATTCATCAGGACAGAACTAAATTAATACACAGGACCTTCAAAAGTGCAAGAAGGGGGTGAAGGTTAAACAAACGTCATGCACAAAAATAAACAACTTTGTGTTCATTTGCCTCTGAATGAAAATGAAAGTTTGCACTAACCAGATCTTATGAAAAAAAACAAAATTCTGAACTATTCAGCAACACTGTGAAGCCGTGACAAATATTCACTGAAAATCAGACCGAGCTGCATGCTGTTTACACAGATTAGAGAGGAGAGGACAGGAGAGGTCACAAGTAAAGGTTGTAATGCAAATAGTTCAATCTTCTTCTTCCAATAAATAATAATAATTTATCAGAGAAATTCAACTTGTGTTTTTTCTTTTTTTTCTGATTTATGTCATTATAACTGTGTTATTCTGCACAAAAGACATTTTTGAGTTCACTTCTAGCCATGAATGTGCTGATTGCATAGAGGTAGGAGCAACAAAAAAACACCCTGACATGGCCTGGGGTTCAGAGAGTTTAATGGGATCAAACTTCAGGGAGTCGGAAAAACTCCTGATCTCACAGAAATACTAGAAATGACTATGACCTCGTCATACTGCATTATATGGTGGTGGCACATATTCTGTTAAAATGATGTGCTGCCAACACAAAACAATTTGGCTATAGGAAAAGGTCATGGTTTGAGTAAAAGTTATTTGATACGCAACTTTAGTCGCTGTGGCCCGGGCCAGGGAATCATACCCACAGTTGGTTCAACTAGCGAACCATCGCAGAACCGGTTTGCTTTTCCACAGGCTCGAGAGCCACGTCATAACCTCACTGTATACGTCTGGAAACGCCTCCATTCTCTCCATTCTCCGCAACTATGATAACAACAATAGCGGACTACATCATCTCTTTACAAATGTTGCTCCTGGCTTTGTGAGCCTACATCAGCATCCAAACACGACATGCAAACATTTGTTCTGCTCTTCTTGATCGCTATGGACGGAGATTACTTTCTTATTTATCAGGCAAAAAACTATATTTGGTAACTTCAGTTAATAATTCGAGAAAAAAGGTGCAAATTTACTAGATTAAAGTGGCAAATCTACAAGAAAAAAAGTTGCAGATTTAAGAGATTTAAAGTGGCAAATTTGCGCCAAAAAAAATCGCAGATTTACGAGAAAAAAGTGGAAAAAAAAAAAAAAGTGGTTTCTCCCAGATTCACCACTTTAACCCTTAATAGGACACTCATTGAAATACTTGCAAATTCCAAATTTCAACCCTAGAGAATATTGGAGGATATTACATACAGCCAGAATGTGTAAAAAAAAAAAACATATGAAAATAACATTTTGAGAAAAAAGTTTACAAGATTAAAGTGGCAAATCTACGAGAAAAAAAAAGCGTAGATTTTTGAGATTTAAAGTGGTGAATTTCGGAGAAAAAAGTTGCTTTTTTCCCACTTTTTTTCTCGTGAATCTGCAACTTTTTTCGCACAGATTTGCCACTTTAAATCTCTTAAATCTGCAACTTTTTTCTTGTAGATTTGCCACTTTAATCTAGTAAATTTGCAACTTTTTTCTCGAAATATTACCTGAAGTTACCAAATATAGTTCTTTGCCTGATAAAGGGTTAACACTGAACTTGAGATGTAAATGTTAGACTTTGTTGTAAACTAATGCTAGCCCGCTAACACAAGTCCTTATCAACCAGATTGCAGATCCTGCCCCCAGCCCCTGGTGTAAGTCGTTCGTGGTGCAAGACCAGCAAAGACTTGGTGCCACTCTGGAACCAGTTTTCCTGGCTGACAGCCGGTTCTTTGGCTGTCAAAAAGCGAAGAACTGGTTCAAGATTAGGCACTGGCTCCAAACCAGCCGTAGAACTGCGTTGGTCGAAAAAAAAAGGGTTAAAAGGGGATTAGATGGGATAAATGACGCCGAGCGCAACTAATGAAACTCAGAACAAACAATCAAACTAGGCAGCACTGATCAAATATGAATCAGGATTCTATTAATTAATTGCCTATTTCTCACCTCAAATTTTCTGAGAAACACATTTTAGTGTACTAGTTACCTGTAATTAAAGACGTTTTTTTTTCGATTGACTCAGAAACATGTGTCAGCTAATATTAAAAGTACAACAGCATATCTCACTGTGTCCTTCTAGTGATTAGAACACAGCACTCAGTCAGCCAGTGACCATCCAGAACAATATGAATCAACATGACAGCACACGTGATGATGCATCAGGTCAGGTTATTGGTTAGTAGAGTGGGTGTGTCTGTGATCATGCAGGCAGTTGACAGCTGTCACAAAGGAGGTTAAAGGCATTAAAAGGGTAGTGGTGATGGTCATTTGGTAGCCATGGACACAACCTTTGACCTCACATGATGATGGGACATACTTACGAAAAACACGCCTCCCTCCACCTTCCGGGCTCGTCTCTCTGTCACCTTAGCAGAATCACAGTTTGTTTTTATTCATCGAGTATTCAGACAAAATCATCTACAACTGAGCTTTAATGACAATTCACAGATATAACAGATTTGGAAAATGTGTTAATTTGACGTGATTGACCTGTTAAAGGAGTTTTTTAAATGTCTGACACAGGTTTTCACACACAAAGACAGGTGATACATGTGACACAATGTGCTGTGTTTGCAGTGGTTAAACATGGGTGTCATGGGTGACAAGTGCTGCTCAGAGACAGCCTTTCAGATGTATGAGACCTTTGGTGCAGCTTATCCATTAGAGTCAGTTTGCTCTATGAATAACGTGTCACACAGTCTGGGAGTCATCCCAGAGGCCAGTTCTCTACTGCGATTTGATACTGGTAGTGTTAACAGCCTGCACCTCTCTCAGTGGGGCTCTTTCTCACTGGGGAATGCATCGATCGTAAGGCTCTTCTGCACAGGAACCCACAGTTACCATAATCACCTCCTACTTATTGATTTTTGTGATGGCAAGGGCAGGTGAATATAATTAAACCTGCTGGGAATGAAGACTAAACATTTGTGTGTGTTTATTTTATCTTGCACTGAGAGATTACAGCACAATTTATGGTCCCATAAAGCATAAAAAAGAAAATTGTTTTTGAACCCTCCCCCCACCCCCTCCTCTCTTCCCCACTCTATATATTAATCCTGTCAGAGCTCTGCCAGATCAGCAGGGCCGGTGTCTGTGCAGATCCATGAGTCATCTGTTGTTTATAGTTACATATCTGAGGCCTTTATTCTCCATCTGAGGAGAAGTGGACAGGGATTTCCAGACGAGAGACAGACAGAACAGAGGGGAAGCAGTGAGAAAATAAAGAGGTGAAAGTGTGAGCAGAGAGTGACGGGGTGGGGGTGAGCAGCAGTGGGGGGCTGATATTTATAGATTAGTAAAAGGCCAGTGATGATGCAGTCTATGCAGGCCTCAGCAGATACGGTAACACCAGAGAGTGCCAGTAACAGCAATGTTATTTAACTGGTTTGTCTGAAATTAGGCCAATATTAAATTCACATATGAGCCAGGGTATTATTCCAATGTGATTGTTTTGTTGTTGTCATATTTCATGGATATGCAGTACCTAATCAGTGCTGCTGTGTAACTATTTTCAAATTCTTCTTTAAAAAGATAAGCTGCATGGTAGTAGTACTGTGATATAACCACCCCTTTATATATATATATATATATATATATATATATATATATATATATATATATATTATATACATATATATATATATATATATATATATACATATATATATATTTATATACATATATATTTATATATATATATATATATATATATATATATATATATATATATATATATATATATATATATATATATATATACAACAGGGCTATAGCCCTGTTAAACGGAAACAGTTGACACAATCGTGTCGTTTCAGCCACATCGTTTCAAATTCATGTACATTCATGTATGACATGTGCAATACGCTTTATTTTTACTGTATAACATGTGCAATAAGCTTTTTCTCTGTGTGACATGTGCAATAGTTTTTCCTTTGCCATGTGTCTCTGTTTACAGTCCCTTACTTTTGTGATTTGTGTGATGTCCTTTTGTTTTGTTTGTTTGTTTGATGGGTGCATGCCTTGGTTGATTATTTATTTAATATTTATCTTTTTTGCATTGAAGGGAGAGCTGTGCCTCAATTTCGTTGTGCTAACGTATTTTTTTTATACTACCGTGCAATGACAATAAAGACTCTATTCTCTTTTCTATTATGTGTTGATGTGTTTTTGCATAGGCATCAGGCAGAGAGTTTAAAGTTTGCCAACTGACCCCATCTGCTCTATATAACTCACGGGGAAGGTAGAATGTTCCAAACCAGTAACTTTTCTTGATGTCTCACTATAATGTTATGTAACTCTGGTGTCTGGTAAAGTGCGACCGGTAAGGTAAAGGCTAACCGTAAGCTTCGCTGTGTCCTCTTTGAAGTGTTGCTGTTGTTTTTCTTTGATTGAGAAAGGCAGTGGTGGCTTGTGGTGAAAACCGGGATAGTTTGTGCATTAAAGTTGAAAACTGAAACATTTTAAGTGTTTTACAGATAATTGTCGGGACTCCAGAAACTCAGCTTTAAACAGGGACCATCTAGGATAATAGTTTCAGCCTTTCCCTGAAATGACAACTTGGCTGGCAGATCTTATCAGTTATTTTTTTTTAAAAACAGCATTTCTTGTATTACAGTGTAGCACTAGTTATTCCGAGTAAGTATAAAGCAAAATGTAACCGGCTGTTTAATCTCACTTCATATTAGAATAAGCTACACGGACAATAAAGGATTTTGTATGTTTCAGCTTTAACAATAATTTAAAAAAAAGCTCTTTGGTAAATATTGCCTTTACTAACCAGTTTTGCTGGAGTTGCTGGAGCCCAGCAGGCTCAGTAAACACAGTTTATGAGGTTATTTTACTTCTGGAGGAAGTAAGCTAGTTAGCCAAACATGCTAACTTTACCGCATATAGCCTAAACACTGTTTGTCTTGTGTCTGAAAATAAAAACAAAACAATATTCTGTTCTTTCCTTGCCTTTTTCATTTATTTCCTTCCTTCCATTTGTCCTTCTTGGTCCCCACCTTCAGGTTTAATGTGCATTAGACAGGGCTTTAATTTAACATGAATGATACTTTATAACACTCTCCTAGCCATTTAATGTTAATTATAATGAAATATAATGAGTTCTTTTTTATTAATAAGACCTCACATTACTTAAGCAATGTAATAACTTCCATTATTAGCACTTATTTATCTTAACATTAGTTTCAGTCATTGAATTTAATCAGATTACTGTTAAAATAAATGATGTGATTAAATGTGTCTTTGCATTTAATTAGTGTCCACCAATGAACACCATGAATGTGTATTTAGGACGAGTAGGACGAGTTTTAATGTACATCCCCGATTTCAAAAAAGTTCAGGGCACTGTGACAAACTTAATAAAAACAGAATGCAATTATTTGTAAATCCTTTGCAACATAATGTACATATAGTTGAATTCAATACAGAATGAGATATAATGACATCTGTGTAAGGGCATTAGTTAGTTTCCTGTTTTGTTTTGTACTTGCATTGTCTCTGTGTTCCCACCTTGCCCTGCCCCTGACTGTTGTCACTGCTACCAACTATCCTGTCCTCTCTGTGTATTAGTCTCTGTCTTCACTCGTGTCAGTGCCAGTTTGTCTCGTGTGATTCCCAGCAAGGTTATTATAGTTAACAAAAACTGACGAAATAATGAAAACTAGAGTTGAAAAAACATTTTCGTTAACTGAAATAAAAATAAAAACTAGAGGTTTTTTTTAAAAAACAAGAGTTTTTTTTAAAAATGAGAGTTTTTAAAAAAAAAAAAAAGGATAACTAACTGAAACTGTATTGTGTGGTTACAAAACTAACTAAAATTCTCCTTCATTTTCGTTTTTGTCAACTTTTTTCATATGTAAACCTTTTTGGTTGATATGAAACCTATATAATCTATCTGGTTTTATGACTTAATAAACTTATTGGGGCTGAGATGGATAATAGAAGGAAATAAAGGCAACATTTATTGTGATTTTTTAAAAATCTGGCACCCAACAAATACCCCATAGCAAAAAAACTAAAACTAACGAAAAATCTAAAACTATTATAACCTTGATTCCCAGTAAGCGTTTCAGCCTTTCACCTTGTGCTTGGTGTTTTTCTTGTAGATACCTCTTTTTGCTTTTGTACCTCTGCCTGAAATGCTTCTTTGTTAGAGTCTTGCACTTGGGTTCTTCCTCTCTCAGCCTATCAGATATCTAATGCTCTAACTGGGAAACTTATTTTTGTAAATATATACACTCATTCTGAATTGGATGCAAAAGGAACAAAATAAATAATGGCATCTTAACAACAAATTTAGTAGCAAAACACAGTATAAAATTACATTTTTATTTTACTGTTGAAAATACTGTACAGATCATCAAGTTTAATGTGATGTTTATTGTACTTTGTACTAACAAAAACATAAATGACATCATCACAGTCTTATAATCTGTGTGTTCCATGAGTCACACGCAGTGTAACCTAATGTCAGAGATGTATCTGTCCTTTAGTCCATATCTCATTACAGTTATGTACAGAAGTAATATCTGAATGGACAGTTAAGCAGTATCAGTGCCATGTAATGGATGTTTACAGTCTGAAAATACATCACTGTGGCCGTGCTAATCCACACGCAGCAGAGATTACTCAACTTTTAGCTACTTTTAGCTCCTCTAACCTGCCCTCAGTATTCTCACCAGCATTTTGTTCACTCTTTCTTTTATTTTTCACCTATTTTTTTACCTATTTTTTGTCTTTGTTTCCTTTTGAGTTTGATTGCAATAATTAGCAGTTGTGCTCAGCACCATGTCCCCTGAGTCCCAGGACCCGCTGCTGTGTCCTACAGTATGTTAAAGTCCTGCAATGTAATAACAACACTAAAGCCAACCACTGAGCAGGGCCGGCCTGAGACTTTTGGGGTCCCTAAGCAGGATTTAGTTTGGGGATCCCCCTTATTGTAATGTGTTGCCGCTTCACATGGCATTAGTTTAAGTACACATAATCTACAACTAACTATGCAGACTAAAGTGAGACATATTACCAGCATCACTTTCTTTGGGCTCCTTTGTTACACCTATTATATTTAATACAACCATAAAGTTTTATTTTTTATTCAATTTTTTATTATTCTATTATTCTTTTACGTAGGGGAAAATACATTTTTTTTAACATTGCCGATCTAAATGGTCAATTTTGCTGATCTCTGACCTCGTCGTTTTGTCACTATTTGTTGAATCAATTTTCATCAATTTTCAAAATTCATATAAATTAAATAAAATGAATTATTGCTGCTAATAACGCTTAATAAGTATCTAGTGTATCTAGTTCTATTTTACATGTCAGGTTCATGTCAGCCTTTTGACAACTGGGCTTTTTACGTCTCAGATATTTCTCATCAGAAAAACTACTCGAATCAAAACCCTGGACTGTAACCACAGAATGCAATGAACCTCAGCACAGTTTTCAGCTGAATATATGTCACAGAGATGTTCAAACTGATAAACTTCAGTTTTGTGTTTTACCCATCTTTTTTGGAATCAGGTTGTAAGAACATTGTTCACAATAAAAATCAAAAGGGCAAAATTTGCATCTGAACATTTGGGTTATCACCTACAACACAATCCATTCTAATCAGATCCATTTTATAGAATACTGTTGTAGCCTGCAGTCATTAACATGTGATTTATTTATCTTTGTCTAAACCTGTTAATATTTTAGTTTTTAAAATACAGACTCTGTCAAACATAATATCACATCGGCTATGACAAATTCTGTTGTTAAATGACCAAAATCAGATGTAACTGACCCTTAAGACCAAAGTTCAGTGAAAAAAGTTCTGTAGGTTAGCTTGCTAGCCTAGCCTTTAAAATCAGAAACTGCCTGGTCATTTATGAGTTCTGTGAATCACCATTCTCTGTATCTCCTCTTCCATTTACCTCTCCCCTTTTCTCACGTCGTATGTGTCCGCTGTTTAAATTCCATACATAATTCGGAAGATAGGTGTAATGGGAGCGTGACACCAAACTCCTGTGACCTCAAAAACTCACCTTATCTCACCCTCGACCCCCATCTATGAGCCACGCTTTAAGCTACACGTGGGTGACGTAAACATCTGACTCAAAATAATAAGCTGGGGAAACAACAACAGGATGAGAAGACAGGAGGACAGAGGGGCTCTTAGAAATGAAGTTGTGTCCAGTAAAGAGGCCTTTGCACCCTGTTGATCTCCAGATCTCTAAAAAAAACACAATATGAATGGTCAGTTAGACTTACTGGTTTCGGCTTGCTGGTGAGGCCCAGGTGGTCCTGATCAAACTCTTCTTTCTCTTCCCATGATCCTCTGCTGTCCCCGTTGGACGAAGGGGCAACTTTGAGCTCTTTGACCTGTCCGCTCATCACCTGTACAGGGTCCAGACTCATCTTCACCATAGAGAATCCCCCTCTCTGTGCTCCCAGCCTCCAACCTCCTCTACCTCTGATAAAGACACAATTTTCTTCTTCTGCAAAATCAAATAACGTCCCTCTGCAGTCCGTGGCATTTATCGAGATACTCCTACATTGATAACAGACTTACTATACGGCACTTTGCTGGGCTTTTGAAGAGCACAAAGTGTTCACTCTTCTGTATCCTTTTTTCCCTCAAGAGGATTATTGCTGACTAAGTCCAATTTCCTGAGGACTTGAAAGACGTTTGCTGCCACACCGACACTCATTCACAACCAGCTACTCACACATACAGTGTATCCTTTGTGAGTGTGTTGCAGGCTGCAGTCCATCTGCTGCTATCTCCGTGTCTCTCTCTCTTTCCCCACTCACTGACCCCGTCTCTCCCTCCCTCTCTGTCCCATTCAATCACTCTCTCAGCTCTCATTCCCCTCTGTCCTCCCGCTGACCAATCACAGCCCTGCTTCCTTATTCAGCATGGCTCCGCCCCCGCTCCCTCCTTGTTGACGGTGCAATTTGCCCAAGAGGCTCATGGGCCGTTCACGCACACACTAAGTGCACAGCAAAAAATAGCCATAATCATGAGCCATTAAATCTGGAGGCAAATCAGAATAGTGACAACAGGGCTGAGCAAATCAAGAGATAAAGACTCTTTACAAATTCACATCAGTGTCTTTATTGTTACACTTTTACATATGATTTCACTTGACTTTTTTCGCAACACCCTACACTTTTTTCTCATACTCACACTAATCTGAACATGGTTGATTTAACTAAACTTCACACATTTTCACATGAGGTTTTTATTCATCTGTACTGCCCTACAAAGCCTAACTGCAGTAACTACATTTTTGGTAAAAAAAAAAATTAAAAAAAATTGAGTTATAACCAAAAATGAACTCCTTGATGTCTGTTTTTATCTTGTGACAAAGTTTTAGATTTCAATTTTGCTTTATTTTAGAGAAATAATGATATAAAAATTGCAGTAAAGACAAAATCCAACTCAAAACCAAAGCAGACCGCAGTACCTTCACTCTGACTGTGATACAGTGCTGCCTTGAATTTCTTCACTGTGTTGAATAGTGAAGACAAGAATAATAGAAATTGCAAGTTTATTTGATAGGGAAATGATTGTCTTATATAAGACTAAAATATAACATTACTTAATAATATTAAGTCTAAAATACACAATTCTTTAGAAAAAAAGTTGACTTAAATACACTTTCAAAATCAATTTGAAAATGTTTATTCACTGAAAACAAAATATAAAAGCTGAAAGAAGACATTGTAATTACTTCACTCTGTTTATGCATTACTACTAGAAACTTTTACAGCAGAACCAGAGTGCAGTAACTGCATTTTTGGGGTCAAAGGTAAAATAAATCATGATTTTTGAGCATAAATATTACATCATCAATACATGTAGAAATAACTGTCATCACTTATCTACATATAACCCATTTGGCTGGCCAGTAAGAAAACATAAAAAAAAACTTTAAAGTAGTTTTTCTTAGTTTTACCATTTGAGTACTTTCTGCAGTTAGACTCTGTAGGGCAGAATAGTTGGAGTCGTGGGTGGATTATGGAACAGTGGGTCTCTGCAAAAAGCCCCGTCATGGTTGTGTTGCCTCTTTTTGTGGTTGTTCCGTGTTGTTTTGTATATTTTTCTGTAGTTGCTTCGGGTCACATTTTCTGTTGTTTTGCATCTCTTTGTCGTCTTTTTTAGTCGGTGCAGTAATGTGCTGCCCACTGCTCCTTGCATGGTGTGTTCACTTGTGTGTAAAAAGGATGGGTTAAATGCAGAGGTTAAATTTCCCCATTGTGTCTTAAATTTTCATCTTAAATCTTAAATCTTAATCTTAGTCCCTTTGTAGTGCTTTTGGAGTTGTATTGTGTATCTTTGTTGTCTTCTTGTCTCTATGGTAATTCTGCACCTCTTTGTAGTTGCTTTGTGTCCCCTTGTAGTCATTTTCATAGATGTAAAATCTCTGTGCTAAATTAAGTTTTAAAGTATTATTTTGTCTTTTTGTTGTTTGTTTGCTTACTTTGCTCCCTTTTTTGAACTCCTCTATTTATTTAAAGGTAAGTACATCCTCATTAACATAATTTGCTTTTGCCAGAAACAAAACAAAGAGAGTTTGTTGTCAAATTGTGCATATTTGTAGTTGTTTTGCCCCGTTTATAATTGTCTCTTTATGTGTAATTCTTTTTGTCTTTTTGTAGTTATCTTTGGTTGTTTTTCTCCTTTTGTAGCTGTGTTGTGTATCTTTGTTGTCTCTGTGGTCATTTCGTATCTCTTTGTAGTTGCTTTGTGCCTCCTTGCAGTCATCTTGTGCATCTTTGTGGTTGTTTTGCCTCTTTTCATAATTGTGAAATCTCTTTGTGTCTTTTTGAGGTTGTTCTTCATCTCATTGGGTTGTTTTGGCGTCTTTTTGTGTCTCTTTAATGGCGTTTCATGTCTGTCTTTGAGGACAAAGGGAATAGTGGCATAGGGAAGTTGGGAAAGATAGAGAGAATGAGAGAGAGGGAGGGAGGGGTGATTAGGGAATGGGGAGTTGAATTAGCCTAAAGGTAGCAGATAATGGATGTAACCTTCATTTAGAAACAAGGTTGTCCAGAGAGTTTAACCCAGTACTGTTAGTGTCCTTACTCAGCATGTTGGATACGGCACAGTGCCAGGATGTAGCCTAATGTTGCTATACATCAGTGGCTTTACAAAATGCATTAATCCTTTAAGTGCAAGGAAATGGAAACTTGATGACGATCTATAGTACGTTATAACTGGTGTGACCAGGTTTTAGACAAAAAGAGAAGCGAAACCTGCTAAACCAGAGTACTGGCCCCACTTCATTACATACCAGTGCAGTTAGGGACTCTGCTCTAAATTGCATTCATTATCCCTGCAGCACATTTTGGACCCACTGGTGAAACTCCGTACTCTGTAAAACCATTATGCCTCCAAAATAACGTCAACTGTGTGTGAAGGGATTGCAATATTTCAGAAACACCTGCAAATTAGCAAAATGATCAACTTGGACTCAAGGATGAACTGATGAGATATGGGAGGTCAAAGATCAAAGTCACTGTGACATCACAGATTAAGTTTTTGCCCATAACAATGTTGTTTTTTTTTACATTTTTACATTACATTACATTTCACACAAAAGTGTAACAATTTGTGGTGTAGGTGAAGTGGTGACATTTTATTTCCAAAAGCTCAAAGGTCAATTTCACTGTGACATCATAATGTTTGTTAGAGACATTTTGTTTTCTTTTTTCGTTGATAGCCTGTAGTAGATTATTGCTACCTTGTGGTGACCAGAATATTACAGAATTACCTTTCCCATGGTGCTCCAGCCAATTATAAAAGGGCTGTTTCCACTACCGGGCAATACCCAGAATGAGGCGGGTCTCACTCGCCAAAATGCCCCTAATTTGAATATGAGCAGTCCGGAGCGGACTTTTGTGAGGACTTTTTTGTTCCCTGTTGAAGAGCAGGGTCTTTTTTGTCCCCTGAAAAAAGCCTGGTTACTGATTGGATAGATCGCTAAGCAGGATGTGACATAGTACTCGACGCCACAACAACACGCGCCATTTGTAAAAGCCAGTGAAGCAGTGTTGCCAACATAGCGACTTTTTTGCTATAATTAGCAACTTTTCGGCTCTTCTTAACAAGCTGCGGGGGCTGGCGGCTCGTTAAGAAGAGTAAGAACAAGTTGAAGCGGCACATTCCTCCTGCAGCAGTCTCTCCCAGCTGCAGTCACAGAGCCGGCTAACAGTTAGCTCTGTAGCAGTACAGTGTGTTTGTGCTGCTGCTGCAGGAGGTGTTCACTTAGCGATCTCTGTTTGTGTACAACAAGCACCGGACACTCTGTGCACAGTTAGCGATGCCGGTTAATTCATGATCACTATGTTTATGATCAGTGGAGACGCTATGCTTAATTAGCCATGCTGCTTTGTTTATGATCAGCTGCTGACTTTGTGCACAGTTAGCGACGTCGGCCACAGTTGCGTCTCCCGTGTTAAATCCGTTGCAATGATCTAAAACCATACGTCACCTCCGGAGTCTCTAAATCCCTCTGGGGGCCTTTTTGTAATGGAGACACGCAGAGTGAGTGGACTGTTGAGAGAGGGCGTGGCCTGAGACTTTCCCGGTGGCCACTCTTCCCCCTAAAGGAAACACGGCTAAAGACAGGCGACAGTTCTCAACTGTTGAACTTTTATTTAAGCCAGATAATTAAGTGTGCTTCTTATTTTATTTAGGTTTTGCCTCTTTGATTGTTTTTATTATTGTAATGGTCTTTTTTGTTGTTGAATTGGGTCAGAACTATCTTGATTTAGGACCCATTCAACACCAAGCCAGCCTTAAGACAACCAAACAAGTATAAATCAAGTGTCTAAATCAAGGTGGCTAAAAAGACAAGACACTTCCTGGCTATCACTCACAGCAGAGCTCAGTAACAGGGGAGAGATTGTGACCATATTTCAAATGTGGAGAGAAACTGATTCTGTGACACTAATCTTGTTGCTGGGTTGAAAATGTGTGTGAAGCATTGGCATTTTAGAATTTGTAGCTTCTTTGCAGCAACATCCATATTTAAAGCACTGTCTACTGTCATGGATACATACAGTATAAGAGTCTAAATACATTGTAAATAATCGCTGTCAAATCTACAGTTATTTACTGTATTATTCACAGTTCATCACCGTGTTTGTCCTTTACAGTATAGTGCTGTATAGTTTACAATAAAAATCGGTATATTTTTCCATTTTTATCATAATTTATCACAAATGCTGTTTAAATTATTAACTTAAAGTAAAGTTTTTCATAGAAAACACAGTATGGAAATCAACTGTAAAACAGTAAATGTATTATTATTTTCTGTAGTGTATAGAGTAATTACTTGCAATTGCTAGTTATTTCTATAAAAAATAATGACGAAAGTATTATCAAATTAACAGCATTGTTTACTGTGCCATATTGCCATACAGTACCAATAAAAATCACAATGTTTTTTTTTTTATTTTACAGTAAAGAAACCAGTACTGTATATAAAGCTAAAATCACAGTGTTTGTTTGTTTTTACAGTATAAAAAACAGTATTGTAAATATTAATTACAGTAAGTTACTTGTTAATTGCTGCCAATAAGTTACTGTAAAAATCACAGTAAATTATTTACAGTGTAGACATGGATGTAAACTGTGACTTAGTTTTTGCCAGAGGGTTGGAGTTGGATGACAATTTTTTTTTTTTTTTACGAAATATTTACGATTCTTTTGATATATGTCTTTCCTTTTGACCTTGTTTTCTGTGTTTCACTGCTTTTATAAGAACACAATAATGTTCTACAGAAACTAAACACTCAGTCAGTTGTAAATCCTGTTAGTGTGGGACATTAGAGTTGAGTGTGGCTGGGCCTACAGCGCCACCCTGTGGTCACTCTGCAAATTGCACCTATTCAGCATGACCTCTATTACTGCAGTGTGATTCACTGTTTCTGTGTGTGTGCTTTAGTGATGTTTGGTTTTCCACTGAGCTGAAGCCTGATACAGCGAGGCTCAGAATAGATATATATTGATCCGTGATGGATGGCTGGAGAAGGGGCAATGGAAAACCAGGATTTAGAAAACACAGTAATGAACTGAAACTATACAGCATATAGCCAAAATTGTGGTAATCTCAGTGGAATGTATTATTATTTAATATAAAACCAAATTCGTTTTTTATTATATGGCAGTGTTGCACAATACCAGGGATTTTCAAGGTGGGGGCCACCAGGAGAGCTTCAGTAGATTGAGTGGAAGTTGAGGGAAATTGCAAAAAAAAAAAAAAAAAAATTAAAATATAATACAGCTATTACAATTTTCTTATAATTTTGTGCATTATTATAAATATAATTTATAATAATCTATAATATACTCCTGTTCCCATCTGTATAATTGCTCGCCAATCAAAACATAATTTATCACACTATATGCTTAAATGTTGGTAAACAAACTTACAAACAATGCTTAGAGTGGAAAAACAGAAATATTAAATCTAATGAAATGATTAAATATTAAAGTTATAATGTTACTAATTTAAGGAATATAATATTATATCAGGAAATATTTTCTGAATTGTTCTTTTTTTTTGTTCACCATGGTGGAAGGATTTTTTAAACATCTTGGAAAAAGGGGACCAGGGTATATGCTAAGACCTATCTAGACTTTTGTTATAGTGGGGACAAACTCATTAACTCAAATGAGAGCTTAAAGTATTTGAAAACCAGGAAATGTGTTTAATTTTTCACAACAAAGACTCTTTGTTGTTGTTTCCTTCTCTAATGGTTGGTAAATGTCCATATTGATTCATAAAGTCAAAGCTTAATCCTCATGAGTCACTTCATCGCGTTCAATTATTTCTCCATTGCTGTCCAGCTGAGAAAATGAGTCCGCAGATGCCAGAGGAAAAATTAATTTCCGCAATCATTACATTTCATTGTAATTTATGACTGTGTGAGTGTGTTTTAGTATACACATGTGTAGTAATGCAGGGGTTTGTGTGTGTTTATGTGTTTTTCTTCCTGCCTTGTGGCCTCAGCATTGTTACCATGGGAACAGCATTAACGGTGACATCACTGCAGCAGTGTGACATCATTGCTGGATGGTGACTCATACTCTTGGCTCACTGTGTGTATATGTGTGTGTGTGTGTTTGTGTTTAAATGTGTGAAGAGAGGAAACACACAGGCAAAGCAGGACGACAACACCTCTGGACATCCATGTGTTTTATTCTATGTAACAAAAATAATTACAGTGTCTTTGTTCTAGGAGCCTAACAATGATGAAAACAAAAAGAAAAGAAAAAAAATCATCAGACGGGACAAAAAGACATTTACATGAACATCATAGAGAAATGTTGAAGAATAGAATTATATTGCACAACCGAACACAAATGATCCCCTGTCAAAATAAAAGTAGAATATCCATGTTAATATTTATGTCACACAGCTTAGTGCGTCTGTCCACAGCTTCCTGATGAGCTGCATCACATGTGATCAATACAGCGTCAGTTCACCTGATACAACCACAATCATGTTTCACTTCCTTACACAGTCCCATCTTTGGCACATAAAATCTACAGAGTAAATATTGAATTTTGTCAAAGTAGTCTTGAATTGGATACTGCATGACAAGCATCAGATGAGAAAGCAATCAAAACAACAAAACAAAAATCACTCACGTCTGCAATCTGGGGAGGAAAGTCAAAGTGGCTCTCGGGCTCTGAACCGCTGCTAATTAGGATGGACAGAATCTAATCAGCGGAGAAGTGTGGAGATCAACACATTGTGAAGCCACTTTGCGAGCCAATCTGTTCTAATCAAACTGTTTTACTGCATGACGCTCAACGTAAAATAGGATGATTAACCAAGCCTGTAATATAGTGAGTCAGAGCAAAATACACGGGCCTATACCCGAGACTATTTTTAGTTGCAAACAAGACCTTCATTCTTGTTGGGTCAAATTTAATCTTGTGTCTTTGATTTCGTAAAATACGTGCATAAAGATCTGCCAATGGAGTGAGATAATCTAATTTGAACAAAATGACAATTTTATTAAAGCCACGATGTGTAGTTTTTTGAAATTATATATTTTATTTTTCAAATTGCAGTTACGCTGGCTGACAATCCCAAATATCGTGAGTGTTTCATCAAACAATAAAGAATTTCTTAATTTCTTTATTCCAGGACAGCCCTACCCATTAAAAATGTCTAAGTTTGTTTGATAGATAGATAGATAGATAGATAGATAGATAGATAGATAGATAGATAGATAGATAGATAGATAGATAGATAGATAGATAGATAGATAGATAGATAGATAGATAGATAGATAGATAGATAGATGGATGGATGGATGGATGGATGGATGGATGGATGGATGGATGGATAGATAGATAGATAGATAGATAGATAGATAGATAGATAGATAGATAGATAGATAGATAGATCCTGTCCTGTTTCAAACCAACAGGAGCATTTCCAAAATAAACACCTTTAGACGTGGCGAGGTCAACACGCCCTCATACATAAAGGTAACGGTCACTGTTAAAGTTGTGAATTAGTCACAGTTTTGTTGGGTTTAGGCAACAAATGTACTTCCTTAAGGTTAGGGGTGTTACTTTACACTCTGAAACGTCACTTCTGCCTTGTCGTCCTTCATAATTACTGCTCTAGAGGGCATTGCAAACTATAAACATTCATATTGGAAGTTTAAAAACCTGCTGTGCAAATGACACTAGTAATTTTGTGTAATTTTGGGTGTCATTAGACAAACTGCCTTATCTGACATTTGACAACGTATGAGGACATCTGAATGAACAGTTATTTAATACATTTTTACGATGAATTATTTTTCAGCTGAAAAATGAAAAAGTGATGATTTATTGGTTCAACCTCTTCAATCAATTTGTTCGACTTGTATTAGTAGCCTATATAATATTAATATTTTTATGCCAAAAAGGGTAATTATATCTCACTCAACTTTCAGATGCTTGCACTTTAGAGAAATACAAGACTGTGAGACTGAACAAGGACTAATCAAGTTATTTGCATCATAAAACAGCAGTTTTGGCAGTTTTGATCTTGAGGCATAACATCATAAACAAAGGGGAGTTGTTGTGACATTATACCTCCATCCACTGGGTGCCACTGTGACACAGTACAGTGTTTTTTTAGGAGTGACACCTAACTCCTCAAAACCACAGGCTTCCCCTGCCATCAACTTCCCAACACCCTCCATTTTAGAAATCCCTCCCAACCCGCCTGTCAACTCTGTCGTTTGGTGAAAGCTAACATCTATGTGAGTATTACTTGTAGAACTGCAACAGTAGGCTACAGCAAACAAAACAACACCTCCCATATTGGAGACAGTACAAACCATATACCAGCAGACCACAAAAGCAAGTGTAGTTGTGTGGGTAATAATACTCAACGTGTCGGTGTGAGGGTGTACACTCAATTTTTTACAAACTTAAACTAGACTGAGGCATCTCTTGTTACACAAATGATACAAATACAAAACACATGCAAACACACACATACAGCACACTCGGAGCTTTCGCAAACATTCACAGTTATTATTCAGGCTCACTCTGTCTCTCTCTCTCTCTCTCTCTCTCTCACACACACACACACACATTCACACAGGCAAACAGTAGCTGTGTCATCATATGAAATTAAGTCTAAGCTAGTGGTACATTTACATTTACATATTATATTTGTTTATATTCATAAATACGATTACAGTCGTATCATAATGTACATGTAGTTTTATCATTACATTATCACACAAAGGAGGCCCGTTCTTTAGTTTGAGGGAGGGAACTTATCCACTGGCTGGGCTAGAAGGAGGAGATGAAATCAAATGTTGCAGCAATTTTGCTGCAATGCAGAGATATCACAAAGTTTGACAGATTAGAAAGCATATTTTGGAGCTGTGGGTTCTTTACTAAGGTAACTGATCTGGCAGCAAATAGAAACAAATGCTAATAGTACACAGTTCTCTGTAGACTTAGTTACAAAAACAAAAGTGGACTTTTTGTTCAAAGTTTTTCAAACTACTGGAGTGTCAAATTAATACAACGTCAAACCAGTGGCTTGGCACTGGGTGTAATGGGTTAGTAGATATTTATTTGTTTCTGAAAAATAAAGATTACGACAGTTTGCTTTCAACATTTACGAACCATCCACAAAAAACTATTAGTGATAATGATAGTTTGTAACAAAGTTACATGTTTTCCAAAATGTCAGAGAGTTAGATGAGAAGCTTGATACAACTCTGTTTGTTAGCTAAATATGTAGCTACAGCCTGGAAACAGTTAGCTTAGCTTTTTTGAAGGTAGGTGAAAAGTTGCTCTGTCCAAAGGTTACAAAATCTGGGCCTACCAGAACTTCAAAACCACTAATTAACACATTGTGTCTTATATCTTGTCTGTTAATCCGTAAAAACTCAAATAAAATCAAGTTCATTAGCTTGTTTTCTTGTCTTTGCGCTAAGCTAACAGTTTCATGGCTAAAGCTCCATTTTCACGGACAGATAAGTGCGTGGTGTTTAATAAAACTCTATAACTAAAATAAAATTAGAAGTTAAACAAAGGACATTATTTGAATCTGTTTTGTATATTCCTGTGGCCTGCCATTTGTTTCCCTTGATTTTTTAAGACAATCCATTAAAAATTATAGATGTGGTGATTTTAAGCTACAAACTGGGAATTACTGACTTCTTTCAATTTAATGTACACGTAGCATGACACTCTAGATATCTGCCGTCATTCACATTCACAAACAGGTGAGCACATGTACACACACCACCCAGGCTTCCACTTCAACCTTTTGCTCTTTTTCAAATTGATTTTAGATCTGAGCTGAGTTCAGCAAAGTTCCTCTCCCTCCACCTATTATCAAAGCACTTCCTCTCTGACATTTAGGGAGGAAGAAGACAAAAAGGGGGGAGAGCAGGACAGTGGGAGAGGAAGAGCAGAGATGGCTATTTCAGCTTTTCATGTGAAACAACAATGAACCATGGAGGCAGGTTTGGCCTTTTCGAGAAATACCGTTTCTGTCATACAGTCTGTAATTACTGTCCTGATTATTCCCGCTCCACACTCTTCTCGTGGCTCTTTCTGTTGCTCAAATTGCTGGTCTATGAGAAGTGAGATCATGTTTAATATTATTCTACATGTTTTCCCTATTTCTGGTTCTGCTTAAATTACACATGAGTCACACTGTTGACACAATTTCCAGAGTTGCCACCAATTGAGAACACAAAGCTGATTTTCTTTCTTTTTTTGGTGCAAATATACCAACTGCAAAATTGTAGCAATGTAATAACTCATTAAAACTTTGTTGAAGACTCCTTTTTAATTGAGCTTGTTAATGAAATACCAAATATAGTACCAAAATGTTTGTATTTAATTAGCTGCAATCTATTACAGCTAATGAACTAATGGGGAAACAACTCATAAGAATGAGTTATTGCATTGTTATCAAATCCTGTTGGTTAATTTGTTAGACAGGTTTCATATCTAATCAAAGTAAAGGTAATGAAAAAATATTTTGTGAATATGTTTCTTTTGTTTTTTGTCCAAGAGAGACGTTTTAAGTGGCTGGGTGTTAATTGGAAAAAAGGCCTTTCATTCACACACAAACTGTAAATTTTTAGGTAAAGGAAGATAGACTTTTGGTAAAACATTTTGAGAAACTCTGTTTTCAGTGTTACCGTGTACAGAGAAAACAGAGCTATTGGCTTGTAGTCCTGGTTCAGGACTTTATACAATTACTCTTCCACTACATTGGAATAGGGCTGGGCGATATATTGATATAAAAAATATATCAATATATGTTTAAATGTGATATGGAATTAGACCATATTGGCTATATCGATATAGTTCAAATTTGCACTTATGGACCTGTTGTTATACAGTATTTAAGTTCACTTAAATAAACGGTTTTAATAAAACTACTTATGTCATATTTGACTTTGACTTTGATTGAACATTTGCTCTCACTTTGGGATAAAAATATCTGGATATATATCGTATATCGATATTCTGCCTAAATATATCGGAATATGAATTTTGATCCATATCGCCCAGCCCTACATTGGAGTGACTGATGCACCATAGAGCACCACAGGAATGAGTTTTTTTACCCGGAAATAAGTTACCATTTCAGCGCCATAGAGTCTAACCTCTCAAACTCAATGAGGATATTGAATGGGTTTTTGGTTACATGCCTGAAATAAGGTCTGTGGTGAACACAAGCTGAAGAGATGTTCGCGTTTTTGAATTTTGAAGTGTTTTTAAAAAGATGGTTGCTAACAAGTGGCTAAATGAGACTTCAGTGGTTGTCGAGGACATTAAGCGTCATCATGCCAGACATGGCGGCAACCCTCTCACTAGTCTGTCTTATAGCCTCTAGTCGTGTGTTTTAGTGCTCTTTCAAACTCTGGTAGATTGTAAATTATGTTAATAAAGAATTTATTAGGCTTTATTAGCTTATCAAAATGGCTGGTTAGCTTGTAGGAGAGCATTTGAAGCTAACGGTAATGAAGTTCAAGTCATGTGACTGTGGTGTAGTTCACTATAGCTCAACGTTCTGTCGGCTGCATCAACACTTCAAACGTCATAAAAGTGGTGTTCATTTATGAAGATTATCCTGCTGAAAAAAACGTGTAAGCATCAGAAACCTGTGTTTGCTATAGAGCTTGTTTTCTGCAATGATCCAAAAATCCTATAGGCTAATTCTCAACAGACGCCATGGTGATGCTACCTCTGGGTGGGCCTACAAGTTATTTTGTTTGCTCTCTAAAGCTATTTTTCATCATCTTCTGTGGTTGATTGATGATCATGGCTTTAGGGTAAGGCTAATATTGCCACCTGTTGGTTTGGCATGCTTATAACAGTGCTTCAATTGTGTTGTTGTGTTTTCATTTGGGTGAAATGTGAGTTTTAAAAAAAAAATGGAGCTTGTGTTGATAGGATTTTTTTAATACCCTGTTTAAAAAATACCCAATTGAAATTGGAGATAAAATATTAATGTACTTATTATGTACTATTCCAGCTCTCACCCCAAAGTGTCAGCTGGGATTGGCTCCAGCCCCCCCGAGACCCGAGTTCAGATAAGCAGTTAAGGATAATGAATGAATGAATATTATGTACTATTAGTCATGTGAAGCTGAATGTCAAATATTTCGTTTCCTGTTGCCTTGGCATTTTAATAAAGGTAAAATAATCACAACGAGAGCCATGCAAAGAACATTTCCACTGCCGGAGAAAGCCCAGATTACATTATGTAAAGGACAGGGCTTAATTCTAACCTAATTACAAGTCCTTTTAATAACACACATGTAATCATTTTGATAAGATATTGATTTAGTTAGCATGCGCGGAAAAGCTTTAGGCGCAGTCAGAAGCCACTGAGCGGCACATCAGTATGCCTCAGCATGCTGCCGGAGGAGACGTCTGAGACATTTATTACCTGCCTGCCTCATACTCAGAGGGTAAAACATGTGGGCAGAAATGCTTTCTGTAACTGCCACACAACTGGTTGTGGATTTGGCAGTTGAGAAAGAACTGAATGCCACTGCACACACACAAACACACACGCATGGGTCAGTTTGATCGGGGTTCATGAAGTGTATTTTGCTCACACACACACACACACACACACTCTCACATACTCAAACATATGGTCACTGTAACACAAACACAAACACAGAGCTCATTGTATTGTTCATTTACATAATTCTGTCTCTATTAGCACAACATTTGCTTCTCTCTTGTTGCTCTAGATGGACCATGTGGACCAAACAACAGGCCCTTTGTTGGTTTGATGCCATTCCTTTTTACAAACTATCCCATGGTGCACAGCTTCCCATCACCGGCTGTGTTTCCAATTGGCAATCTGGGTACAAAAATTTGGAGAAATACGTTTATTTGCTTTTTTTTGAGATATCACTCTGATATCTGTTGGAGCCAGACGATTAGCTTATCTTAGCATAGCATAAAGACGCAGTAAGCCAAGCTTTGTCCAGAAGTTGAACAAAAATGAGAAGTATAAAAACAAGTTGCAGTTTTACCAGGGTTATTAACCAGACAATTTCTTGGCTGGGAGCTGGGATTTTCTCAAGTCTTGGTGGTGAAAGGGTCAAACAAACACAGGACGTTGACCTATCAAACTGGTGTTCAAGTCCCCTGTGAAACTGAAAGTCAGCGTTGTTGTTAATATGTAAATTAACTTCTGTATGTAAATACATCACGTTCTATGTCACGTTTTACCTCACCTATGTAACTGAGTCCAGTAATTACAGACTGAAGACTTTACCCAAAACCCTGGTCTTTTCATTAAGTTAACCAAGACGTTTTGGTGCTTAAACTTAACCAAGTAGTTCTGTTTCACAACATAAAACCTGTGTTTAAAGAAGCAACCCTCAAGCAACAGTTTTACAACGTTAAATAGAACAGTCGCATTTGTAAGATATCCTACAAACTGCTTCACAAGATATCAAATTAACCAGTCATGAGGATACCTTTTCATTGGCTACACTGCCACATCCGGTTGTGTCCTGTAAAACTGCAACTTTTTACACTGTGTCCATAATATAAAACAAGTTAATTAGTTTTAGAGATGCTGGTTGGCAGATTCTTTACCCCTAAACAGAACCAGACTACCTCTCTTCCTGTTTACAGTACTTAACTTAGCAATTAACTGACTTACTTGCGTACTTAACTGAGCCAAGTTAAACTAATCATCTCCTGGCTGTAGCTTCACATTTAACAGATATAATATCAATCTTCTCATTTACATCTTTAAAAAAACACTTTTTGCATTACCCCTTAAATCCATGTTTACTTTCCTCAGTTGGAAGCAACTGGCTTTACAATTATATCTAGAGTAAGAGTAACATCTTAAAAAGAGTGGGCAAACATACAATATTATTATAATAAGAAAAGTGGGATAAATAAGTTGAAGGTCCAAGTGTTCTAAAAACATAGCTGACCTTTGCACTGAAATCACCCTGCAGTATTTTGTGCTGCAATATGTTGTGAGCCTGTGCCAAAAGAGCTGGGGGAATTTCCTCTTTTCACAAATCATCAGATTGGATTTGTAACGACACTCAGCTAGACTGAAGCAGAAGTGCTGCAGGAGTGTGCTGCACAGCGGGCCGGCCTGGAAGAAAAGAATGGCATCAATCAGAGGTCCACTGTGTTCCAAACACGGCTCATTGCCAGTCATCACTGCCTCAAAAAAAGGGAAAAATCTTCCCTACCTCCTCCTCCCAAAACTGCATCCCTCCCTTCCTTGCCCAGCCCCTCTCTTCTCTCATCCTCCTTCCTTCCCTTGATTCAGTTCAACTCTTCCCCCGTCCCTCCCCTCCCTCCTCCCCTCCGTTTCTCCACCCATCCCTCTCTCTACTTCTGCATGTCACACTGCAGCAGTAGGACAATTGAGGGGTCGGACTTGGCGGCCTCTTTAAACTCTTCCAGGGTGATCTCATCATTGTGGTCCTTGTCCATCTTGGAGAAGATCTTGTCCACGCGCTGCTGCGGGGTCAGCCCGTCCTCGTTCATACGCATCATGATCACAGTGCCGACCATCTTGTAGATGGCCTGTAGAAGGGAGAGACGTGAGTGTTAGATTTATTCTTTAGAGAAATTCTCCTCTAGGAACAGGAACCGGTGCAACCTTACAATCTGATTCTTAAATGGAACATTCTCAGACCTCAATGATCTCCAGCATCTCCATGCGTGTGATCTTTCCATCCCCGTCCAGATCATACATGTTGAAGGCCCAGTTGAGTTTCTGCTCGAAGCTGCCCCTGGAGGTGATGGACAGGGCGCAGATGAACTCCCTGAAGTCAATGGTTCCGTCACCGTTCTTGTCAAATGTCCGAAATGCGTGCTGGGCGAACTTTGAGGCATCACCATATGGGAAAAACTGGAGTGTGAAATGATAAAACAAGGTGACAGTTACATTGTGAGTAATCTATATGAACAGATGAATGCATATAAATGCAGAATCTGTAGGCAATGAGACACAATTTTGGTGTTGGAAAACATTCTGTTTTCAGATTGTAATCTGAATGGTATTGACCAATCACTTTGAGCAGGCATTGGTTAAATGCAGGGAAACAGTCCGTGTAGAGGGTAAAAGAGGCATAACGCATCAGTTGAAATGCAGTCTTGGAAATGTCATGACCACAACATAGTGGGTGTGATTTCTGATTACTGTGCTGACTCATTTGTGTTTGGTAAATGTCAGTACTGGAGAAGTTACAGTAGTCTTTGTATAACATAGTACATTTACAGTATATTATATGTTGAAAGGCATCAATAATTTAAAAAAAAAAGTAAATGAAGACTGCAAGAAATGGTAAGAACATGCCTCTATAGACCCCAGTTATGCAGGAATGTTTTGTAAAAACATTTAGAATGTATTAAGAATGTATCTCTAATTTTATGGTTAATAGCCTTATTTGTATTATCTTATGGGCCTAACATAAACACAAGACTGTTAGTAAAAGATACATTTTAGAGATGGACTGCAGCCATTGGGGACCTGTTGTTGACAAATGAAACCTAACTCCTAATGTGGGTTCCTCTGTATGTATTAAACAGCAGAGCAGTGCCGTTGCTAACTGACTAGTGCCTCTGCTATGCAAACGTCTCCCAAAACACAATTAACTCTCTATAGCCGTGTTTCCTTTAGGGGGAAGAGTGGCCGCTCACTCTACGTGTCTCCACGTGACGTATGGTTTTCGATCGTCACGTAATTGCTTAGCGACAGTTTCGACCGTGATCCATGAACACATACGCATCGGATTAAACATGGGAGATGTAACTGTGCCGCCGTCGCTAACTGTGCACACTGTCAGCAGCTGATCATAAATGAAGCAGCATGGCTTAATATGCACAGCGTCTCCACTAAACATAAACATAGTGATTGTGAATCAACCAGCATCGCTAACTGTGCACAGAGTGTCTGTTCCTTGTTGTAAACAAACAGAGATCGCTAAGTGAACACCTCTTGCAGCAGCAGAACTTACACACTGTACTGCTACAGAGCTAACTGTTAACCTATTAGCAATTTACAGACTGGACGCTAAGGGGTTAACATCCCCTGATCCGTGACTGCAGCTGGGAGAGACTGCTGCAGGAGGACTGTGCATCTTTGACTAGTTTTTACTCTTCTTAGAACGAGTCTCCAAAAGTCTCCAATAATACCAGAAAAAGTTGCTGGATTTGTCACTTTTTTTAAAAATAGTCGCTAAGGGGGTCTGAAAAGTCGCTAAATATAGCAACAAAGTTGTTATGTTGGCAAAACTGCTTCGCCAGCTTTTCAAATGGCTTATCGTTCCATTCAATCAGCAACCAGGCTTTTTTCAGGGGAGAAAAAACGGCCCTGCTCTTCCACAGGGCCGAAAAAAGTCCCATCAAAAGACCAGTCCGGACGGCTCATATTCAAATTAGGGGTGTTTTGGCGAGTGACACCAGCCTCATTCCGGGTATTGGGCTGTAGTGGAAACACCCTTTATGTCTACTTCACACAGCCAGAGTTGGGGACAAGTGAGGATTATAAATTGAACACCCCCAGACATTGCCACAGTTAACCACTTGGGGTTATTGATCATTCAAGAGCACCGTTGGCAGCAAAAAAGGAAAAGGTGACGATGGTCAAGATGAAGCTGAGGTCAGTTGAATGAAATTTAAGAGGAGTGGAGGTAGGTATTTTGTTCGCCCTCTGTATTCCTGTCGGGTATTCTTTCAGTCTGGGACAACAGTGGAGGAGGACAGGAGAGAGATGAGGAGAGGCAAGAAGTCGTGAAATATTTTAGTAAACATAATTTCACATCTACATCTGTGCACAAATATCTGTCTAAGGGCCCTCTTGTGTTAGCAGGCGTGTTAAATATCTTTCATTGGTGCAAAATAAAACTCTCACACAGAAATCCTCGGGGAACCGCTGCAGCCATCCAAAATTGCAACATTTAGTTTGTTATTCACAGTGACAGATTAATACCTGAAGTAAGAGTCAAATATTATTTCTATGCAAGTAAAACTCATTTAAAATATATTTAACCCCTGCACATCCATTTAAAATCTCTCTCTGGTGCCGTGCCATCTCAAAGGCTCCGGCATGTTCTAAAGGGAGACATCAGGCATCAACAGTCTCCGTCCATGCCCCAAACGCAGGATTAGTCAGCCATGGTAACATAAGCTTTCTATGTTCAGAGGCAACATTTTTATTTTATATAACTATGACAAAAACAATAAGAACAATTTTTACCGCAGGCAATAGCTCTGAAAAACACTTATTACCCATCCCGCTTATTGCTGCATAATAAACTGTGGTAATTTAACAAAATTCAACTCCACCTCCCCCTCACCTTAACATAGAGCTGCTGAAACTCCTCCAGGTTGAGGATACCAGAGGGACAGTCTTTGAGGAACCCTTTGTACCACTGCTTGAGCTCTGCCTCGTTGAATTCAGTGTTCTTGGTCAGGTCATCCAGAACCTCCGGAGCCAGCTTGCTGTTGTGTTTCCCCATGATGCTTCACCTCTCTGGGGGGGAGGGGGACACAAAGAGAAAGAGGGAGAGAGAGAGAGAGAGAGAGAGAGAGAGGGAGACGATGAACACTCAGGTGAAAAGGTGTTCGGCAAACCACAACAGCTGCAGTAATGCCCGTGTTGTTGCAACAGCACAGGTCTCTGAGGAGGGATGCAAACAAGGAATTACCTGCACAGTGACACATGCAGAGGAGAGATTGTCTCTATGTGGCATTGTGTGTCTAAACATACAATAACACATTCACACATTGCTTGTGAGGTTAGCTTTTTTTGTAAAGTCTTAAACGAAAAGTTGATCAGGGTGATGTGGTTGGGGCACTCAACCTAGAACTGAAAAATAAATTTTGTCAAATGTGAAATTTTGCTGTCTTTTCTACTTTTCTACTTTTCTACTTTAGAGATCTTAAATTAAACACTTCCTGGATGATAACTAATATGAGTAAACACAGCCAAAGTGTCCACATTGAGGTGTCCGACTCTTAAGTATAATATTGGTGTGCCCCAAGAGTCTATATTAGTCCCATTTCTGTTTAGTGTCCATATAAATTACATGCAATAAGCTGTTCAAACACAAATGTATGCAGATGATGCAGTTTTGTTTAATCATAGAAAGCGGAAACATTAAGTGGCTGAGACATTAATGGATGCTATTTCAAAAACATGGTGACTGGTTAACTGTCTTATCATCACACCTCAACGTTAGGTGTGGTTTCTAACCAGACTGTCTATTGTTCAGCTGATACACTTGCAATTGATGAATAAATTGACTTTTTCAAATATCTTAAATAGTCAAGTTGTTTAAAAGATTTTCTTGTTTAACTAAATACTTTTCAGTGTTTAAAAGATTTTCTTGTTTAACTAAATACTTTTCAGGGCTTATTTACCACTAGATGCTACAAAACTTTGTCCACCCCAGAAGACTGGTGCGACTAACTTATGTAGCATACTTAACTTACATACTTAACTGAAGTTCCATAACAAATGTACTTGATTTAACCTAAACCATGATTTTCCTGAACCTAACCAAGTCGTTTTGTTTCAATTCAGAATGTTAACCAAGTGTTTAAAGGCCCTGAAGACCCACATAGGTGTTTCGCCTTATTCTGACGGATTAGATCTCTGCTCAGGTCAAAGAGGGGCCGGAGTTTTAATGGGAATTTATGACGTCACAAATCTCCATCTGCCAAAAAGAATGATACAGGTGAAATTTGTCTCACCCTAACATGTGCAACAAAGCTTACAGGAGACTAAGAAAGATGTCTATCATGGCATATTCCTGATGGCGGCAGGTGGCACCCTATAGGGGAGCCTCAGCCACCAGTATGAATGGGTAAATGAGTGCCATGCGTAGTGTAAATCGCTTTGAGTGGTCGCAAAGACTAGAAAAGTGCTATGTAAGTGCTATCCATTTACAGTCCTGAGATTAGGTCTAATCAGCCAGATTAACTGGAAACACCTGTGTGGTTATTCAGGGCCATTAAAAGTGAAACTGTTTCACAACATGCACCTATTGTTGGTTTGATCTACCTAGTTTTGGGAAACACTGTCAAGTTACCTACTTTTGAAAACTTTGCCTGCTTCCAATGATTATTTTACTACTCATAGCTTTTGTCAGTTTTTAGTTGTGTCAGGTCAACATAATCTCGGCACATTTAAAATGATGTTGTTAAAATGCCTTAAAATGTGCCATATGAATACAAAAAAACTGGTAAATTTGCATTGGACAAGTGGAATTATCTCTTTTTATTATTTAAATTGATAGTTTCAGCTCGTCACAATCAATACAGACAAGATGTCCATGGTACAAAAGGTCTTTCCATTTCCATAATGACTCATATCATCCTACCACCTTCATCACCTTGTGCGAGTAAAACCCTTGATAGCATCACCGCTATTTTGACCATAAAATGGCCCATTACCCCGGCTCCTCGCCACACACATATTCACATGGCTAAGGACCACTGCTGTGCCTTCATGACGCCACCCCTGAGTCATAGCCCTGTCTGACAGCTTTCGCACTTTGACACCAGGACGCAGCCGAACCAAGCGGCCACAAATCCTCCTCTAAACTGCCGAGAGTGTGGGGACAGTTTAGAGGCGGAAATATCATCCTGTTATGCTTTATGTCGAGTGACTCATGTAGAAAGAGGCAACTAAACCCCAGGTCATTGCAAACTGCACAAATATTTTAGACTTTGTTTCCTTTTACAAGTGGGAGGCACTGTAGGAGAGCCAAGAGCTTAGAGAAAGAGCAATAAAGGATATCAATAGGAGACAAGACATTCCAGCTTTAACTTGTCTTGAAAAGGTCACCTGTGATCTTATCAACCGAAAAACGAATGTTTCTCTCTTCTCAGAGAATCCTTTTAGAGTTGTTTGAGAAAAGAACAGAATGCTTTCTGTTCAGGCAGAAAAGGAAAAGAAAATGTGCCTGTAAATTTGATGATAAATAAAAAAGCAGGTGCAATCAAAGCCTTATCGCAGAATGGGTCAGCTGGGTATCCATCTGTTCACTGCAGTCCTGCGCAACTCAAACATCTCTGACTTTTTCAGTCATTGCCAGAAAATAGCTTCTACTTTTAGTGTGTTGATAACAGAGCCCAGCATGCGTCAACCATAAAAGAGCAATTGTAAGTTTTCCATTTCCACCAAGAGCTCTGTGTTTAAATTGCGCAGTGACACAAATGGATCCCTTCAGATATGACTTAGGATTTTTTAGGTTAGTAACATTTTAGAAGCCATTTGCATAATGGCTGGTTTTTGCATTAGGGCTGTACTGAATGCACAAGAGCTTTGAATTTATCGATCGAAGCATCTATTGGGGTTTCCGAATTAAATTTGGATTTGTCATACTTTATGCCACCCCAGTCGACAGTATATTCGTCAATTGCACAACCCTAGCGCAGCATTTGGCAAAAAAGTCACACTTATATAGTACAGAAACAAGATGGAGTCCATGTTTCAAGACAGGTCGGGTTAGTTGCTGATTCCTGACACACTGAGGATAGACCGCCCCATTTGACAGTCGCACCAAGAGGAGGGGGACCCGCCCCTACCAGAACGGGTGAGAGGTAGTCTTGAGGTACCAGGTGATCGGAGATCACACCTACCAATCGATAGTTACTTGCCCTTGGCCCCCTTACATTTTGTCAAGAACAAGCCTTACAGGAAAGTATGTTCTTCCCCCATTGTCCTCTTGAGTGAAAGAAACTGGAGATATAGACATTTACTTTGTAACAGGGACAGAGCTTTTCAAAACATTTAAAAAAGGATGTTGGGATTCAGGCCAATTCTCTGTTCATTCTGTCATATCATCAAACGTTACTCTCAGGTTCATCGCTCTTCCAAAGGACTGCTTACGCGAACATCCTCTGGAGGAACAGGTACCACTTTGAGCTGCTGACTGGGTGTCTGGATGTTTGTTGTTAACCCTTTGAAGGATTTTTTAAAGGTAACTGCACATGTTGGTATTTGGACAGTGTCTACAAATTTGAATTGCAGACCCAATGCAGTCCTGTGCTTGTAAATGTTTCCACCCAAATTTAGCAACGAAAGCTGAGGGTTTGTCTTCAGTCTCTATGAGCGAAGCGTTTAGAGACTTACCCGAGTCTAGGAAGAGGGCACAGCAAGCAAGAACTCTACAGACCCAGGAAGTGGTGTTATCTGGATGAGGGGTACTGTAAAGACAAAAGCTAGAGGCACGAGCCACTATCAAATAATTTCCATTTTCTATAGGCCTTTTCTTATTTACAATGAAATGTAATATTATTTCCTTTTACCAGGGCCAGGGAAAATGTCGAACAGATTTTCACGGTCAAATAACAATTACCGCATAACAGAAAACCTGTGCTTAAACACATGCACACACACACAGTTTCACAAGGTTAACTGCTGCCTGATGGATGCAGACAGATGTTTTGGGCAGCAGTGTGGAGAAGGCTCACATAAAGGTGTTCATGTTGTGGCAGCACCATTTTCCCCTGAGAGGCAGGAGGTCACTTTGGAGGGACTATCCTCTGTAATGCGTATGACTCTCTGCCTCAAGCAGCAGACATTAAGAATCAAAGTTTAACTCTCCCTAAATCATTGAAAGTGTCCACTCAGGTACTCGGTAAATCACTGACGGCTTCAACAGAGACACACACACCGCAAGCATACCGACGTGTGCCACAAGCTGTGAGTTTATTTTGGCTTATACCCTCCTGGGAACACACACAAACAGAAACACACACACTAACACAGAGTTGCAACGTAGTGTCTTGCCTCTGACTGAGGCAGATGAGATTTTATCCCTTGGTTAGGGAAGCAAATGTAGCAGATAATAGAGTTTCCTGTGGAAGGCAGCGAGGGGTTGGACTAGCCAGGGCGGGCAAACACATTGGAAACTTATGCCAACTGAAAGAATGAAAATAAACAGTGCTTATGCCAGCATAGCAGGCAACCCGTAGGTAAACGCTGGTTTCCAGTCAGGTGCTCAGCTCTCTGCCAGCTTACCTACTGAGGCAGAAATCTATTGAGGTTGACTTTTCAGGTGTTGGAGGTTATCTGGAGATAACCTGAGTGTTTCTTTTTCTTGGATTTGGACGCCTTTCAGAGCAAATAAGTCAAATCTCTGTGGAATCAATGAAATGCATTCAGAATACAGATGAACCGGCTTCTATGCCATTTCCTCATTTTGCCTGCCTTGGAGAGGGTGATGTTTATCTCTGAGTGCATTAGCACATATATGGGTTCACATGTATGTCAAACTAGGGTATGTGTGTGTTGCAATAAAGATGTGTTTGTTGCATTAAGGGAGACAAAAAATGGAAAGGCAGACATAATGTATGCATAATGTATATGGACTCCGGATGGTTCCAGGCATATAATTTCTTTAAAGGTCGGTAGCGGAGTGGGAGTTGTGCATGTCAGTTTATGTGGGAACAATCTATTTGTGTGGCAGCCGCAACAATATGATTTGGTCTGACATGTTGGTGTTAGTGGTCTGAGTGGTTCTGAATGTCGTTTATAGAGCCTTTAATGATTTAACAGGGTCTGGTGTTTTGCTCACTCATAGCTTTCAGCTGTAAAACAACTGAGCCTTGTAATGGTGTTAGGAAATGGAGATGTCAACGTTCTGTGCCTGAGTCAGAAAAATAGCTGCGTCTATGAAAAAATGCATTAGGAAAAAATGCCACAGACATGGAAACAGAGATTAACGCAGCTGTACAGGTCTTAAGTTGACTTAAACAGTCAAAGTAACTCTTAAAACTATAGTAATCAATATTTTTATATTAACAACAACTAAAAATCTGACTGATTTGAAAAATCATCTCTATCAGCTCATTGTTATGGTATGTTACCAGCTAGATTAGATATTGCAAGATCACGCAAGCATGGCGAAATCACAAGATTGAAAATCCATCTTGTCAGGCTTCAATTAATGTGCATGTGTCTGAATAACCACCAATTAGCATCCTGGCAGCTATATGTGCATGTGACAACTGTAGCTGCAGTCAGAGACAGTTATACAGTTTAAGTTCATTTTATACTTTGAGTCAACAATTCAATAATTTACTTTAAAAGGATCATATTTTTGTTAATAATACATTATAAGTTCATGCACAGACAGGGAAAGATGTGCATTCCATAGCGGAACTAATGTTGTTATGTTGTAGAGAGGTGGGGCATTATTCAGACGCACTCTACACAGCACACGAGTAACAGCGCACCTTGCATGTTAATTAGAAGATGACGATAAGAAGATGCTGAATAACGATACAGAGTGAATAAGACCCAACTTTGAAGTTTCCTTTCTTACTCCCTTTTGAGTTAACGCGGCCAATGAGGTATGTTTACGTTATGTTTACGTTATGTACACATGTTTAAGATGCTCACGGAGTAACGTGGTGCGCTAATTGCGTTTCAATTTATGTAAAATGTAAACAAAGCATATTATTATTTTATTAAGTAAATCGAATACATTATGTAAGGTATTTTTATGTTTGGAAGATATTTCTTGAATGTTATTCTCTTTGGAAAATGCTTTGTATTTGTTTATTTAATTTATCTAGTTCTCACGGCATGACGGCGATGTGCAAATAAATGCCCGTGCATAAAAGGAACGACTTGTGTTCGTGATTTCAACTGAGGGAGTAACAACAACACTGATACATTACTGTTTCAAAACAACAATGGCGGCTCTTACAGATGTAGTCAAAGATATTGCAATAGCATCAGTTCTATCAGAAATAGAGACTAAGAGTGGAGAACAACACTAAGGGCTTTTGCTCTTTTTCCAAGTGGTTTTCAGCACTGGTGACAGACAGGTGGTTCATCCAATCACCTGCCAGGATATTATTTGAAATGTCTGCCCTTTTCCAAACAGTTTCAAACCATCTGGCAGCAGCCTCATATGTTGAAGCCATACAACTCACTACTGATTGGTTAAGGCAAAACAAAGCAATATCACTCTAGGGCTGGGCGATATATTGATATAAAAGATATATTGATATATTTTTAAATGTGATATGGAATTAGACCATATCACATATATAGATATAGTTCACTTTTTCCCCCTTTCTTTCTATATAAATGCTGCCCTTACTAAGGTTTGTCATATTTAGTTCTTTTGTAATGTTCGTTATTCATTTCTCATATAAATATTTTTTTTTCAGGAAAAAGATTGGCCTCTTTAATTTCATAGGCCATTGTTATTTAAGATTTTTTTTATTTAAATGTGCACTTCATGGAGCTTTGATTTTTATTTTATTTTTTAAAAGGTAATCCTGTTGTTATACAGTTTTATTTTCACTGTCATATTTGACTTTGACTGAACATTTGCTCTCACTTTGTTATAAAGATATCGGGCTATATATCGTATATCGATATTCAGCCTAAATATATCGGGATATAACTTTTGGTCCATATCACCCAGCTCTATATCACCCCCTACAAACCAGAAATTGTCTAATATGGACATGGTAAGAGGCTGAACAAATTAAGTAATACAAAATTATTAGTAAAACCTGTGCAACAGAATTGTTCCTGAGACCCGCAGACAGACAGGCAGAAAGTTTGGAGCATAGATATAGCGTGTTACTTTTCAGCAACCATAAGCTTTAGTGCAAAATAACAAGTTTCAATTTTGGATTTAATAAGCCTATGAAAGCTTCAAAAGAATCAAATCCTGGGGGAAAACATTTGTCCCTCATGCCAGTGCATTGAAAGTCACTCCGTCTGGCAGTAATATAAAATAGCTTTATTACCTAAATGCTGCAATTTCCTTTAAATATTGTATTCAGCCCTGAACGCCTGCTCCACACGTCCCATCAAAGGGATCAATTGGCCTGGCAACACACTGTTGTTGTGCAGGATGATGTGTTTGACAGTCGTTTCACGTCAAGGCCCAAGCACACACATATAATCATGAGAGCTTCAACCAGGAACAAGCAGGACATTATTACTTCCATCACATACATGCCAACTGGGATTCTCACACATATAGACTCATACACTGACATGAAAACTATAATGATATAGGAGGGGAAAAGATGAAGCGCCAGTGTGAAAGGGAAAAAAACAAAAATACAGGAGGGAGGATGACTCAATCTGGATTCACACCTCTGAGGGAGAAGACAAATAGACAGACAGAGAGAGAGACGGGGAGTGAAAAGGCGATGAAGATGGAAGGATGGAGAAAGATGGGAGGCGGCAGGCAGATAAGCAGAGCTTGTAGAAAATTGTCCCAACAGGCGTTCAATGGAGAAAGACATGTATCTTATTGAGTCTGAAGGGGCCTAAACGCGTGTTCATTTTAACTGTCAGACTCAGAGTAAACACAGAGTCTAATCTGAGTTGTAAATGCGTGGGAGACTGTGTGTGTGTGTGTGTGTGTGTGTGTGTTTGCCAGCCCAGCTTGATGCCAATCTAGCTGATTGGATAAGCTAGTTAAACATGTTTGCGTGCCAGAGTCAGTAGTAATAAAACTTACATTTTGATGACAGTTTTCCTAAACATGGGGCATTTGTTATTAGAATGATGTTTGCCATGAGCTTTACAACAAAGACAGAGTTTCTCTTACAGTGACATCTGAGGACTGAGGAAGTTGTTTGATTTCACTTGCTTCCAATTTTGCAGTTACTCAGGCTGTCCTCACAAATGTAATGGTAATGGTAATGGTAAAAACCGTATAGGTTGACTGTCAGGTGGGGGGGGGGGGGGGGGGGGGGGGGTGTTGAAACCCTCATCATTTTTACCAAAGGGCTGTTGTTCATGTCCCGATGATGGAAGTAATGTCCAGAAGTTGTGTTTTATAACCCTAACCCCTTTTCCCCTAACCTTAGGATAGTGATTTTGGTGACTCCCAACCTTTTCTGCAGGGCCCCGCTTTTGTAATTTACAATATTTTCAAGCCCCCACCCATTTATCATGTGTCCCCCCTTTTATATCTCCAGGTGAAGACGGGTGATATTAAAAATAATTGTTAGCTGAAGCACAAAAACGAACTAACATAAATAAGCTGACTGGACTATTAAAATCACATCATAAAACAACAATCTAATGGTGTGGAACAGTAAGAGGTATTCAGGATATGACGTGAGGTTAAATCATACTAGGATCACCCATTAAAAAGTTTGTATTATGAAAAGCATTTTCCTTTCTGGACAGTTACAGCGATAGGATCAAAACAAGGTTGAACAGCAGCGGGCTTGCACTGTCATTATTATGAGTCTCAGGCTCTTGGCTTTAACTGAACGTAGCCCAAAGGGGAAAATGTGTTGCTCTCCCTGTGACTGAAAATGATTAGCTGGCAAAAGCTGTAATTGAGTTGGAAAGAGAGCAAAAATGGAAAGCTAGGTCTTCCATACAATAGTCATTTCCTGTGTGTGTGTGGATTTGTGTTGTGTGTTTGTAATGGCAATAACCTTTGTGAGAGTGGAAAAAGTACAACGAACTGCAGCAGCAATAGGAGAACAATCAATAGGATACCAGTCCAATACCAGCCCTGGCCATGACGTACACTGTGAAGAGAGCGTGTGTGTGTGTGTGTGTGTGTGTGAGAGATAGAAATAATAGACAATATAGAAATCTGATGAAAGCTTGATGGGCAGCGTATTGATATGTGGATGATAAAGCTCTCCCTGAATGGTCTTCATGGCAGCTCCCCAAACCATCAAAAGTGAAATAGAACAATTTGTTGTCTTGACAACAGTTGGCCGGCTCACTGCCAAACAGCCGCCTGGCAGCAGATGATGCTTTCGGCCAATCGAAACACTCCATCTGCCAACTGGACCTGACCAATTGTCTGACTGATGTATGGGCTTGATGTGGGGTTTATTGAAAATCTAAATATTGGCCAGGGTCCTCCACATCCCCCATGATGCTCTGTGTTGATGATAGTTACTGTGGAATTGAATTGTAGAGTAATACACTGGTTGTTTGCGAGAAGCAACCTGATTCTTTCTAATGCTCTCTCTGTATACAAAAGCTAGATGTAATTGCTCTTGGGTGATATGGAAACAGGATAGAGAAATTACTTCATATTACTAATTACAGTATTGTATTGTGATGATATGATCATATTGTGTTGACATTATTTTCGAATAGAGATCTGAAGAAGCAGGAAATGAGAAAGGACTCCTGTTGTATAGTTTTAATGATAAAGCCAGTCAAATGTTTGTTTGTCACCTACAACACGATTTAACAGTAGACCAGGGGAGAAGAGCCCTAAAGTTGGTGAACTGATTTAGAAAATTCAGATTCAGAATGTGCGATTGTGTCTTTCAAAAGGTTTTGCATGGTTTTACATGGTTTTGCTTTACTCTCTGGTTACAGAGCTGCAGCCAATATAACCCAGATTCACCACTCCAGACAATTGGCAAAGTTATCTGTTCTGGGGTAGTATTGATGTTTAGCCCAGATTATCTCGGAATATGAGGGGTTAACAGATCCAGTCTTAAAACTCCCTGAACTTCTGGAAGACTCATCAGGACAGCCTCGATAATTTCAAACATGTTTGATATAGGGCTGAGCAATACATTGATATAAAAGATATGTCGATATATTTTTAAATGTGATATGGAGTTAGACCATATTGCATCTATCGATATAGTTAAAAAATGTCTTTCTTTTTATATAAATACTGCCTTTACTAGGGTTTGTCATATTTAGTTCTATTGTAATGTTTGTTACTCTTATAGGCTTATAGGCTATTTTTATTTAAGATATTTTGTTTTATTTAAATGTGCACTTTATGGAGCTTTGATTTAAAAAAAAAACAAAAAAAAAGGTACACCTGTTGTTATACAGTAATTATGTTCACTTAAATAAATAGTTTCAATAAAACTACTTGTGATATGTCATATTTGGCTTTGACTTTGATATGAACATTTGCACTCACTTTGTGATAAAAATATCGTATATTGATATTAAGCGTAAATATATCGGGATATGACTTTTGGTTCATATTGCCCAGCCTAAAAAGCTAAAATCTGGATGATTACATCAGTACTTATGCTTATGAGAGAGACGAGCCAGAGCAGCTGACAATATTTCCAGCAATGGTGAACATTTTACCCCTTGAGGCTAATTGTTTACAGATACTGACAGTCAAACTCAGAACTACAGTCCTTGCTGAAGAATTGACAACCCATGGTAACTGCGTTTCCTGACTATTCTGTCATCCTGATGCATTTAGCCTTCTACTTTTGTCATCTTGCTGTGTTGCTTGATGCCAAGATTGAAGGAGTAATGACTCCAACTTGACATTTTATCACTTGCAAACAACTGCCAGCCAAAAAAACTAAAAGACAACTATAGTCAAAGGTGATACAATATAACAATTTAACTCTAGCCTGCGGCTCTTCTGTGTGAGTTTGCATGTTCTCCCCGTGTCAGCATGGATAATTGGTGACTCTAAATTGCCCATAGGTGTAAATGAGAGCGTGAATGGTTGTCTGTCTCTATGTGTCAGCTCTGTGATAGTCTGGAGACCTGTCCAGATCTGTATGTAACTATGTTATGCACAGTGATACAAAACCAAGAAGTTTTGTAACCATGTATTTCTGTTTACCAAAGTTAACCATGTGCGTACGATTACACAGCATTAAATAAAATTAAGGCTGCAACTAACGATTATTTGAAAAATCGATGAATTGAAAAAAAAAAGATACAAAAATACAAAAAAGCATTAATTTCCAACCCTTTATTCCAAAAACAGAACTGATAACTTAACAGGATGTGTGACGTTAGAAGTTGTTCTGTACACTAAACTCACACACGCACACACTCAAACTCTCACATTCAGACACACACGCACTCACTCACTCACTCACTCTCTTTCACTCCCTTTGTTGAGACACTTTGCATTTAGTCCATTGCAAGTTAAGTTCACTTAAACCATAGACTGTATATAAATAATTATACACCACATTTAAACACATCTTAAGATGACCAAGTGCTATAAAATAACTTGAATGAAATTTAAAAGTACAACAAACACAAATATATTTGTCAACAATAACCAATATGGGACAAAGCACAGAATATATACATGACAACAGACTGAAAAATGAATGGGCTAAAAAAGGCGAGTGAATAAAAACGTGTCTTTAGTCTTGCAAACTATCCCAGCCCTGCTTTACTATTATTATTAACGAGCTAACGCTAGCTTGTCAAGCTGGATAAGGAGTAAACAGCAGCACCAGAAGAGCTGCTGGAGGGACGTTACCTTCCTCACTTTAAAACAGAACACACACCCTGGATGACTGAGGTCTTGTTTGTTTTTGCTCCGTTTTGCTCCATTTTGCTCTGCTATGCTCTGTGCTCAACTCCACAACAAACTTTTTTTTTTCTAAGCAAACCTAAACCTTAAAATCTCTGTGACTTATTGAGTGGCGTAATAGTCTAGACTTTTAATAATCAAATTTTATCGATTCGTTGTTGCAGCCCTAAATAAAATGTCATATTTAAAAAAATATCACACAAACAGTTGTATGAAATAGACTTATACTGTGTGCCATAATGGTTTCAAAGTATCAGCAATCAACCAAAAATGTCAGTATAATATTGCACTTCATAAATGGTAAAAAGCCTTGTTTATATAGAGTGAGACTGGACGGTTGTGTAAGTTAATGTCAGAGTTATTATGAAAGAGAACATTGATGCGGAGGTGAAGCTCCCTATCAGTATGATCTCCATCTTCGTCTCATCAACATATACCTCTCTGGTGACTAGAGCAATGCATCGCTATAGAAACGCAGCTCACCTCAGTGCAGTTCGTACTCTAATTTAAGACCAGGCAGCATGTCGAGCCTGGGGAGAAACACGGGGGACAAAACGGCTGTGTGCCCTTATGAGTCAGTCTCTCTTCTAACCTTTATCTCCCATATCTCCAAAGCGTCATTCATCCACCTCAGTATTTATTTATTGCCACAATTGTTACACATTTACCGGAGTCTGGGTGACTCATGTCTGAGTGCTGCTCTAATTGTCGCCTATTGTCTCTGTCTGTGCCCTTTCAAACCTGCAAAGCCTTGTAAAATGTGGCTAATAATATTCCGGCAACACCTTTAAACTCAGGCAGAATGGAAAGATGCCAGCATACACACTTATGCGTGAAAACACAAAAACACACTTTATTATATTACATAAGCCCTGGTGGAGACTTGTTTGGTTGTAAGGCTCAGGTGTTCCAGCACCAGACATAAACAGAATAATACACCCATGTCCTGTAAACACACACACACACACACACACACATACAGTAAGAGTGTGTTTATTGTGTAGTGTGTTGAAAGCTTTGTAAGAGAACAGGGAGCATGGGACAAATGCCTCCAGCACTTCCACCTGCTCCTGTGCTCAACACTATCCTGTCATCACCATCCTTTGTTGACATTTAATGTGTTCTGTTCTAGGTGGCCAATCAGCATCCACCAACCTACAGAATAATGTCAGAACACTGTGTTCAAAGCAGATCTGTGCGTCACTTTACCTTAAATGAATCACTGGCATTTCAGACATTGCCAATATCTTAATAGCACTCTCTGTAACGCACGCATTAGGCTTAACTTTATATGAAATATGTGTACAAAGCAATAAAAGATATGCTTTCATAACGTAGTGGATACTGTAATTAACAGTTTTTATTATTAATACACTACAAACTGTTTAGTCTTTGCTTTCTTAACTGAAGACGTGTATTTTAAGTCTACAACCTAGAAATGTACAGTTCTGCTAATATGCTAAAATTTTTTGCTTTATTTGAACAAGTGGACTCTGCAAACTCTGGCCGTGACTTACTTTGACTTTGACTTATTTTCTGCTAAAAGTTTAGTAAATGTGACACACTTTCATATATTAAGACTGCTGCAGCTGACTACATCTCATAACTCACCCAGCAGAGAGGCTCATCATCAGATCCCAACCACACAGTCATCTGTTAGCTCATGATAAATCCAGATGTCGAATGCAATGGGATAAAGCTGTACTTTTTTTTTTTTTTTTTTAAAGGAGCGCACGCAGAACACAAGATAAACTAATTTAGCCTACAGTTGTTAATTAATTTCCATTATTAAATCTACATACATATGCAACAAGCACATTGTCCACTCCCATGTTAATAAGTAATTTATATAGAGTTGTTCCAATTCCGAAAGCAGTATCGGAAATTGCTCCGATACTGCCCAAAATGCTGACATCGGTATTAGCAAGTACTGGAGTCCAGGCACCGATCTGATACCACGTAATTTATTAAATTAGTAATCTTTTTACTCGTTCGCTCCATTAAGCTTTGGCACAGTTCTTCTTCACCACTCTTAAAACAGTGGCGCTGTGCTGCAACCTGCAGCCTGCTGTTTTAAAGGGACGAGGAGGAATTGATTATGTAACACAGACACACACGTGTGTCAGAGCAGGTTGACGCGAGGCTTGGAGCTAAGCTAAGTAGCACTATCATGTTGGCAATATTTCACACTGGAATCTCCCACATGTAACGTGTGCAAAGATAAAATCTCAAGGGGTGGCATGAGTGTTGGAAATTTTAACACAAGCAATTTAATGAAACACATGAAGACACGTCACCCTAAAGAGCACGACAAATTTTCTAAAACAAAAAGGAAAAAGAAACACGGACGAGCCGCAGCAGCAAACTCTGGAAGCTGCCTTCCAGCGACAAAAAAAAATTCCCCAGATACAGCGTAAAAGCAATATAATAATTGAGCATGTTGAGCCAAGGTACTGTTTACCAGGTCGTAAATATATCTCCGAAACGGTGCAGCAGGCTGTTAGGAAACACATTTCGTGTATGCTTAAAGACGTGCATGCAGTCAGCTGCATTCAGCAAAAAGTTTTTTTTATACTGTACCTTCATTTTACAAAATTGTGGCTGCACTTTAATTTAAATATTTTCCTTGATTTATTTGTTTAAGTTGCTGTTGCACTTCTGTCTTGTATACCATTTTATTTAAAAATACATGTAAAAATAAATGGCTCCAATGTGCTGTATTTATTCATGTTTCACAAAGGGTTTAACCTGAGCAAGGCCTTACCACAATGACAATCATATCACAGTCATGCAGGTGTAGTATGATATTATTTTTTATAACATACTGGCATCGGACCGGTACTCAGTATTGGCCAATACCCAAAGCACAAGTATCGGAATCGGTATGGGGAGGGAAAAAATGGTATCGGAACATCTCTAGTATTAAATACTTGAAAATTCTCCCCTGTACATTTTGAACAGATAATTAAAAAAAGGTGGAATATTTTTTCAGTTAACTATGGAGAATCGTGATTAATTGTGAAATGCTAGCCTGGCATCGCCAGACTAATTCGCAAATGTGTATTAGTCTGGAACCAAATTTTTCATTTCCAAGAGAAGTTACTAACAGGTGCAGATGAAATGGCTCTGAATAGACCTAGAACCAATCAGAGCAAGCGTGTGACGAAGCACTGAGTGACACATGAAGCTTGTGGCTGGTCGTCAAGAAGGACAAACATGTCAGTGGGTGACAAACTTTCTCAAATTACAGCTAAACAGTCAAAATATGTTTCTGAAATACTTAACACGATAACATAATCTTGATCATATTTGAACAGCGCTGCCTAGTTTAACATTGATCTGAGTTTTGCTGGACGTCAGTCACTGATTGGCCCGGAGGGAGCCTTAACTGCTGGAAAAAGAAGAGAGAAAAGCTGCTTAAAGTGTTGAGTTTGCATTAACAACATATAGTCATCTAAAGCATACACATAACGATGCCTGCTTTCTAACAACTGTTGCTTTCCTCCATCATCATGCATTATGTATATTTACAGTTGTGGAAAAAAATATTAGACCATTGTTTTCTTAATGTTGTTAATTGTAATGCCTGGTACAACTAAAGGTACATTTCTTGATAATAACCAAAATCATTATAAAGAAAACCATGCTGATATCTTTTCATTTTTAAAATGGCTAGATATCAGCTCCTAAATTAAACTCTTATCAGCTATTTTTGTTGTTCTCATTATATTTGTCCAAGCAAATGTACCTTTAGTTGTAGCAGGCATTAAATTAACAAGAAATTAAAGAAACCGAGGGTGGTCTAATATTTTTTTTTTTCATGACTGTATATTTTATAATTCACCTCAGTTTTGGCATTCAAAAACAATAAACTAACCCAGATTTAAGAAACAAAGACAAGTATACAGAGTAAATATATATTGAAAGTACGACAAATCCATTTTTTCTGACTGAATATCCTTGTAACTGACTATGAAGGCATTATATATCCTCCATTCATCCACCAATTCTTCTGCACCAGGGGAGGCTGCAGTCTATCCCAGCATGCATCAGGCTCGAGGCAGGGTATACCCTGACAGCCTGTCAGTCTATCACACGGCTGACTCATACAGTATAGACGGACCCAATGCACTCACACCCACATTCACACCTATGGGCAATTTTAGCATCACCAGTTCACCTCAGACTGTGGGAGGAAGCCAGTGTGCTCAGACACAGATTTGAACCCTTGACTGTCGCTGTGAGGCTCACCACTGAAACACTGTGTGCTTTTTGTATCATGTAATGGTAAAATAATAAAAAATGATATCTGCTGCATGATTCAGATTGATATTTTTCTCCATCTAATCTTTCTAATGCTACTTATCACCAGAAGACTTTGAAAAGATTTGGAAAAGACTTCTGGGAGACTATCAGCTCACATCTAAAGACAAATTTTAGACAGACTGTGACTCTTGCAGGGTAACTATTTAGACTACAACTAGATTATTTTAGCAGTTTTTTCCTACCATGCAATTTTTTCCCATCATGCTATTGATGTAAAAACTTACAAAATGGAGGAGAAGCAGCTTTTGGCTGCTCTAGTGTGTGCAGTGGTTTGTGTTGGGGAAAAAAAAAAAAAAAAGAGGAGAAGAGGCCATAAAATGCCCCTCACAAAGCTAAAAAAAAAAGGGCTTCTGTTTTTCTGACATGAAAAGTTGACTATTTTACAGTAAAAATAGATATAAGGAAGAATAAAGGAAATTAACATTTAGAAATAAATTCATGATATGCATTTATGTCCAATTTAATTATAATGTGTTGAATTGAATAGTTATATTTATCAGCTCTATCAACTTTCATTTTGTTAATCATACATTAATTATTGATTATTTATAACTTATTTATGTAAAGGCCTACATTTATTTATACATTTTAACTGGGTCTCCTTACTGTTCTCTTTTCTAGGTAACAGTGTCCCTAAAATCCCACTTGTGGCCATAAATATATGACATCAGTATATTTTTATTTATGACTGAGCTTACTAGCATTATTGTGACGTTCCTTTTTCCTGTGGAAGTGGTTTTACTGGCCGGTCTGGAACCGGGGACCTTTCCCCCGCTCATCTATTGGTTGGTGATTGTGTTACGTCACTGAGACTTGAGATAATATCAAACATGTTTGATATGATCCAAACCCAAGACTAGGAAAAGACTGATATGAAACAGAGCAGATTACTAATAAAAACTCAATCCAAAACAGAGTTAGAGATAAAAAAAAATAAAAATAAAAGGGTAAAAAAGTAAAAAGAAAGCCAAGGATTCTTGCCTAGCTGGGATGAACACCAAGGAGAATAAATAGGTTTTTAATTCTCAATTCATAGTAATTGGCTTTCAGTAATAAGACAGTAATATGCTCTATTTACAAAAAAATTAACGAAATGCAGGATCTTACTGTAATTCAGTATGTGGTTTTATCACAGTACCATAGTGTAAAGTAGATAACAGTAGAGGAACTGTAAAATTAACTGGCAGCAGGGTTGTAAGCATTCTACTGTTAATTTACTAGACAATTGTTTACAGTGTACCTTAAACTTAACGATGGAGATGACGGGAGCACTGTGACTCCAGTAAAACTCCTAGATTTACTAAAGACTCTCAGTTTTTAGTCTGAGACTGTGAAAATCATTTGGTGTAAGCCCAGCATTAGTCAGGCTGTGACAATAAATACCAAATGAATACTTTCTGTCTCACTTCTGAGATCAGTTTCTTGTGTACGCTACCTTTCAACTTTACTATATTGTATCTGCCAAGCCACTGGAGGACACTCTGTCAATGGTGTCCACATACCTGTGGGTGCTCATTAGTTATCTGCCAGTGATGCCAAAATCCTTCACTCAACATTCCTTTGTTGTTGCTCAGCCATTATCAGCTGGTCCATGGGCTCACAGGAGCTGGTAGTGTGTGTCACACATACACACATCCATCCTTATATTCCAACATCTGTCTCCCTGGGTAATAAAGCATGTGACAGGAATGGATGAATCAATCAGTCAAGGGACACACACATGCAGCTACTCATGCGCAGCACAGAAATACACACATACGCAGGAAAAAATGCACACAATGAGCCGCTGATGCGTGAGACAGATGCATAGTACACCTGGCCACGGGCTTAGAACAAAATGGAAGTGATACAAAGGGAGGGAAAGAAAGGGATACAAAAAATGGGGGGTGTCATAGCATCATTCGTCTACTGCTGTTGACAGAAAAAAGGAAAAAGCAGAGACTGGAAAAACAAACCACACACACACACAGAGACACACACACACACACACACACACACACTTGCACAGACACAGACAGGAAATTGTAGTGTAACATGTTGCTCCAAGCGGATATTATTGTACTCTACAAAATATGGATCAATAGGTGTTTCCAGAGTAGAGGAAGTAGCTATAATCATGTGCTTACCCATCCAGTGATCAGTCACTCAGCTGTTTTGTGTAACTGCAGCCTCTTTCTGCCTCCTATTATAAATAACATGGTGTTAGACTATGTCTACCATTAATACAAAGACCAATCATCTTACTCCATCCTTAGGAAAAAGCCTGTTGCTCCTCTTACAGTATGTGATGAGAACACAGACAGCAGAATTCTCTGTGTGTCTTTACGGACTCCAAAGCCAAACAAATTACACCACTGAGTAGCACTTATGTAAATTCTGGTAAGATTTATTTAAAATATAAAGTACCAAAGTACTGTTTTGAGATAACATAAATAAGAACATAGCATTAAAAGTGTTTATATTAAGTCTTCAAGTATAGGCCAAAAAGAAAATACTAAAATGTATTAGTGAAAACTTTGTTCTTTATTTGGATTATTCGTCAACAGAGTGTACTTAAGAGCTTTAGCACGGAGCTAACTATCAGGTCAGGTTGCACTTGTCTTGGTCTCATGACTTGTTGGACTCAGAATTGTGTAATTTTGTCTCAGGCTTTGCTTTTGAGAACAAGTCCAGTTGTTCCTGGCTGCTGATTCAGTTGTACAGAATGTTCAATTAGTGTGTGGTTGTAGAAAATAGATCAGTCTTGTTTATACATTACTTATATCTGTCCATCCTAACTCCTTCATATATTAACTTTGGAAAGACACTGTTGCTTATTAAGGTCTTGGACAGAACTCAATTTGCTCTGCACTTGGTCTTGACTTTGATTGCCTTCCTTTGGACTCCATATCTTGGACTCGACTTGGACTCAATTAAGTTGTTCTTGACTACAGGCCTAAATCAGGCATGATTTGCCGTCGCTGCTCTAAAAGGTCCTTCAACCCCTAAACTCACCCGGCAAAACTATATGTATCAATATACAGGGGTTACAATTCAATGTATTGCGAGATTCTGCAAAACTGTTAGCAAGGGAATATATTTTGACATTTTCATCTAATTTAAGAATACTGTCAGAGTATAAAGAACACACATCCATATACATACCATCTGTGTATTTTGCTTTCGTAGTAGTGGTCGTTTTTTTTAAGGCCGATACCGATACCAATTATTTTGACATCAGTCTTAACCGATCCCCGATATGTGCAGCCGATTATTTTGGGCCGATTCTTGAAGCCGATATTGCCTTTTCTCCCTCCATTTACATGATAAAAATGACACAATAATAACAAAAGTCTCAATTTAAACAAAAAAAGAAACATTTTTTTAAACAAACAAAACATATCACAGTTGGATAGCAAACAATGTGTATGTTGTTCTAGGCCTGGAGGTGGTGGCGCCTCAGATGATCCACATATTTGATGTGTTTTTCTTTTTTCCGGTATCAGCAGCAGCTCACCAGAGAATGGCAGATGTTGCACCGAGCCTTGCCTGGTATTGGCTCAGTGAAATGGGCTAATTGATCGGCAAACATTGGCCGATGCCGATACAAGTAAAAAAGGCAAATATCGGCCCAATATATCGGTCGACGTCTATTTCATAGCATAAGAAATGCTTTTCAGCTTTATAGCCTGTTGTGACCTGTTGCCCCTAGGGAAAGTAAAAAACAGTTTCCAGAAGTTGCCAGTGTGCAAAATGTTACCTCAGCAAGCAGACTGAGTGTCTTTTCCTACAGTCTGTTTCAAATGAATAAAAGTAACAGATCCTTATACAATTGGATTTTTTCTGTTGTACCAAGCTCAAACAGAGCCATCCGTGACCTTTGAGTACCTTATGCCCCTTCCTTTGCCACTAAGACCCCTCATGCACTCAAGACCTGCTCCTGTTCAGTTACGGGCTGGCAGCCAAAGGGTACCAAGCCACAGCGAGATACCAGCTGTCTGTCATGGATGTGCCCATCACTGGTGTGTTTGTGCATCTGTTATGTCTTTCCATTGTCATGGAGCGTTGCTTTGCTGCTTAGTATTGTACACAAACACGATCAATGCACATTATGTATGGACACAGCAAGGCATACAAATGTGTAGACACACACGGTCAGTTGCTATGATGTAATAACTCATCTGATTTGACCCTTTGATGCACAGCCGCCTGAAGGCCACCAGTAATGTGGGCGAGCTGACACACAGCACACACTGGAAGCTGGTCCTATCGATTGTGTGGGACCTGGTGTCATTCACAGAGGACTGGATTATGCAGATAGAACTGAACCACTTTTTCAGCCTGCTGTCTGTCTGTCTGTCTGTCCCTCTATACAACTCAGTATACTTTGAAGGCAAAATGCAGCTTCTTTCCAAAAGCTGTGACACACTAACTCAGTCTGACAACACTGGTGTGTGCAACATTTACTGTCACTTTAATGTCATTTTAAGCCGCTGATTATGAGCAGTACTCCTACACCAAACACACGTCAATCAACACAATACATGTCACTTTGTACTGGACTTTGCTGTTGCTGCTGATGCTTTGCACACTTGTTAGTTGTAGGGCTGAAATTAAATATTATTGTCATTATTGATAAACCTGCCCTTTATTTTCTCTTGTGGCCAAAAATTAACACAATTAAAGCAAAAAAAGACGTAGAATGTGGCCAGGTGAATAACCACGTCATTATATGTTGTTAGGATAAGGCTAAATAACACTCCAAACTTTTAATTTTTGTCGAGGAAAAACTGGCATGGCTATTTTCAAAGGGATTCCTTAACCTCTGACCTCAAAACATCTGAATGAAAATGGGTTCTGTTGGTAGGCCGACACAAGTCTCCCCTTAACATAAAAATATCCATTAAAACAAGCTTTGGTCTTAAGACAAAATAACCCAATTAATTGCAATTAATTAACAATTAATTAATCAAAGCAAATTTTGTAATTAATTAGTTAGTTATCAATTGACAGCTCTATTATTAAACTATTATGAAAATAGTTGCAGATTATTATTCCGTTGCAGCTCTTTGTATTTTAACAGCTTATATTTTGCACTTGCATTGCTTAGATTTAGTACTTTTTACTGCTAATATTTGTCATTTGTTCCTTATTTTATTCATGTTAAATCATGTGTAATCTTAAATACAATGCACTTTCTGAGGCTGACCCAATTATATTATTTCTGTGCTAAAAAATAATGATAATAAGTTCTCGAATCTTGAGGTACAAACTTCTTTTGCAAACATGCTCACTAACTCTTGATCTGTATGTGTTTACCATAGTTAGTGTACCAACTGTACCAGCACCAGTCACTCATATGTTACATTATAACTGCATTCCTTGAGCACAGAAATTATCATTTCAAATGCTTACGTATGCTATTATTGTGCAAAACAGAGAGCAAGAGTCCAGTTTCAGTGGTGCGACACACAGGTCGCCTTATTTTGTCCATCCATTGATTGCTCCCAGAGCATGAAGGACATTCTGGCACTGACTTCCCCGGCTGCATTTTCAGATCAGTGTGAAAGAAAACAGTTAAAGCAGAGCAGAGCACTCTAGGTGCAAATGATTCCCCCGATGTAACATACCAGCACAACACAAGCATGATCATGTTCACTGCCACCATGGCAGACATGGGCAACAAAGTGCCCCTTTTCTTGAAAACAGGAGACTGATTATTGTCCCGGGTTGAACTGAGTCTCCAGCCCTGAGTGTCCTTGAGCAAGACACTAACCCCAAAGAGAGACCCCCTCACTGCTCAGTCCGCAGTCCAGTATAATTGAAACCTTGACTCATGTGCAGAGCTGAATAAGTGTAACACACTCTCTAACACTGACAGGGTTGGGGGTACCCTTCCTTTGATAACAGACCAGTAAAATAATGTCCATGACTTCCTGTCTCATCACTTATTGCTTTTTTTAGTTAGGAATTAAAGGTAAGTGAAAGAAATATGTGACACATTTTAGCCAACACTTGTACACATTAACATTATGGTACAAAAAAGACCATTTACAAATAAAAATGTCCTCCACTTACCCTGTAATGTTTTGAAGAAGAATAAGCTCCTCACAGCTACAAAACAAACGCCTCTTCTTAGCTTTGCAGCTATTCTCACGGCAGTGTTTTGGTCCAAAGCAGTTCCTCCCTCATGTAAAATAACCTTCGTGTTAACTCACCTCTCTCTCTGGAAGAAGATGAATGAACCGCTGCGTCTCCCTTGCCAACACATTAGCATAGGGGCCGCCTCCCCCGCGTCACGATTGGCCGGGCCGCTGTTTGAAGGTGTCGCCTTCTCTCCTGATTGGACGGAGCGGCTTGTCAATCAAAACCTGAAGGAGCTGTGACCGCGCGCGCGCCTGTGCCCTCGCGTCCTCTCACTGGTGCTGCCGACCACAATAGAGAGAGTAGAGTGAGGCTGGTTACATTATTTTAAAAAAGATAAACAACAGCAGTGAAAACAAGAGTATGCACATGTTAACTGCTCAATATTTTCTAGTTGTCAGTCACTTCTCCTTCAAACTCCTTCACACTGACTGAGCTGCAACAAACATGGCCGTACTAACCTTTTAGGTGTCTCTGGGCAGCTGCTTGGCCCCCTGTTAACGCCTGCTGCTTATTGCACATTAATTAAGGCAGTGATGTACCCCCTTTGAAATATTTTTTCAGCTAAGTACCCTCTAACCAGGGCAAAGCATTTTTGGTTGAAAAAAAATACTTAATCTCTGTGCCATCAGTGTCTGATTTATTAAACTTTGGAACTGATAAACACAAACACAAAACACAAAAGTCAAACATTTGAAAAAAAAAAACTATTTCAAACATTTTAAATGTTAATAATCCATGACTAAAGTTATTGCAAATATTTCTTATCACTAAAATGTAGTGATTCAAACTAATGTAGTAAAAAAAAAAGTGACCATGTCCATCTTTGAGTTTTCAGGTGATTGACAGGTGATGCCAGGTGGCATATGACAGGTTGGGTCGAACCATCCTGGTATGGGGGAGACTCTGGGTTTTTAGGATCATGAAATGAAATAGCCTACTGAATATAAAATTAATTTTATGAGCTTATAAATTATATTTTCCTAAAACATTTATAAAATAATTATTTTTAAATGATTTTTGCATGGATGATACTTTTTAAATGCATATTTTAAAATCTCATGTCCCCCCTGGAGTGCCTTCACGTACCCCCAGGGGTACGTGTACCCCCATTTGAGAACCACTGACTTAAAGGAACACTCCACCGTTTTTTAATATTAAAACATGTTATTCGGGTAAGTAAGACGAGTTGATACAGACCTCTTGCGTCTCAATGCGTGCACTCAATCGCCCTGGCGCGTGGAGCTACTTGGCTAGCACTTAGCTTAGCCCAGTTCATTCATTACGGTCCAAACAGATGGACAGTTAGAAGCGACCAAACTCCTCCACGTTTTCCCTATTTAAATACAGCTACACGAGTAGTTAAACGACCAAGTATGGCGACACAAAATAAAACGTGGCGCTTTTCGAAGCGGATAAAAAGGATAACTATAATGTATGGCGGAATAGCACTTGGGAGCACTTCGACTCGGCGCAGTAATATCATCACTCCTGACGGAAGTGAGAGGGAGCGGAAGTGATGATATTACTGCGCCGAGTCGAAGTGCTCCCAAGTGCTATTCCGCCATACATTATAGTTATCCTTTTTATCCGCTTCGAAAAGCGCCACGTTTTATTTTGTGTCGCCATACTTGGTCTTCTTTTTTTTATCGCATCAAACTTTTTCAATCATTCCAACAGGTTGAAAAACATATAACAAATCATTTTTCAATACGTTTTAAGGCCAAAGTTGTTTCAGATACAAATAAGGGATTTGGAGTTGATTATTCAGTTTTTGTCTCCATTTTTGAAGGGTATAAGAAATATATAATACATCAATATAACATTTGATTTCATACTTTTGAATGATAGTGTATACACTACTATAGAAGACTTCCATTGGAAAACTGACACATAATCACTTTCTGCTGTCTTGAAAAGAATACAAGGAAATCACAGAAACCTAACATTTGCATATTTCATCTATAAAATGAGAGAAAAAGCTCTGAAAACTGTCTCTACTTTGTCTCTTAATGGCACAAATGTCATTTTAAGTGAGTAATTATGACTGTAGAGAATTACTGTGCAGCTTTTTGTTATCGCATGAGGGCAGAGCCTCCAATAATGCCTGACATGGTTATGTAATTTCAACTGTAGTGCATGTATTGATTTATCATGTGCTGACATGGTTTTACTCTCTATTATCACAATAAAACACATTTGATTTAAAGTACACCTATGTGAGCTTTGTTTAACAGAATTCAGATTAACAAGCTACCCAGCCCTGTTACTGAAAATATGCAAACATTTCAGCCATGATGCAATATGTATATTGATGATTTTATGAACTAGCATATTATTTTTGTATTTCCTTTTCATTTACGTGCTTACATGCATTCTATTGGCTGTAGATAACAACAACAGTTTTATTATTGTTCTTTTTTTCTTTTTTAAATGTAAGTTAATGGATAAAACAAAGAAAAACATGAAATGTACCTTCCTTGTGATAGTATCTTTCTCTGCAGAGTGTTAGTGTTAATGTGTGTTTAGTTCATCCTGGAGCCTAAATCACAGTATTTGGGGAATGGAGTATAAAGTAAAAAAAGGCTGAGTTATAACAGAAAGACGGAATATATGTCACACTCTGATTGCCAAGGTCAGCCAGAGCCTCTCAGTGGGAGTGACATAATCTCCAGCACAAGGTAAACGTCCATCACTCTGCAGGACCACTGCAACACACGCTTATTGTATGTCATGGTGTGTCCTTCAATCCAAGGTAAGCATCATTCACTCTGAGACTCAGATAACCACATAAAACAACCAGTTCCAGCTTGAATGTATAAAACTACCCAGTAATATAGGAGGCAAATGAAGGATACAATGTCATCTTTTGGTGTATTGGTGAGGACCCAAGTCGAGTGCAAGCTCTTGAGATCATCTACAGGACATATATATATATGTATATATATATATATATGTATATATATCCTTTATTTAACCAGGTAAAAGTCTCGTTGAGATTAAAAAATCTCTTTTCCAAGAGAGACCTGGCCAAGAAAGCAGCATAAAAAGTGACAAGTTACAACATTTAAACACAGTTAACATAAACAATTAAATACAATTAAATACAAATAGAGCCATCACAACATATTGATAAGTGGATCAAATCGAATCAAATAGCCTTTATTGTCATTATATAGGCAACTATACAACAAAATTGAAAGTGCCACTGCGTAAGGTGCATAGTTATGACAATCATAACACAAAACAACCTGAGTAAAAACATCTAAAAAAATACCGAGCTAAACAAGGACAAAAACAAGAACAAGGACATGTGTAAATAAATAAATGACTACTGAAAGTGCTATCATTTATAGATGAGGTAGATTGTATGTTTTGCACATATCAATTATGTTGCGTTTTATTGCACTTTTTAATTAATTTATCCTGTGTGGGTGTTGAGAGTTCTGTGTGTTGAGAGTTGTGACAGCCCAGGGAAAGAAGCTGTTTTTCATCTTTCTAGTTCTTCTTTTTAGGGTTCTGTACCTTCTCCCAGAGGGCAGCAGGCTGAGCAGGTGGTGACCTGGGTGGAGGTGGTCACGGGCGATTTTCCTCGCTCTGGAAAGACATCGGGAGCTGGCGATGTCGTCCAGGGAGGGCAAGGGGCAGCCGATTGTTATTTTTCAGCAGACCTTATCACCCTTTGCATCTTCTTTTTATCAGCTTCTGAGCAGCCTGCAAACCACACAGTTATCGAGAACATAAACACACTCTCGATGGTGGAACGGTAGAATGTTACCAGCAGCTTCTCCTCCAGTCTGTTCCTTTTTAGTACCCTCAAGAAGTGGAGTCGCTGCTGGGCCTTCTTCACCACTGTTGATGTATTGTTTGACCAGGTCAGGTCCTCTGAGATGTGAGTCCCCAGATACAATACGACATGCTGAGTATAGTTGCTCTCCATTGCTGGCTATAGTCCATTCAGATGACAAAAGATAGCAAGCCCAAAAATGTCGACCAGTAGACCGGTCACAAATAGCTAGCGGTTAGGAAATTGTTGTCATGCGGTTGAATTGTACAAGAACGAAGGAAGTGCGGTGTCGAGTGGGAAGTTGTTCGGATGAGTGGTATTGTAAACAATGAAGGCAAAGCAATCGGCCCAATCCAGTTGGCAGAGAAAATGCTGGCATTGTACTTTTCTGAAAAATACTGATATGTTTAATGTCAGCGTTTCTGAACCTAAACCTGTTCCCTCACATGGTGGTAAAAAGTATTTAATGAAAACAAAACATGTCAATGCACTGAGTTGCAGTTTAACACATGTGGTTAACATTGTGAAATAAAGCAAAAAAGTATTTAGTTATTTTTTAGGCAACAAAACATACTTGGTTATAGCTATGAAAAATCAAGGTTTGTCAACTACTACTACTTTTCGTACATAAATACAGGACGCCGTGTAAATAAAGATTTGAAAACATTGTACTGGATCTAGTAAAAGGAGGTTACATAGAGCTTGATGTTAGGACAGGACATATTTACATATGGAAATTTACTTCAAACTTAAGAAAAGTAACAGATTGACAGTGTCATGTCCAGCAAATTACCTTCTATGTGGGTTTTTTGTATATCCTGTTTTATTTTGTAATCCTAATTTTTTCTGATTGTCTTTAGTTTTGTGTTTTCCCGCCTTTGTGATTAAATGTCCCTGATTTGTTTCACCTATAAGACGCAAATGGGCACAAAGTGGTTACCAGCCCAAAGCTAAAGCAAAAGGATGCTGAAAACATTTCATATCAGCATACCTCTGGTTTTCAAAAATCTACATTGCCAACATTTTTTCCTGACGACTAAACTGTTTGTCATGTTCTGAACAAACATATTTTGAAAGGGCATTGCACTAGCATTGAGAAACCCACTTATTAGACAAGAAGATATGTTGAAGGGGGTCATCCCTATGTTCCCCGCTTTTAGAAAACAGGTCCTATGTTCCCCGTTTTTCCCCAAAAAAGGGTCCTATGTTCCCCTGTAGCAATACATACTGGGGAGCATAGGGCCCTTTTTCTAGAAAAGGGTCCTATGTTCCCCACTGTTGCATGGTTAGGTTTGGGGTTAAGGTTAGGGTTAGGGTTAGCTTGAGACCTGCAGGTTTGCCACCCCAGACCGAATCGTTCCTCGTCTAGGCCTATTTGCATATGCGTGTCAAACAGCCCGTAGGCCTACATAGGTCTACATAGGCCTATTTGCCATGGAATTTGGCAGTCATGGTGGAAAAAGTAACAGACCAGGGAACATAGGGCCCTTTTTGGGAAAAGCGGGAAAAAGGGTCCTATGTTCCCCAGTCTCATACAAAGAGGGGAACATAGGACCTGGGACACGCTCCTGTTTGAAGGATAAACATAAAGGTTAGCTGACGTTAGCTTAGCTAAACTAAGCTTAGCTAAGCTAAGCTTAGCTTAAGTATTGGAAACGGGGGAAACAACTGGCCTGGATCTGTCTGGTGGTAATAAAATCATACCAAACAGCACTTCCAAAGCTCTCTTATTAAGGATGAAGGTATTTTGTTATCTTTTGACAGAGTCCTTGTGCTACTCTAAGCTAACCAGCCGCTGACGGTAGCTTATATTTACCGTATCTACACAAGAGTGGTATCGACCTTCTTATCTAACTCTTGTTGAACTATTCCTTTAAGTATTACATCCATTCCTCCTCCATTCTCCAATTTGTCTTCCTGCCACTCCTTCCCTCCTCCCTGCTCTAATTCAAAAATGTATAATTGAAAGCACATTACTTGATATAAAATGAATCTCTCGCTCTCTAATTGAAATATGCTTTATTGAAAATGGCATGAATATAGTATGAAGCTCTCTCCCTTTTACTTCTGTGAATATTCATGGGTGTGTGCGTGTGTGTCCATCGGCAACAGAGGGTTGCCACGGGAGACAACCCATCGAGCCTGTCCTCATCCTCTCATCCCTCTCTTCTCTCTTTCATCTCTCCAGTCCTCTGTCACCATCCTGCCATTAATCTCCACACTTTGGCACTGTTCGGTTGTACTTTCCTCCACTCTGCTTTTAACTACTTACTCTATTCCTGCTGCAGTTTTGTTATTGTTGCCATTTTTATGTTGCTTCCTGCCTTTTTATTTAAAATTTTTCTCGAATAATTTAATATTCCACCAGAAAGAAGTGAAATATTCATTTCACAGGCTGATTTTTGAATCAAAAGTGAAGAAAAATGACTTGTTACTATTCTTTTACAATGCACTGTTATAATAGAAAGGGCAGACCTGGAAGATACGGTCTGTGTAGATCACAGCACGTAGCTGTGATCTCAGGCCTATTCCCTCGGCGAGAGGTGATACAATCTTATCCATGCTAATTGATGGGCAAGTTGGCTGCCTGATAATGAAATTCAAACCTCCATTCATGTCTCCGTGTGCGTCTGAGGTTGCATGTGTTGTGTAGTTCTGTGCGATGGTGGCCTGTAAACTGTCTAATTGACCTTTCCACACTCCACAAAGGACGGCTCCTCCGCCCGCCTCCTTCCGGATGTTATTCCCCTCTCTTCTCCTCTTTCTCCCATCCTCCTTTTCCATTCCCCCTTGATACTTCCACTACATCTGTCCTCTAGTTTCTCCTCTCCATTTTTACCGTTCTTTGACATTCATTCATTTTGTTGTTGATTCATACAGTATTTTAATCTTGATATTTGGTCTTATTTTGTAGCCTCAATGGATGTTACAATTACATTTCCTTTTTTAAATTAAACATTATTTATGTTATGTTGGCATAACCAATGAATACCAGACATAGACTGGATTACAACCAAGATCAGTGTGATGATTACTGAGGAGACAGTGGACAGCTCGAACAGATTGTTCAAGGCATGGATCCACCAGCGTGGAATCCTGCCAAGCATACTCTGGCCACTGCTTGTTTGTGAAGTCCCCAGGTGGGTGGCATGGCCCATTTATGGGAATAACACCAAACTCCAACTACACCTGTAGTACCTGGCGGAGGAGCAAAAGGTGACTCTGGCGATGCTGTTCAAAGACACCAGTGACCCCAAGGCTGTCCAGGCAGGGATGGAGCCATTGGGAGCCGATGACTTGGAGAAAGAGCTGGTCAAGGAACAGGTGTGGAGGAGGAAAGGTCCAGCAGAGTGGTCGGCTTGAGGCTTAGTGGCCCTGGACAGGATGGGAGCAGAGCATGGACCAAGAATCAGATGAACTGATCGCTTGCAGGCCAAACCACAACCTATCAAGTGGTCCAGGCAGTGTATGATGTCCTGCCCTCCTCATCTGGGGCAGAGCAGAATTTCTGGGTAGTATTGGGCAGAGCTGATCAATCAATCAATCAGACTTTATTTGTATGTCTAACTTTTCATACAAATAAAATGTAACAAAAAGTGCTTCACACAATACAACAACCCACCAAAACACTTGGAATCACAACCAGGTAGGGCTGCACAATTAATCGAATTTTAATTGAGATCACGATTTTGGCTGCCATGATTAAATTAACCTGATTGTCGGCGATATTTCAATTTTAAAATGCGGCTCTCCTGCATATCTAATCAAGCACTTTCTACACCAGTAGTCCACCAACCACCAGGGGGTGAACGCATAGTTAAGGTTTCATGTAGCTGCCTAAATAAATAACGAGCGAGCACACCTTGCAGCGGTACCTTCAAGCACTCTGTGGACTGTAGCATAAAGGGTGTTTCCACTACAGCCCAATACCCGGAATGAGGCGGGTCTCACTCGCCGAAACGCCCCTAATTTCAATGTAAGTCGTCCTGAACGGGACTTTTTTGGCCCTGTGGAAGAGCAGGGCCGTTTTTCTCCCCTGAAAAAAGCCTGATTGCTGATTGGACAGACCACTAAGCAGGATGTGATCTAGTACTCGACACCACAACAACACGCATCATTTGTAAAAGCCGGCAAAGCAGTATTGCCAACCTAGCAACTTTGTTGCTATATTTAGCGACTTTTCAGACCCCCTTAGCGACTATTTTTCAAAAAAGCAACTGGCTACAAATCCAGGGACTTTTTCTGGTGTTATTGAAGACTCGTTCTTACTCTTCTTAACGAGCCGCTCTTCTTAACGATATTATTATTAATCGTAATTAATAATCGTGATTACAATATTGATCAAAAATAATCGGGATTATCATTTTGGCCATAATAATGCAGCCCTACAACCAGGATCTAAAACCAATTGCAGAAACCTGCAAATCAGCATGGGAATCAACAGCTGCGGAAAGAGACGCCCAAGCACCCAAATGATCAGCCTCATGAAGGCTGGAGGGAAGCTGCCAAGAATCAAAGTAGCCAAGAATTCATCACAAAACCTGGTGACTGCGCTGGACTGGCAGCTCTCTGTGGATCTGATGAAACAGCTGAAGTTCCCACTACACATCGCCATGACTCCTTGGAGGCCAGATATCCTCGAGGTCCCATAGGTGACAAAAAACATCAACTTGTCTGACAGTCTGACAAGGACCATCTGGTAGGCTGGCGGCTCAGTTGGTAGAGCGTTCGCCCAGGAACCAGAGGGTTGGTGGTTCGATCTCGACCATGGCAGCTACATGTCGAAGTATCCTTGAGCAAGATACTGAACCCCAAATTGCTCCCAATGCTGCGTTCATATGTGTGTGAATGAATTCCCAATGGTGGCAGGTGGCACCAATGTGCCCTTGTAGCCTCGGCCCCAAGTATGAATGTGTGTGTGAATGGGTGAATGAGCGTAGTGTGTAGTGTAAAGCGCTTTGGATAAAAGAGCTATATAAGTGCACCACCATTTGGTAGCCCACAAGAGGAAAAAGACCAAGATTTGGGGTTGAGGTGGGGGATAGGGAGGGGTAATCATATTTCATAGGGGGTGCATCCCAAGCCCAATATTCTCAGATTTATGCAACTTATTACAACCTTCCAATTTATATATATAGAGATCAATTTATATAAATTTATATCCATTGGGAGTAATATTCACTATACTAAATGATATATAGCAGTAGGAAAAGTAAGAGTGTGGTGTTGGACTGGATGAATGTATGGCATGTCTGAATTTGGCTGTCAAGTGTAACGAAGAGTGTGTGCGAGAGAGATGATGGGTGAGTGTCTAGGAGACAGGAATGTGTCCAAGCAGCTAATTGCCACAGCTGAAGATTAAACACATCGTGTGAACGCTGTGTATGTGTGCTTCAGTTTTGTCGATCGGTCTGGCAGAAATTTGCAATACTTTCTCAGTCTACTTTACAGATCTTGTAGTGTACCACAACTTCTACCATCACCTTTTCAGGTTTTAAACCTGCAGCTGCGTCTGAACCAGAGTCCAGTGACCTTTCAAAGAAGACCAAAGACATTCCTCTCATGTCTCCTTTTAATGACCCTTCTTTTCTTCCCTTAGCCCTCTCTCTCCTCTTTATTTCTCCTCCTCTCTCCTGTCTGTGGGGATGTAATGAGATTAGGGAAAATGTCTTGTAATGACCTCTCCATCGCAGGTCAACATCTGCCAATTTGTTTGATGGTGTAGATAGAAACTGGGAGTCAGGACGCCTAAAACAATACTCTAGCATCAGATCAGCAGAGGAGTTATTGTGCATCATGTATGCAGGTGTTATTCACCATCATCTTATTATTCTGATTGAGTTCAGCCTCCTCCTTCTAGACAGGCAGGAGGAGTCATTTTAAATTAGCTGAAATCTTAAATCTGCTGATGAGAGAACTCATTCCAGTGTGGGAGTGTGTGCTGTCAATCGATAAAATCTGCAGTGAAACTCGTTTTCAAGACGTCATTTTACAAAAGCCTTGAAGCACAATTAGGAATATCATACATTCAAATAGTGCTCATACATGTCCATGACTTATATAGCGGAGCATGAAAACCGTCATATGCAATGCACGTGAAAGACCACTGCTGCATTAATTAGGGAACATTCTTTTTAAAACATCTCTGCAAACACTTTTTAAAAAGAGAACTGGACACAGCGTTGGAAACGGGGCTCTGTTCATTCCTATGAAAGTTCCTCAGTGGTGAATGAAGCCAGGTCTTCTGTGCATGTAGATCTTCTATGGCTTTTCAATAGTGGGGCGGCATAGCTTAATATATCATACCAATTGTTCATTTTGTGATAAAAGCACCAAATTTGGCAGATGTGTTGATAATTATATTGGAAACAAAACTGGATACTGGGCCATCACAAACTCAGACCCTGGTTGCCGTGGCAGCCATTTTATAAATAGGCAAACATGCTTGTTACCAATGGATTCCTTAAATCATTTTTCATAAGATAGTTTCATAAGATAGATATGATGTGAAAATTAAGCCCACTATAGCCCCATGGAGTCCAATGTGTCACGGACACAGTTCCATTTATTACTGTAACATACAGAGGCAATCTCACCATTTTGTTGCATTTTCTTTAATTGTTTTACATTGTCAAAAGACATATTTTCACTTGAACTTTTATGTAATTAATATTTGTGGTGTTTTAAACATGTGAACAGCAGCTTGGGAGCGGCCCAGGTTCTATCTGCTTGTAACAGCTGGCCGCCATTTTGGAAAATTGCCGGCCATGGTCATCAGATTGTGAATATGCAATGGCCCAATATCCAGTCTTTTTCCAAATATGTTAAGCTATACATGTACCAAATTTGGTGCTTTTATCACAAAATTAACAATAGGTTAGCTATGCCGTCCCACTACAAAGGTTATTGGATGGAATGAATCACATTCTGACCGTGGGACATGAAAATTGAGAGGGATTGTTATGTTTAAAAATATGTATCGCCTGATTTCCGTCACATGATGGACCTGGGGATTGTAACTCCGCCATCTGGCTTCAATTGGCTTCATTGTAGCAAGCCAGGCCCATAGTAGGTAAATGGTTGCAATTGGCCTGACCAGTTTTGAATGGAAGGGAGACCAGCTCATGTCCCAGAACGAATAAGCATGGTAGCCCTGAAAAACTGCTTCTTAGCCTAAGTTTATATTACTCTTCAGGCATGTTTTACTGAATATTCTTGAGCTGCCAGTGTACTCCCTCAAAGCTGATTATCTGAGGGTAGGATAGCTTTGGATAGCCCCTCCCCACATTTTTCCAATGTCAGATTATTTTATAAGGGCTTTGTCCAATAATTTGTCTAACTTTCCGAACCCAACAATTCAACATTCAAGGCCACTTCATGCTGTGATTGGTCAGCTTTGTGGAGGCAAAAAAGGAACGGGGGTCTGAACTTCTCTTTCTAAAATATTTTATGATTCTCTAAACAACAATGTTACCCACTTTTCATGTGTAACACTGTGAATGTCTTCCAGGAGAGACTGTCTGAAAATGTTGTCTGCTGCTGTGATGCTGCACCTCCAATTTACTGGCAGCATGTTACTTGTTTGTTTGAACATTGGGTGGCAGAATCAACTGTAAAACCTCTACCATTCTATCACCACTGGGATAGTTGCTGCCTAATCTGGTGTTTAAAAGCAAACATCAGTTTATCTACCTCATGTATTCTAGGTGTTTTTTTGTGTACTTAATACTCCCCTGAACATATTATGAGGATAAAATGCTGGCTATAAGCACCTTCAGTCAAAAAACAAACCCTGACATCACCACTGGCATTAAAAATCCAATATTACTTCAGGCTTTTTACATTGGTAATTCATATTACAGTATGAACTTTTCCTCAAGACGACTCACCTCTCTGTAGAGTACGCTGGTGTTAATGACCCTGTCTTTAAGCAGACCAATGGATGTACCACCTTGGGCACTGAAGCGCTTAATCATAAGGGGACAAAAAAGGGAGCAGCCAGGGACAGATGAGAGGGGGGAGAGCAGGGGGCGGGGGGTTAGGCAACCATGACGATCACCTCGCTCGGATCAGGCAATGATTCTACCTCAGTGACTCCACATGGAAAGAGAAAAAAAGCAAAGGGGGTGATAAGGAAAAATAAGAGAGGAGAAAGAGGTAGTCTGACAGATACTTAATTAGCTGTGGTAATGAATATGAGAGGAGAGGGGGAGAGGAAAGAGTGGGATCCTCAACTCCTTCATCCATCTGCAATGCCTTGTTATAAACAACTCAAGCAGGCCCCTCCTTTGTTACTGCTGCTATGCCTGTCAACCTTTCCAACCACACAGACTGTATAGATGAAGTGGGTGTAGCCTCCAGGTCAGAAAAGTGAAGCCAATGTGTAAATGCCTTCTGCATGCATTATTTCAAATGGCCAGCAGGGGGCTACTCCACTAGTTGCAAAAAGAAGTAAATTTGAATATGAGTCTAATATCAGGAATGGACAGGAATCTGAATATAGGGATTTAATAAAAGCCTACAGTAACTGGAGTCACAGGAACTATCTCCTAATTAACACCTCAAAGTTGGAGTAAGGACTAAGGAAATGATCATAGCTATTTCCGAAGGTTCAAGCGGTTGGACAGACTGGTCTAAAGAGCTGGTTCTGTGGTTGGAGCCAGGTTGGACACACTGGAGGAGGTGGTGGAGAGATGACCTGTCAACATGTTCCAGGCCATCTTGAAATATCCAGATCATCTGCTACACAAAAACAGCAGTGGACGGCTTCTCTCTCTCTGTTTCAGGGCGGAGAGATACAAAAGATCCTTCTCTCCTACTGTTAGAATATTCTGTTATTCTGTCTCTGTTGACGTAGGTCACTATCTATGCATGCGTAATTCACTATATGTGTGTGTGTGCCCTCTTTGTGCATTGGTAAATTAATCATGCAAGCTGCTTTGCTATAATGCTCATGTGCTAATATTGTTGTTAAACTATTGGTGAACAAGATACATTTACTCTGCTTAAACTTCCTCTACCCTTTTTAGAGTAAGAATCTATCATCACAAAAATATAGATTTTAGGTGGATATTTTTTGTTGGAAAATCTGTGTCTCCAGTAATATTTCTGCAGGTCATATCAAGGCAGGAGTTTGTATTTTGAAAGTTTGTTACAGGTCAGGTCATGGACATGATGTGCTAAGCAGAGAAATAACTGTCTTCTCTGCTTGGTGACATGACGTGTCCACGTATTGAATAAACTGACAAATCAGCGGATCGAGATGGAGGAACCTTCTGGAGAGATCTACCTACATTCTTAGAAAACTTGTGTCAGGCTATGAACTGGGTTTTAGGGAAATTATGATAATGTCATGTCAGGGATGTGTAGTTTGAACCCAGAGACTCTGTAACTGCACATTTCTTGACGAACTGTAATAAAGTGAAGTTAAACTGAGAACTCGGACGTCGTTTTTTTAAATGGCGAAAGCTAAAATGCCAAACTCAAGGCTTCGAGACCGTAGTCCACAAACCAGTAGTTGATGTCATGTTGACTATGTCGTCTTTTATGCAGTCTGTGGTTTGTAAGTTACACTTGAGCAGATAAACTCACTGTTGAAACCATTCCTTTACTCTTGCTTTTGTGTTTTTCTGTTGGGAAAGGCTAACCTACAAACATTTAAAATACATCCAGTATCTGTCAAGTAAAAATTGGTCTCAGCATGTGGAGAAATCCAACACTCGGCAGGCCTGCCATGCCTAGCCACATTTGCTCACTTATGATTGGGCAATCAGTATCCAGAAAGGTTTAACAATCTTGGTAGTTTCAATCAGTAATGGAATATTGTTATATTATCAATATTTTTTTGATATAATGAATATAATGATTGTAGCATCAACAAAGTGTCGTAAGCAGAATGTTGTCCTTTTTATGTTGCAATATTACTCAGATGTAATTTCTATTGTGATTACATAATAATATAATGTCACCGTTATAGTTAGAATATTATGATTGCCATGTAATGTCAGTATCCTCAGAAATTACTTAATTATAAGGCCATACATACCTCCACAGATTTGCATATGAAGACAATGAGCACATATACACACCAGTTCACACACTTGCTTGTCACATCCGCGTCTATTTCCAGAATGCCCCCAACCTGCACACACATGTCACTGACTGACACACACACCTATCGCTGATACAAACACACGTGAGCACATGCAGACATACGCACACACAGGGAAAACACGCACGTTTCACTGCCATGGCTACCATGAAGCTGACCCAGTTTCCATGGCGACAGCGGCAGGGTCGGCTGCTGGCTGCCGATCCCCAGGCCACACCCTTTTTTCAATACAGAGAGAGACAGGGATGGAGAGATGGGTGGTGAGACAGAAAATTGAAGTGATGGAAGAGTCAAAGAGAATCACAGAGAGAGATGATAAGAGGTAAAGAGATAAGAGACACAGAGGGATAAGAGAGGGATGGGTGAGAAGAAGTAGAAGAAGTAGAGAGGAAGTCAGGAGTGAGGAAAGAGGAGAGAAGAGAAGTTTGAGACAATGCTGCAATAATTTACACAAATATCCTATGAAAAGTACCTCCTGTCATATTGTTACAAAATGGTAATTTGCTTTGTTAATCCAAATGTATGATCATTTAAATACTGTCAAAATTATGAATCAAACTCTGGAGCTGAAAAATGAAGTCAATGCGGAAGTGCCAAAAACTGCAGTTCCTTAGATGGCCACTTGAGGCTAGCTCCAAAACAAAGTCAATCCCTATAGACACCCCATGTTAAAATGCCCAACTTTACAGCAGAAATAAACATGTTTACAGCCTGGTACAAAAACAATTTAAGTCTCTATAGCTATATTCCCCGTTTATGACAATTGTCATGGCGGGATTTTTATACTCCTCACCTGTTTAAATCATATTAAGGCTTAAATGTATGCATAATTAAGGGCATGGTTGCTGTGAGTGACAGGTGGGTGCCATTACGAGTGGTGTGTTTCAGCCTTAATGGCGGCAAGTATCAGTGCTAGCCGATGTGACTTTCACGACAGCACTAATTTAAAAAAAAAAAAATTATGTCTAGCTTGCAAACCAAATGGTCTGGTGAAACTCAACTTCTGTTTTCAGTGTCAAAGAGTGATTGAAGTGGTTAACAAGTGAACTATCTTTGTTGAGCGTTGCACTTGTGCAGAACTGATCGGGCAGATGAGACGTATCGGGCAGTTGTGTGCAGCAACTTTTGTTAAAATTGTTGTGATACATTTTTTGTCAGACAAAATATGCAAATTATTATTACATAAGTACATTGGAAGACTTATGCAAATTTAAATGATGTAAGCAATGACAATTGTAAACATTTTGACAAATTACGAAACAAATGAATTAATATCATGCAATGGCAATGCAGTTTTTGTTTGATTTCTTTGAAGTTTTTTATTAAGAAAAAGTTTGACATTTTTGGTAAGAAAGCATTTACCCAAAATATAGAGCGTTAGCTATAGATTCCTTTAGATCCTTTTGTGACAAATTGATTCCATATAAAAGACATTGCCTTTCTCTCTTATGAGAGAAAGTAAGAGCTAAAACCTACTCAAACCTCTGTCTGCTCCTAGCTCCAGCCATGATAAGACTTCTGTGGCAGAACAAAGCTGGAAATCAGTTTCTATTCTTGTAGATATAAATGTATTACAGCAGACAGAAGGTGATGTATGTGACAAAGGCCCTAAAATAACTGCTGGGTTAAATTTAGGCACAGCTCGCCTCCGGCACAGTAGAATAAAATAGAATATATGAATGAGAGCTGGGCTGTTGGATGAGCTGCGGGTCTGCATTTACTATGACAAAGATAACAGGTGGTGGTCATTTGTTGTTTGTTTGTGTGTGTAGAGCGAGAGTGAATGAGAAAGTGTGAGGTGAAGGTGACAGGGATTTTCACTTCAAAGGCAGGCAAGAGCACAACGCAGATTAAAGCGCACCAGGAATCAAAGGGCCTCAGGTGGTAGCTAACACACAGGTGTCTCCCATGTGTGTGCGCGTGTGTGTGTGTGTGTGTGTGTGTGCGTGTGTGCGTGTGTTTGTGTAGCAGAAGAGAGTGCCCATCGTCTATTTTTACCTCTTATCTTTCCCCCCACCTCTCTTGGTTCTTACTGTCTGTGGTTTGCGTGTGCGACTGAGGACTTTCAACATGGAGGTGTTGTTGTGGGAGATGAAGAAGTCTCCCACAGATGAGAGCTGCTCTCTGCGTTTGACCTTGTTGAAGTCCACAGAACATGCAACATTTGAGGAGCCTTTTATACTGTGCAGCATCTTGTCCCACTATTGGTGGTATATACAGTTTTTCTCAGTTGCTTTGGTGCATTTCTCACATCACTATTAACATTTGCACGACAGTTATTACATTTCTCAAAATAATTAGTACAAACTGCAAAACCTAGTTGATAACCTGGTGTGTGTCACTTGCTCAAAATGGATAGCTCATTCCTCAACAGCAAGTATTCATGTCAATGAAAGTGTCAGTGATATCAAGATGAAAAGTCCTGACACCATTTTTATCCCATAAGAATCAATGGTGACACCAGTGTAACAACCACTTTAAATCTTCTAGAATCTCCCATATTCAGCTTTATGCTTCACCTTAACTCTTTAAATCCCTAAGCGACACATACTCAACTCCCTGGTGTGGTGGTCATGTGACTTTGACAAGAAGTGACTTCTGCAAAATATGTGTGACTGGAAACAGAAATAGTAAATAGAAAATAGAAAAAGTAGCTAATTTAAAAAAAGCTATTTTTTTGTTACGAGGCTAAGTTTAAACACAATATTGTTTTATATATGTGTTATGGAGATGCAAACAAAAAGGCGAATGGTTATCTGTTTTTATTTATTATTGATGTATTATTATTTTGTTAGTTAAAAACAAATCTGAAAAATAATTTATTGTTAAACAGCACTATTAATGTCACAATTTTGATAAATGTTGTTTGGATGCAAAGAAAAAGGCAAATTTGTGTTTCTGTAACCAGAAAATGTGTCTATTTTTTATTTTAAAATAAGAAATATCATAAACATAAATACCATAAACGCCCAATGTAACGTTTATGTCACATCACAGATCTTTGACATTTAGGGCTAGTGTTTTAAAAAAAACATCATAAATCAGTGAAAGCTGAGCTTCACCTGAGAGAAATGTATTCAATTCCGGAGACATTTTCAGTAAAAAATAAAGATTTTAAAAAATGTATAAAATTTGCTTGACAGATTCTGACAAGTAGTTCAACATTTTTGTATGTAATGACTCAAGCAATGAAAAAGGGACTAATGCCCTGCTTAACCTGCTGCCCCCGCGACCTGGCCCCAGATAAGCGGATGAGAATGGATGGATGGATGGATGGATGGAATGACTATTTAGCATTCACAAGTATAGTTCATTTTGACTGACATGACATAAGCAAATGATACTGTTATAAAACAGCAGAGAGTTGTATGAAAGCAATTGATGCATGTCCAAAAGCATTTGTAATTTATTGTAAGAAATGAGAAACTACTACTATGACGTGCACAAATGACTAAATGTTGTGGAGGTTGAACTAACTGTTGTGCAAATGTTAATGATGTGAGAAATGCACAAAAGCCACTGAGAAAAACTGTAATACAACAATGTACGTGTATTAGGTGAAAGTCCTGCATTAACATTTTGAAATAGGTATGAGGACAAAGGTATTCTCAAAATATACAAGTGTTCAGTGTTGAAGTACTCATTAATCTTCCCTCAAAGTAGACATTGAGTTAATTTAAATCAAACCATGTCATCAGTCAACCCTGCTGGCAGCACAACGAGCCTCAAGTATCACCTCAATGCTAAACATATAGCAGCTAGCGGCTAGTGTGGTAGCTAGCGTGGATTGTGTTTTACTTAAAAAACCAAAGTATTGTAGTTTACAGAAGGTCTACCTACCTATAGGCTACCTGGATTTATGAAATGTACTATATTTCTAAATATGCTATTGCTACACTTAATGGCAAAAATTGCACTGGTCTGTTGGACTTGAACAAAAATAAACAATATTTTTGTTGCTTAAGCTTATGTATTCAGTCATTATTCAATGGTATACTAAAAATCCATGTTAAAAAATTACTTCTCGCTGTTTTCGGGTCAAATATTTATATGCGATTAATTTTGATTAATTAATTACAAAGCCTCTAATTAATTAGATTAATTTTTTTAATGGAGTCCCGGCCCTATTTTAAACTAAAAACCTTGCCCAATCTTACACATTACCCCTTTAATGTCCAATATAGGATAAGGTGGTGAATTTCGATTTCTTAATGCTCTTCACTTCATTCCCTTTGACAAAAGTATGTCGATGTCATCCAAAATGATGCAAAAAAACCTATAATTTTTTTTCAATATACCCTTCTCAATGCACAGGCACATAGAAGCTCCTCTATGCAGAGCACTTTTCATCAGCCCAGCAAGGAGTGTGAGGACGCAGATTAATGCTCAAGAGCAGCACACACTCTCAGGTTAGGAGGAGATAAGTGTCAGGCCAGGTCAGTAATGCTCCCAAGATTATTTAATGGTAAGAGGAAAATGGAGGCAAAAAGAGTGTGAATATTGGTGCAAAAGAGTGTAGAGAGAGAGAAAATATGACGAAAGGAGGATAAATACAGGGAGGAAAAGTAAGATAGATGGATGGATGGATGGATGGATGGATGGATGGATGGATGGATGGATGGATAGATAGATAGATAGATAGATAGATAGATAGATAGATAGATAGATAGATAGATAGATAGATAGATAGATGGTGCAAGGATCCGTAGATAATGAGAGAAGAGAGGAAACCACTTTAGACTATTGACATTTACTTTGTGTTTCACCTCGTAAGTGAAGTGTGCAAAAGTAGCATTAGGGAGATGGAGAAATAGGGCGAACAAGTGTACACACCCACATGCAATCACACACACACACACACACACACACACACACACACACACAGACACACTGTGAAGTGCTTCCCCCTATCCAGAGTGCAGACAGCCATTACAGCCCCGTCCCTCCCAGTGGAGAGCACCCGGCGTGGGCCACAGGGCTGAACCTCTCAGCCTCCCTTCACAGCCGGCCACGGCTCTCCACACACCCCCTCAGCACTCCACCTCGGGTGGGTGGGGGGGAGAGTGTGCGAACTCCATTTACTGCCCCAACTGCTGAAGGAGTATCGTGCAATGTGTCTCCGTCAATCACACCGAGCAAGGAGCAGGATACACCGCTTAACACACTTTTTTCACTCATCCTCTCCCCTGTCTTGGCAGTCTTCCAAGTACACATTGCCACACACATGGGTAAACACACTCACACAAATACACTTACACAAACTGACAAGTGACTGCTTCAGCACAGGTTGCCATGGCAACACGGTCAGCAGCGTTCTTGCTCTTTGGCTTCGTTGAGCAAGAAAGCGAGGTTAGTCAGTGTTTCAAGTACACTCGCACGTGCACATATGTACCCACCTCTTAACACACACACACACACACACACACACACACACACATCCTTGTACTTCTATCTTTATGAGGACCCTCATTGGAATAGTGAATTCCCTAGCCCCTTACCCTAACCCTTAACCTAACTTTCACCATGACAACTAAATGCCCAACCCTAACCCTAACATAAACCTGATTGTAACCTTCACCCTAAAACACAGTCTGAACTCTCAAACAAGTCTTTCAAGAAGTGAGGAGGACCAGCCAAAAATGTCCTCACTCTGTTGGTTTAAAAAATGTTCCGGTCCTCACTATGTGGGAAGCACAAGAACAGACACACACACACACACACACACACACACACACACACACATACACACATCCTTGTACTTCTGTCTTTGTGAGGACCCTCATTGGAATAGTGAATTCCCTAGCCCCTTACCCTAACCCTTAACCTAACCTTCACCACGACAACTAAATGCCTAACCCTAACCCTAACATAAACTTAATTGTAACTTTAACCCTAAAACAAAGTCTGAACTCTCAAACAAGCCTTTAAAGAAGTGAGGACCGGCTGAAATGTCCTCACTTCACAAAAATGTCCTCACTCTGTTGGTTAAAAACGTGTTCCGGTCCTCACTATGTGGGAAGTACAAGAACACACACACACACACACACACATTCACACAGCATGCATTTTCACTTCACACACATCCAAGCATTTATGAACTGTATTCTCCTGCACATAATGTATGACAATGTTACTCTGATTCATGTATTATGGGCTATCTCTGGTGGTCTCACAGGTTATTTGGCTGTAAATTTTCTGGTGAAACAAACAGAGACAAGATTAATAAATACCGCCACCTACAGCAAAAACACTGCAAATGCATCAGTTATTGCAATCAACTAAAAACATGAACATTACAGGATCAAAAGTAAGTAGCCATCTGTACAGAAGCTCTTAACAGCCATGGTTCATATATTTTATATCCTCCTTATTTCCGTAATAAGTTAATTAGGGCCTGAGTTTGAAAGTGACAGGGGACCAACAGAACCTGTTGTTTTTGTAGAGATTATTACTATTGTTATTTATCATTAATATTATTATAATTATTTTGTAATATTTTTTATTATTTTTCTGCTAGCTGGTTTCATAGTGCCCCTGAACGCAGGGCAGGATTGGGATAACGTTCCTTTGATATTCACAAAATGTGGCTGGATCATTGCTCTCTGCTTTCACGGATATATTACATTTTGTGGATTTTTTTGATGGCAGCCATCTTGGATTTTATGTGTCAATTTTCATTTTACGAAGATATGTTCAAGGACTTTAGGATGCACAAAACTCCTGAAATCTTAATCTAAATCATTTTTTGAGTGAATGAAAAAAAGGCGACGATATCGCTATATCTTGGGAAAACAAATAAAAGCTCATTATCTCAAGAAAATGATAATGTTATCAGCATTTATAAATACAATTATCTTCTCATGGGAAAACAGAGGGAATAGAATGTTGAAATTCATGGCAGTTTAGGGCCTCCATACCAAAGTGTTGCCACAAAGAAAACTATTTTCTGAACTAACATTGTATGTTGTAGCTTTAAGATTTTCTTTCACTAGGTAGTATAGACTCAATTGAATGATACAGCTGTTTAATAAATCCTTATTCATAAACACACGTATAACATAGAGGTAGAAGCCGAGTGAAGAGAGTTCAGGACCACGGTCAGCGACACACAGACTCACTGTAATGAGCACATGTGACCACTAGAGGGAGATACAGCTTCATATCAGCAGCACTTTGACTCAGTGAATGTGTCTTCTGTGTGTGTTTTCATGTTTTGGCACCAAAGTGTCAACTCTTCTGAAGTGAAAATATCTTCAGGGGGTACTGACTGTGATCTTTGACCTTTTTGAGAAGTGGAGCAATAGAAAGAAAATATTGAGCTTACACATGCATGGATTACTGAATAGGCCTGTCAGGCCTATGAAATCTGAAATCTTGACTATTATGTCCATTAATAAAATATGTTAAAAAATATTTACCATGCCATGTTGGTATCAGTTTTTTTGAGTGCAACCTCACCTATATGTCCTGATAATTCATTTTTAACTTTGACTTACTTGATCAAAATTTTGAACCCAAAAGAAACAAAGGAAAACATAAAATCTGATATTGAAAATGATGTTTCACACACAGAAATGTACATGTTGCAAATATGAACACAGGTTGCAGATATAACATATAACAGGTAAAATGAGGATAATATGTAGTTCAATATTTTTATACTAAATATATCTGACATTATCTCTGGTTTTACTTGGCCGAATATCATCCAAAAAAAAAAATCTGGTATGGAGCTTCAAGCCAGAAATTTAGAGGGAAGCTGATGGCAAGACTGTGTCTTATAGTGTTCCTATAGAATAAATGTGACACATATGCATGAGCAACTTGGTTGGCTAACTATCATTCGAAGAAGCTACAAAAAAATGTCCAACTCACTGGACATCCCACAGAGTTCAGTTAAACCATCATTAAGAAATGGAAGCAGTATGGCACTTGTTTAAATCTGCCTAGAGCTCAACATTCAGATAAAAAATGATAAAAATAAAAATAAAAACTTGGAAGAACATCTAAAATATTTACAACCCATTGAGAATAAAATAAATAAATAAATAAAGGTACACTGTTAAAAAAATAACAATAAAAACACTGTCAAATACATCAGAAATAGGGCGTAAAATAAAAAATTGTATATCACCATATTAGACACTTTTAATTAATCAAAATCAAATCAAAGAATAGCATAAAACTTTTACTTTTTTCTGCCATAAAGTGGAAGAAACACACAGTTGTGCTGTAAAAATATAACATTTTCATGCCAAATTTATGGAGAAATACCATGATGTGTGAATGAATGACACAATTACCCTAAAAATAACAGGAATACTCAGTCTAAATTACAGTTTTTGCTGATATTTACATTTAAATTTAGAATAGAAAATCCACTCACTGTAATTTTTACGGTGAAGTTCTGGCAACCACAGCTGCCGGTATTTTACCGTAAATTAAACAGAGTGTACATTAAATATTCTTTGTGGTTGTGAGAGTGGACATTCCAATCAATAACCTCAACCTGCAGCTCCTCACAAGGTCCAGACCCAGAACATGCTGCAGTACACATTAACTCTGGAGAAATTCAATCCACTTTTCCATAAACAATATGAAGAACTGTTTGGTAGAGGAAGAATATCTGAGCTCTGTTGTTCTAATCTATCTCTACTCTCTCAATTATGGTTGATGGACTTTAAGATCTTGGTTCTAAGGATCTTTGGCAAAGGAGACGGATGTAATGTGATGCACGAAGAAGGGAAAAAATCAAAACTCATCTTGTGGGAAACAAAGATAGAACTTTTTCTCTGCTGAAGCCAAACATTCACCCTGCAGACTGAGCCCAGTAGACTTTATACTTATGTGTACAATATATATTTCTGTGCCACAAGGTTGGGTATTATTTCTGGCCTACAGTCATTTTTTACACATTCATGTTGTTTGTTTTGTGTATTTAGCACTGTCACGTCTGTAATACACCCCACAGGCTTTATTTGTTTAGGTTGCTGTTTTACTTTTATTTATCTATTTTATTCAAATTTTGATTTTATTTTTTAATTGCTTAAAATAATAATAATAATAATATACATACACATACATATATAATTTAAAAATAAAATGTTTCATTCAAAATAATAACAATAATAATAATAATATATATACTTATATATATATATATATATATAATATATATATATATATATATATACATACACACATATCATTTTAAAATAAATGTTTTAATTCAAAATGACATTTGTTATTCATATAAAAAAAATATTGAAAAGAATTGTGGATAATTAAATCAGGCCCTACATCTGTAATACAGCCCACAGGCTTTATTTGTCGAGGTTGCTGTTTTACTTTTATTTATCTATTTTTAATTACTTTAAAAAAATGTATATATATATATATATGTAATTTAAAAATAAAATTAAAAAAAATATTGAAAGAATTGTGGGTTATTAAATCAGGCCGTACATGGACCGGATAGATGTGGATTTAGACATATATATATATATTTATACATATATATATATATATATATTTATACATACATACACACACACATATATATATTATATATATGCACACACATATATTATATACATATTTTTATATATATATAATTTAAAAATAAAATTAAAAAAATATTGAAAGAATTGTGGGTTAAGTCAGGCCCTACATTGACATTGATAGTGAATTTAGACAGCCCTCACCACGATCAACAATTAAGAAATGAATGAAAGAATTTAATATACTATATTTTCAAGAGAAAAAAATCTGAAAATCCTGAAAGATTTTATTTTATAACAACTTTATTTGGTTGTTGTGTGTTAACTTTGTTGCACAGTGATGAACAGTTAGAGAACTACAGTATCTACCAATCATAACGTTTGGCTGATCTGAGTGCAGCACCATGTGAATATAACAGTGGTAGTTACACAGTTATAGCAGAGGAAGATACATGATATGACATAGGTGTATTTAACATGATAAAGTATAATTCTCTGAAAAATAAATTGCATAGAAAAAAGAAATCAAGATAAATCTCAGTCATCAATAAAAAATATATATATACATCCTTGCAAATCCTGTTGTTATCCTCTGCATAATAAATTTCTTTGGTGGTAAGACTTAATATTTCCTCTCCATATATGGAACCAATGGAAGCACTGTGGAGCAGCGATGCTCTAACCAGTAGGTCCAGACACATCCAGATGTGCAGCCAGTGGTGGTAAAAGTGGGAATGTGCAAGTGAGAAGAGAGAACACCACAATATGTATAGAATACAGGTTTCAACACATTAAAAAGGCTTGGGAAATATTATACGAGGTAGTAAATAGATCTGATGTGTTCATTACAAAATGACACATGCATCTCTACATGGCACCTTTGTGCTTCTTGGCCAGGTGTGATTTGTGTTAGTACAGAGAGACACTTGGAAAACATGTTCATTAGGCTGAACTTTAAAGTGATATCAACTTGAAATGAAAACTGATGTCAACCCAGAAATCCACCTTGTAGTCAACCACCAACGTGACATCACTGCTGGCAAAGCAACAGGAAGCCGTCAGTATTTGGAGGGTACATGACAGGAGGCCTGCTGTCACTTGGAAACAGTCTGTTCCTCCATACCAGCCTGTGTCATGAGCTCAGACACGTTCTTCTCAAGGCCATCGATGCGGGTTCCCATCTCATCTAGTGTGAGCGTGAAGGAAAAATCTGCTGGCAACTGAACATGTAGCCTGGTTAGAACCAGACGGCCAAAATACAATGCAGCAACTGATTCTGATAATAACAATTTACAGCATACATTTAAAGATGTCACTCCTAATCCTAATAAGTTTTTATTGGCACGAATGTTAAAAACCAGTATTGCCAAAGCACAAGTTCAACTTTTTCCAAATATTTGGACAATACACAATAACAGCAAGACATAAGAATCAATAAAACTAAATAGATACATTTCATAAAATATATGTGTGAGACAAATCAATGACATATATGCAATTCATTAAGTAAAAATAGTAAATGAAGACAACAACAATTCTAGCTAGGCGAGCTTACGATTCCTGAGATATTTCTATGAAATCATATTTATAGATGCTTATTATGGCATATTAGTAATGTTGGTTGGTTAATTTAGACCGAGTAGGTTATTTTATCTTCATTGTATGGTTCAAAATAAGGTTTGTGGCTCCATTCCGACATTTTTCTCTTTTTTTGGCCAACAATGGTTCTTTAGTTAGTAAAGGTTGCAGACCCCTGACCTAGGTTAAGGTTTTACACTGTCGCCTGTAAATGTAAGTGTTACGCCCCCCAGTGGCCATGCACGTTACCACAGGTGTGTTTTTGAGGGGAAGACAGTCTTTACCAAGTGCTCTCAGGTGTGTTTTAGCTAACTCGACACTGCTTTCAGGCACGAGACCACTAGCTTACTCTATCCAAACATAATGCCATGTGCCAATGCCATGCCAATGCCGTCATTTGTTAGGTAAACCGGAAACGTTAAAAAGTGAAGCATGCAGTGAAGTTAGTGGGTGTGAAGTGTCACATTAGGAAGAGGTTACTAAAAGGATATTTTTGGACTCCAGCTGTTCAGACATTGCCTGGAATCTCCCCTGAAGTCGCTGCATCGTTTCCTCCATCTAGAGGAAAGGGACATGTCAGACACAAAACGTTTTGATAAAACATGTCGTTTCCAGTGGGATTTAAGCTCACATCAGGCAAACTTACCGCCTCTGTCATGTCTTTAGCGGCTTTGCTGTCTGTTTTTGACATCTTTTCTTCAACAACACTCTAATGTTTCGATGGGATTCCGCCCTCGGCCATACAGCCTGACTAGAGTTGTTTGTGGCTGTGACAACGACTGTAAAATCCTTCACTCAGTTTCCCCTCAGAAGCGTTGGCAGTGACTCGAGTGACTCCCATAACTTTGCGGTAAGTTGAGTCGACAGAGTAAAAACAATGTCACTTCCTCTTGTAGTGTTCATCCTTTCAAAATAAAGGTCGCTTGGCAACGCATTGAACAGAAAATTCTACTAATTATTTAAATGTTTCTGAATTAATGAGATAATTGTGTCACAAGGTTATTATAGTTAACGAAAACTAACGAAATAAGGAAAACTAGAATTGAAAAGAGTTTTTTAAAAAACGATAACTAACTGAAACTGTATTTTGTGGTTACAAAACTAACTAAAACTAACTAAAATTATAGTAAAAATGTCCTTCGTTTTTGTCTTTGTCAACTTTTTTCATACGTAAACCTTTTTGGTTGATATGAAATCTATTTAATCTATCTGGTTTTATGACTTAATAACCTTATTAGGGTTGAGATGGATAATAAAAGGAAATAAAGGCAACATTTATTGTGACTTTTTTGTTTTGTGACTTGAGCACTTTTTTCTTGTTTTTTAACACAAAAACATATAAAAAAGCATTTTCCCAAAAATAAAAACTAATAAAAACTAGCAAAATCACCCTAAAAATTAAATAAATGTAACTGAATTTGAAAACAAAAATTCACAATGAAATTAAAACTAAAACTAATTAAAAAACCAAAACTATTATAACCTTATCGTGTCATTAATTCAGAAAAACAAGAGGACTTTTTAAAAAATTCTGATACAACTCTCTAATTATTCAGAAAAACGGTGAATATTTTTCTCATTAAATGAATTCATTATACTTCCGTAATATGAGTATTCTGCACTGAAGTTATAAACTGCTGTGATAACAGCTCCCCTTAAAAAAAGGGAAAGTTATTAAATTAGAAAGTTAGTTTATATATAAATATGAAGTGACCCGCGACCCGGCCCCGGATAAGAAAATGGATGGATGGATGGATGGATGAATAAATATGAAGTTATATAATATTAATATGCATTCATATCCCCATTATAGTTAAAATTCAAGGTTGTAGGAACCAGTAAATCACAGTGATACCGGTAAGTGTCACTCAAAGAGGCGATGAGTTTTATATTTAGTTTCTTCACTAACTATTCCAACTTATCATGTGCTTTAAAACAAACAGACAAAATCTATCACCAAACATACCAGTCAATTTAGGGGCATGTCATACTATTGCACTTTCCAAAGGAAAATAAATGGGACCCCGAACCTCAAGGTTTTAAGATTTCAGTCTGTAGGTTGGTTGGTTACTTAAGGTTTGATTATATTACATTTAATCTTTTCTTGAGGCTGGTAAATGTGTCTATAATAACAAATGGGAATTTCAAACAAAACAGTAGTAAATATATAAAATATTATAGATAGATAGATAGATAGATAGATAGATAGATAGATGTGTGTAATGCTAGTAGCAGCATTACACACAGATTCAATAACAACACAATTAAAATAACAACCTAAGCATACTTCAAGCAATAAAATACAATAAAAATAAAAATGTCTAAAGAAGGAGTATGGATTCTAGTGCAGAATAAAATATAAATATACAGTATAAAAATATAGGTGCCATGAAACAAATAAGGTACAGTGAACAGTGTGCATAAAAAACACAAAGTGCATAGGGACTGTATGTCATGACCAGACTTTTAGCTGTTATTGTACAGTGTGATGGCATGTGGCAGGAAAGATTTTCTATCTATATGATTTGTATGGGAATGTAATTATTCACTTGAGAACACTTTTTTGTCTTGTGAATCAATTAAATGATTACATCAAAATTCTGAATTAAGTTTTCATGGGTAAAAAAAAAAAATAACGTTTTTCAGGTTTTATGCTTTTATTGTGAAGGTTCACTCTACTGAACGTCCGGTCTCTTATTAACTTAGTTGGACTAGCTTGACTTTGACATCCGTCTGGATGTATGCACAGTTGCATAGGGGCAGGGCATTTTTATTAACTCTTTGTAGACCGGTTTGTCCTGTCAGGCAGGTCACAGTGTTTGTGCTGCAGAGAAGCAGGAATAATTCTCTCTTTCCACACTGAGCTTTGGTTTTTATATAAGAGATCATCCTGGATCATAGGGACAGATGAGAGATGAGAGGCTGTCTGCCACCAAGGTTACATAACTTCCATTAAACCTTTTATAAATCTGTATAATCTGGATTTAGTGTCAGTGACAGTCACTCCTGCTGAATAAATTAAATTTAAACTGTGTAATATGATTAAGAAGGACAGTTAATCTGGAGTGCAGCATTCAGTGTACTTGCACTAGTGTTATGTGCTGAGTAATAAGTCAACTAAAATAAACCAGGTTGCATGAAATATTTAAGATGAAGCCCAACCATCAGAGCATAACACAGGCAGAGGGGAATTCTTTGCTTTCTATTTCCTTTCTATAATACAATATTTATTGCCTGCAGCAAGGCCAAAGTAATCCAGTATGGGGGCCCCAGGGAGGAAAAGGAGCTATAATGGGCCATAACTAAATGTAATTTACAAATAGGGCAGAGGTCCTTTTATGTCATTTTAAAATGACTATGGTCTTTTACGTTCAGTTAAGAACTTGTACCTTACCACTGGCAATTGAGGTAGGCAGATAAATATTCCTGCAGAGCAGCATTTATAAATTCAATTCCTAACGGATCCTTTCGTGAAAGTTTTGCAATAACGATCCATCCTCAACGCTGTTGGTGTCTAATGTCTAGAAAGCCAATATAGGCTGAGCACCCGATGGTGCAGGACAATCAATCAATCAATCAATCAATCAATCAATCAATCAATCAATCAATCAATCAATCAATCAATCAATCAACCAACCAACCAGTGGTGGAATGTAACTAAGTACACTTACTCAAGCACTGTACAATTTTGAGGTACTTGTACTTTACTTGAGTATTTCCATTTAATGTTATTTTATACTCCCACATTGTGAGGGAAATATTGTACTATTGATATTGATATTGGTATTGACCTACTCCACTATATTTAGCTGTCAGCTTTAGTTACTTTTCAGGTCGAGATTTAACATGAAAACATGTTCTTTTTTAAATTAAACCTCATTATTAAGTAGTTTAAATGACCCCTAACTTAACTTGAAACAATTAAAACACTGCTTATATAAATGCATCAATAATAATATTGTAAAATCCAATAATGTATTTAAAATATATAAAACAATCTGATGGGGCCATTCTGCATAACAAGTACTTTTAGTTTTTAGTCTTCAAGTACATTTTGATGCTGATACTTTCGTACTTAAGTAAGTTTTGAATGCAGGACTTTTACTTGCAGTGGAGCCATTTCACAGTCTGGTATTAGTACTTTTACTTAAGTAACATATCTGAATACTTCTTCCACCACTGCAACAGACCAACCAACCAACCAACCAACCAACCAACCAGTGGAGTTGGCTGCTGATAGATTAGCTATCCAACAAGATGACTATATCATATAGTACATTCAATAATGTGTTTTGCTGGTAAACCATGTATATATTCATGTATATCCATAGTTGACACAGTCTAGCCGTACGTTTAAAAAATCCTTGTCCCGAGCAAGGTTATTATAGTTAACGAAAACTAACGAAATAATGAAAACTATAATTGAAAAAACATTTTCGTTAACTGAAATAAAATAAAAATGAGAGTTCTTCAAAAAAAAGATAACTAACTGAAACTGTATTTTGTGGTTACAAAACTAACTAAAATTATAGTGAAAATGTCCTTTGTTTCGTCTTTGTCAATTTTTTTCATACGTAAACCATTTTGGTTGATATTAAATCTATCCATCTGGTTTTATGACTTAATAAACTTATTGGGGCTGAGATAGATAAGACAAGTGAAATAAAGGCAACATTTATTGTGACTTTTTAAAATCTGAAACCCAACAAATACCCCATTACAAAAAAAAAAACTAACACTAAAACTAATAAAAACTAAATTAAAACTAAGCATTCTCCCCAAAATAAAACCTAATTAAAACTAGCAAAAACACAATCACAACGAAATTAAAAACTAATGAAAAATCCCAAACTGTTATAACCTTGGTCCCGAGCTGGCTGTCACCGTCAGTATTGGGTTAGGGTTAGGTTATTTGAGTTGTAGTGAACTATCTTGACTGAGTCGAACATCTTTGTCGTAACACGTCACGCATTACGTTTCAGGAAGTGTGGGCTTGACCGCATAGAATAGAAACACAGTGGGCCAGTCAGTGAGGAAACTATTGTCATTTAGGGACTCTGAGCGGAAAAAAAGCTATTTTATTCCAAGTTTCCACAAGATTTCAAGGGCTTTTTATACAATTTCAGGAACCTCGGGAGTTTCTTCTCCTGAGTTTAGCTTAGCCTTTTCAAACAACGCCAGCTAGCATCAACAGAAGTGTTGAATCAGAGATTAACAGCCGTCTGTCTCCTCCACTGAAACACAGCCGCTGCCTTCAGTGAGCGTTGTTCTGTCGGTAGTAGCTAACATATTGATGTTCTTACTGTGTGGGTTATTGTTCTCAGATGTTACTGTAACGTTACCACTCGGCTCGTCGTTCCTCTCTCTCTTTGACTTGTGATGGCGTGGCACTAGCTGCCTCTTTGTCTCTATAATCCGTGTCAGGACTATGCATGAAAACACGGATGTGTGTCTTTTTACAAAGTGACAACAAGGAACCAGAGGACAGACACCTCATCATAGTCTCCACTGAGCGAGAGACAGCCAGCTGACATCACTTCACAACTTCTGGCCAAGGTGTTAGGTGGACTAGTGCGCAGCTGAACATGGAAGATGAGGTGTTTGACCAGATTGTGTTTGTGTTTCACAACCTGGTTTCGTGGGTCGCTGCTGGTGCCATGGTGTTTGGTGGGGTGGTGCCCTACATCCCCCAGTACAGAGACATCCGCCGGACCCAGAATGCAGAGGGCTTCTCCACATATGTGTGCCTGGTCCTCCTGGTGGCAAACATCCTACGGATACTCTTCAGGTAACAAATCACTAATGCACTTTCTGTTCTGAAAATACTGAAACTGTCACTCATTTATTTTGGTACTGCCCCTTTGTCCAAGGTCTTTGGATTGAGATTTGTAACTTTATTGCAAGAAATGTTTATAAAGATTTTAAGTTGTTTTGGAGGGATGTACTATTTGGGCTCTTTGACAAAAATAAAGAAAAACTCAACGAAATATTTATTAGAAACCTGATCATACTGATGGCGAAATTTCATATTCATAAATGCAAATTTGCTAGAAGAAAACCATCTTTTGTTGCCTTTCACCATGAGCTCAGGCAGTACATCGCCTCTATTAAATTGTCCAATAACCAAAAAGCTATCAAAACAGTTGATATTTGTGAACTATTAAACATATTATTGTAAGCCCTTCCCCCCGGCGTAGATTATACATGTGAAATTCTTTTGTAATGAATTGTATATTTTTGATGTTTGTGAAACAAAGTTATAATAAAAAAAAAAAAAAAAAAAAAAAGTAACAAATCACTTCCTGTCAACTTACACCTGACCAGCTTCTGACCGATCCCCATTCAAAAATCTGCCAATTAAATACTTTTTTGCTTATAAGATAAGCCTTATAAGACTACATATTATGGATCAAGAGTTATGTTTAAATAATCACCGTGAAATTGTCTGACATTTGGCCTAAAGAGATTGTCTTTTTGAACAGTGATTATGACCAAAAGAGTAACCACTGTCACAAATTTCCATTTACACAAGTTAAAGGTATAATGTGAAAGAATTTGCATGTATTAAATGCCCTGTGTTGCCATTGAGGGAATGGATTGTGCCACAACAAGACGTGCCATTTTTAAAAGCCGGCAAAGTAGCGAGTAGCCACAACAATAATTCATCCATAATAATCACCGCCATGTGCATGAACACAGCGACAAGAAACGCAGCAAGCTCTGCTCCTTCCATCTCAGCGTCTCCTTCCTTATTGTTTACCTTTGGCGAATAAAATCCGTCGTGTATGTGACGTCAATGTCGATACTGTCGCTAAGTGATGATGCGACGATCGAAGACCGTACGTCACCTCAAGAGTCTCGTACATCCTTCTGGGGCCTTTTTTTGTAATGGAGACACATCGAGTGAGTGGCCATTTGAGAGGGTGTGGCCTGAAACTTTCCCAGCGGCCACTAATGGAAACGCTAAACCCTAACCCTAACCTCTTTCTACTAGCCAAGAGTGATGCAAAACAGGGGCGGCTAAGGCAAGGCTCAGCTAAGGTTAGCCAGCTAGCTGTAACTTAGCTATGTGTCATGGGTTTGGCATTGGATGTTTTGTAATATTAGCTGATAAAGTAATTTGCAAACAGCAAGCTAGTTAATAATGAAGCCAGTGATAAAAAAATAAAGTACAGTCTGAATATGATTGTAATTATGATGTTATGATGTTAGGGTGTTGTGACAATGGGTGTCATCGAAATGGAATAAAACATGTTCTATATTATTTCTATCATGATGCCGAAAAACCAGTGGCCGAACTGCCATACAGCAATATTTGCGTAATTTGAACGACTCTTTGTGTTCTGATTTTTGAGCGAAGCAGGAGTGAACCATAGAGGTGCTGTTTTTCTAATATGAAGTATACAACAATATGCTTTACCAAATGGTTATTTCGTATAGACCTGCATTCTATCAACATAACCCATCTGGTCAATCTCATCCAGTAGCAACAAAATACTTTTTGTAAGGTAATAGCAATACATTGATCTTTATCAATATATGTTGAATGCTCAATGTGCCAAAAATCAAAATTTCAATACATATTATCATCTTAAAGTTACACCTTTATTTTAAAATCCTCACATGATATTTATTGTTTTCTTTATTTGAAACAATAGATTCATTTTTATTTAAATATCTGGGAAAAACTCAAAATCCTCTCATGTAAATGCCAAAGGCTCATAGGTCCTTGATAAGAGGGGCTGTAAAAAAAAAATATATATATATATATATATATATATATATATATAACTAATCTAATGTGGCAGGTACTTTAAAGAGAGCATTCGTGTGAACCTTCTGTGATACTTTTTCTTCTGTAGTATGTTCCTGGAAGTTAAAAACACTTTACAAGTTGCTGCAGCAAAGTACCATAATTGTATTGCGCTGTCTTTGCTGCAGCACAGATTCTGTAAGAGAACTACAAAAACATTCAAAGCATGTTTAGTATTCCTCCCTGAGAAAGGTCACTGTATTTCATGCCTGCTACGTTTTACATAGTAAGTTCACCGTGTTTTTTTCCACCAGATTTGGCCGCTACTTCGAGACTCTACTGCTGTGGCAGAGCATCATCATGATCGCTACCATGCTCATCATGCTGAGCCTGTGCACCAGCGTCCGCATGGCCACTGAACTCAACACCAAGAGACGCTCCTTCATAGGTCAGAAACCCTCCGCAGGGCCTCTTTGCAGTTCAGATAAAGCTCAGTTTTACCTCAGTTTACTGTGTGTTCCGCTTCGCGTTTAGTGCTTAGAAGAGCGAGAGTGTTTGTGGGAGTGTATGTGAACTATGGGTGAGAGAATGTGTGATGGAGTTGTTATTGTGTACGAGAATATAAAAATATCTGAGAGCAAGCGAGAGTGAATGTGCGTAGGTAGGTGCATGTGCGAGTGTTTGTAAGAAATGTTAGAGTGTGAATGATTGTGCAATGAGAGTGTGTGAGCATGTTGTTAACAGGTCCCCTTACCTCTCCTTTGTGTGAGACACCTTTAAACGGGGATGTTTGAATAATCCAGTTAAACCTGTTTCAACACTTGTTGCAAACTGAAAGTGAACTGAACTACAGATGGTTATCGCCTGTGACAGGATGTTCAGGTTTGTTGAAGAGATTATTCAAAACATTCTTAAAAATCCTCCTCCTAAAGAAATGACACTGGCTTCATACGTCACATCAAAACTGTTGGATGAACTGCTTATTTAGGTTTCTTTTAAATGACCAGATTCGTTGGAATCTTTGCATCACAAATCATGATATATATATCAAAAATGTGTTCACTACCACAACCAGTTTTCCATAAATAGACTGGTACCTGTCAAAGAATGCTGACAGATGATTGATTTGTTGGTCCAGAATTATAATATGTTAAAAGGGGAAATATAGATTTAGAGATTTACATAGGCAGCTTTTTACTATTCTGTTAAATGAAACATATTAGGTACTTTCAACACTAGATTGTATTAATTGATTCAAATCCATCTGATTATCATGTGCCCCTAACAACTCTTTCTCCTAAAAACACATTCCCATACAACAAAACTGCATTAAAACTAGTGGTCGACCGATATGAGTTTTTTAATGCCGATACCGATTATTTTGACATCAGTCTTAACCGATCCCCGATATGTGCTGCCGATTATTTTTGGGCCGATTCTTGAAGCCGATATTGCCTTTTCTCCCTCCATTTAAATGATAAAAATGACACAATGATACCAAATGTTACACAAGTCTCAATTTAAACAAAAAAAGAAACATTTATTAACAAAACAAACAAAACATGTCAACAGTTGGATAGCAAACAATGTGTATTTTGTTCTAGGCCTGGAGGTGGTGGCGCCTCAGATGATCCACATATTTGATGTGTTTTTCTTTTTTCCGGTATCAGCAGCAGCTCACCAGAGAATGGCAGATGTTGTACCGAGCCTTGCCTGCTGTTGGCTCAGTGAAATGGGCTAACTGACCGGCGAAATAGATTATGTATTATGTATAAAAACAGTACTGTAAATAAAAATACAGTAGTTCTACTGTAAATAATAATTACAGTAAGTAACTTGTTAATTGCTGCCAATAATTTACTGTAAAAATCACAGTAAATTCTTTACAGTGTACTCAACAGCCCTATAAAGTTGCTCAACACCCTACTTGTTGACACACTGGATCCTGTTTTTCTGTGTACATCCTCCTGCACACCACAGCTCTCTGTGGTTTTGTAAGTCATTAGCCAGTATGACGTGTTGCATGCCGTGGTAAGGTCTGCTCCTAATGTTCTAATACTCTAATGGGTGCTCAGCTATGGTTCCTTTCCCTGTGGCAGTCTGAAGACAGGGGAGTGGAAGACACTTTAATAATGAGCACTAATGTCCCAGGCTCAGTATCTAGTTACTTGTGCTTTACATGAGAAAGATGTTTTTCACTCTTGTATTTGTCCAAAAAAATATGATTACAGTAGCCCCTGGAGCTCACTTTTTATCAAGTTATCTGTTTGTTTAATTCAGACAAAATCAAATTTCTACTTTCCAAGGGGGTTATGTGCCAGTCTGTTTTTTGGCTGGGAGGAATAACTTCTTTAAGTCAATGTGAGGTTTAAAAATAAGTGTATTATTGTAGAAAAATTGTATTACCAAAAAGTTGAACACTTACTATTGCCCTAAAAACTCTGATATAAAAATGATGTTCCCACAAAACAATTATTGATTCTCATTTCCATTTTGAGTAAAATGTATTTTTTCCCGGATACGGTCAAAGTTTTGAGCAGGTGGTTAGCGTTGAAGTTGAAACAAAACTACTCGATACTGTTTAGGAAGTAAAACTACTTGATTAGGTTTAGGAAGCAAAACTACTTTGTTAGGTGTAGGAAGCAAAACTACTTTGTTAGGTGTAGGAAGCAAAACTACTTGGTTAGGTTTAGGAAGCAAAACTACTTTGTAGGTTTAGGAAGCAAAACTACTTGGTTAGGTTTAGGAAGCAAAACTACTTGGTTAGGTTTAGGAAGCAAAACTACTTTGTAGGTTTAGGAAGCAAAACTACTTGGTTAGGTTTAGGAAGCAAAACTACTTGGTTAGGTTTAGGAAGCAAAACTACTTGGTTAGGTTTAGGAAGCAAAACTACTTGATTAGGTTTAGGAAGCAAAACTACTTTGTAGATTTAGGAAGCAAAACTACTTGGTTATGTTTAGGAAGCAAAACTACTTGGTTAGGTTTAGGAAGCAAAACTACTTGGTTAGGTTTAGGAAGCAAAACTACTTGGTTAGGTTTAGGAAGCAAAACTACTTGGTTAGGTTTAGGTAGCAAAACTACTTGATTAGGTTTAGGAAGCAAAACTACTTGGTTAGGTTTAGGTAGCAAAACTACTTGATTAGGTTTAGGAAGCAAAACTACTTGATTTAATTGGGTTAAAGTAAGTAAAATAAGTTAAAATATGTAACATAAGTCACTAACATGAGTAAGGTAAGTTTCTGGTTTGGTTTGATTTAAGTTAAGTATCTTATCTAAGTAGGTGCATTGTGTATTTTTGTCTTAAATCTTTTCATAGTGTGTTTTTAGTTAATGAAAGATAATTCATGATTGTGCTAGCATTAGCTGGAAACTCTTCTTCCCCAGCTTTAGAATCTCATCAAACTGGTCACTTCTGGTTGTGAAAAAACAAGGCGTACACAGCCAAAATGTCAAACTCAAGGGTTCATATTGTTACTTTATAAAAATAATTCAACACAGACTTTGGGTTCCACACCGGACACAAACAGTGGTTTTCTAGTTGTATAAGTCCAACCCATTTTCTCCTGAGGTAAAAATATAACTCTCTCAAAACGTAATTCACAATGCAGTTTTGTTGTACTAGAACATCATTTTTAGGAGACCATGCTGGAAAACTTTAAAAATCTACAATTAATAATTTCTGACTCAAAAACTCTTCAGAACTGTTTGCTATTTATTGATTTACTAACAGTGACCTGGTCAACAAAAGCAAACAGCCTTAGTTTTGATTGTTGACATAACTTTTTCCCCACTGCGCCCTGCTCATTTCAAAGCATTAGGAAGCATGAACAAAGACACAAATAGAGAAATCTCTCACCTGAAAAAATCTGAACTGTTCTAAATTTGGCAGAAATATGTTTCTTTATGCAGGACCACATCACTTGTAGTATAAAGACAATGAGAATGTGTTTTCAGGGCCTTCAAGGTGCAAAGATGCCAGGGATACTTGAACAAACACTTCTACACTGTAAAAAATGTTTGTTTTATGGTCAAATCTTTAATTCATGCAGCATTTATAAAGTATTTCTTGTCAATTGTATGGCAGAACAGCGAAAAACTTTTTTTTATTTTTTACGGTAAAATATGGAATGAAATTACAATCTTAAATGTGAAATCAACAGTGTTAATATAATTTTACCGTAATATTACAAAAAGTTGCACCGTATTTATTACGGTAAAGTTCTGGCAAACACAGCTGCCGTTTTTTTTACCGTTAAAACAACAGTTTGTTTTTTCACAGTGAACCTTTCGAAAGCTATTGACAGATTAATGGAATCACTGTAATCAGGAGATCTTCCCCCCCCAAAAAATAACCCCATAAGACCAACCTCATGTGTAAATGCAACTGTTACGTTAAGGTCAATGGACAAGATGATTTTCTGACACCAGTAGGGGCTCTTATTGAGCAAACCCTTTTGTGCAATTGCAGAGAAAATAGAAGGTAGGAAGCAACAAAATATATATGGTCGTATCACAGTCTATATAAAGAAGTGAAGGCAAAACTTCTTGTTGGCTCACTGGTGGCTGGCTGCAGTATAGGTCATATTAACGGATGGGACATGGGCCAAACAAAAAAATCATAGTACATGTCAAAGTTAATTAAAAATAAATCCTCCACCAGCTGATCTCCACTGCACAGACTCAGGCTCCAGGTGATGTCAGAAGTGCAAGATGGTTGAACCCATATGTGGGATGTTTTAACTTCTCTTTTGTGCAGTGGGAGAAAGTGTGGATGTGTTGTCCATTATTAATGGAGTCCATGGGTTCTATGGGTTCACTGCAAAAAATGGTGTCTAAAAACAAGATAAAAACACTAAATCTGAGGGAAATGATCTTGCTGCATGGACAGATAATTTCACTTTACAAGATTTCTTAAATTAAGATTATTAAATCAAGATAAATTAAAGCTGCAAGCAGCGATGAACTGGCCCGACCAGAGTGCACTGCAAATTATTTGTTTCTTACCAAGATTAAAAAAAACCTTTAGATTTAGAAGTGTTACATAATTTATCTTGTTTTAAGAGTTTATTTCTTATTTTAAGTTTTCAACATGCTTATTTCTAGATTAAAAATCTTAATTTAAGAAATCTTATCAAGTGAAATTATCTGTCCATGCAGCAAGATCATTTCCCTCAGATTTAGTGTTTTTATCTTGTTTGTAGACAACACTTTTTTGCAGTGTTGGAAGACTTGTTGGTGATCAGTAACTAATCCTGGAGTGGTTTTGCGGGCTCATTGATTACTCATAATAACCTGAAATGACTGACTTACTGTGACAATATTACAAAGTCACTCCCAAGTTCATGAAGAAAACCAAGCTCTTTTTTCTTTCCTTTCCTTTTCCTGTTTTTTTTTTCTTCTCCTTTATTTTTTATTTTGTGTCTGTAGCGACAGACAGTAAGGACGAGGAGATCAGAATCCCTAAGAGGCTCTTTCTGGGTATGTACAGAACTTACTGTGTCTGCCATGAAACATCAGTTGTAGTTCATCTGCCTCTCCATCTCTGTGTCTTGTGCATGATGACCCAGTGTGGCTCTCCCTCCAGCCCAGCCAACACTAACTGATGACTAACACTTTTACCACATGTCTGGATGAAGCATGAGCCCATTTCACCCGCATGTAGTCCTGTTGTTGCATCCATGTGTGATTAACAGTACATATTGCTGTCCGTCCATTGTAGCCACTGCTTTCAGTGCATGTTACACTTCACATCGTCAGAACAAATGAAAGATCTGCTTTCACTGAAATGTGTGAATGTGATTTTGCATGTATTGTTTGTGGTTTTAAAATGACAGTTTAAGTTCTAAACTCGCATAGATAAGTTATTAATCAGTGATTAACACTCGACTAACCTGTTGATATTCCAGTCTTAAGCCTTTTACTGACATCTTGAAGTTGTCTAACTTCATGCTGTTGTTTCTTGCGGTTTGGAAGTATTGTTTGATGTAAGCTCTAAAATCAAATGTGTTTTTTAATGTGTTTAATACTGATTTTGATACCTAACCATGTGTTTTAGACGATACCAAGTAGAGCAAGGCTGTTATTGAATTTTTGTTTCTAATAGCAATGTCAACTATAGAGAAAAATTCATATGTTACTGATATTGCAGCTGATATAGTGAATTTTTGCACTGGAATGACCTTTTCAATGGGGATTGTGCACAGATTTTGCACCAATATTGTAAAACTAATCTCTTAGACGAGGCTGCCTTCTTGAACAAATAACTTTATTAGAGAATATTTAACATTATTATACATTATAAAAGAATGATTATGATATTGATATATATATATATATATATAATTTTTGTAATTATTAAAGGTGGGAATCACCATAGGCCCCGCCAAATAATTTTATCCCGATACTTGAGTCACGATACGATATTATTGCGATTTTTTAGCGTTTTGCGATATGATGAGTATTGTGATACAATATATTGTGCGCCTGTTCCACCCCCGCGCTGGCGTATGACCCCGGAACAAAAACATCCAAGAAAGCCGATCGTATTAGCTCCTCGCACATTAGCCGCTCGCTCATTAGCCGGTCAGTAGCGACGGCACAAAGTATCGCACTGAGGTCAAGGGGGACCGTTAAGGGGACCGTATTAACCTGCTGAAACGACGTATATCGCCAACTAGTGTTGAGGAGGAGGACACGTTCCCGTCAGTTATTACATTTTCTTAGTTGCATGTAAACTGGGACAAGGACAGAAGTCAGATTAGATGCCAATATCGATTTTTAAGCATAGCTCGAACTGCATGTAAACGCACTGAGTGAGCTCACTGAATCGATATTATATTGCCACGCAAAATATCGTGATGCTATGCTGTATCGTTTTTTTTCCCCACCTCTAATAAATATAAATTACAGACAGAACCTTGTATCGAATCGGTGCATAGATTGTTACAGTTGCTTACCAAACGTTATTCGATTCTGCATTTTAGGCGCTACTGGTATTGGTATCAGTAAAACTCTCCTTTAAACTGGTGCATGCCTACTTTATTCTGTCCTGAAATGTGAATGTAAAGCATCTTTTGTTTAATGGCTGTTTTATGCAAATTGATGTTGTCTTCTAACCTCCTTCTTAAAATTGTTCTTTGAACTACACTTGATTTCAGCCCAATGTTCCTCTGGTTGTGGATATGTCATGAAATCTACGGGGTGGGGTGTACCAAACTGTTTTTCTGTGTGGAGCTATTGTTATTGTTCTTGCCATGAATAATTTGATCATGTTCAAGGAGTCTGCATAAATGTAACTCTATAGACATGCATTGCGTAGGATAATGCAGTTTAAACATAACGCTGGTGCCTAATTTAAGGATAAGGCTAGTGATATTTCTCATTTTTCTTATTGACAACGAAAGCAATAATTTAGTGATGATACTAACAAGTTAAGGCAATTAGGAAGAAACAAAATGGCCACATATAAACCCCTTTTACTCACATTTTCATGGTCCTTGGAATGAGTCCATATCGCCATTCTTGCCCTATCCCAGATTCTAGAGCATTTGAAATTTGGTTCAAAATCAAACCCAGTTTGGGGTCAAATGTCCTTATTTTTGTAAGAAACGCATTTTTTTTAAAAACGTAAATAACAGACATACAGCGCAGACATTCTTAATGTGGTAAATGACTATTAAACCTGGAAACAGCTGATTTTCTTATGAACTATTATAATAATATTATCTATTGTCAGCAACCATCACTCCTGTGTTCCAGTAGCACATTGTGTTAATCCACATTTATAGTGTTGAAAGGCTGATTGATTATTAAAACACGTGTGCATTATGTTAGCACAGCTGGAAACTGTTTTGTGCTGAATTGAGAAGTAATAAAATGATCCTCCCTCAGGCTGGTTGAGTATCAAGAAGTGAAAGTTGGAGATTTGTACAAATTATTATTTCTACCCTTGTCAATGTCTTTACTATATTTTGATTAATTTTGTAACTCATTTCATGAATACAACAGTTTGTTTTCATGGAAAACAACAGACGTTTTCTAAGTGACTCCAAACTTATGAGCAGTAGTGTATATACTGTATACTTTCCCTTTTCAAGGGTCAATCATAAAGCGTATGGAATCTGTTTGTGCCTTCCGAACTTTTGGATGCATCATTTCGTCTGTGCCCCTACCAAATATAATTGGTTGTAGTAATCATGTGTCGGAAGATATTGAACTCTGACAACATTGCCAGTGAAAAAAACTTTCTAAATTCAGCCAAAATATTGGCTGACCATCACATTTCTTTGTTACAGCTGCCATTCTAAATTAAAAAAAATAAATTAAAAAAACATGAAGGATCAGTATAAAGTGAACACTGTATACAATAAGTATGCACTATGGAATTAGGACATAATATCAGTGAAGAAAGAGCTTTTTCCTGGTATGGACACAAGATGGCAGTAGAAAACAATGTTTGTATGAGATGGAGAAGCACAGAGTACACTTGTCTCAGCAGGTTTTAATATATGATAAATTCTCCTCTTGGGACTCACTTCGGCACACTAGATGGCTTAGTGTTGAAGCACTATTTTGTTCCCTTTTGTTGGATAATTTTTTACAAAAAGGGGTGAAAAAGCAAGAGCAGAGGGAATATATTTTTTCACCAACATTGTGGCTTTCAGCCTGTTTCTGGCATCAGAGGAGGACCGTCTTGTCTTGTCTTGTCTTCAGTGTCCAGATGTTGTGCTGCTGGCTCGGTCTTTGCCCACATGTTGGATCCAGCTTTTAGACGCCTCCATAAATGGTCATTGATCAGTGAACTCTGCCAAGCATCATTACAATTGACAGAACACCGTGTTCTTTGATCGCAGCTCTGCTGGCCTGCGTCTGCCCATTGATCTGTTCGTGGAAGTATCCAAGATAAGCATGTTGTAGTGTACTGTTAGAAGGAGGAAAACACTGAGAGGAAGAAATAAAGAAGTGAAGCAGAGCTGTGGATTGGTTAGGTCTGCGGCATCACTTAAGGCCTGGAGCAGCTGTGGCCAGTGTGAGGTCTGTAAGATGGATGCAGGATCTGAGATGCAGTAAATTACAGAGAGCCAACAGAAAAACATATAGCACTAAACTGGTGTCAGTGTGCAGCCGTCAGGTGGAACAGCTTCACATTGTAGCTCTCTGCAGTGACTCAACATAGTGATGTTTAGTCAGCAGGACACATTCTCACCCTGTACATTTTTCTTATTGTTCTGTCTGTTCCCTTTATGTGCTCCAAGCCTGGCTTCATCATAGCACATATTTGTTCTCATAGCAGCAGCACTTCATTATCACACCAGGCACCTCCATCAAACAGCTGGACGTTTGTACTTAGAAGACAAACACAGTGCGGCTGACTTTTAATTTTAACTTTCTATGTTACCCAAATAAGGCTGTATTATAATAGATATTGTTGGCTGGCACACATGATGTAGAGAAATTGTGCAATTTGGTAGGTGAGATAACATTTTTAGGGCTTTTCCAGTGAAGTCAAACCAAGGCAGCTGTGCCGTCAGGCCTGAGATGGTCTGAAGTTAGGTTAAAGTTTGCCCAACCCCCTCCAAGTGAGTTATTGTGATGTGAAATGGGTTTTGTTGTCATTTACCGTCATTTCAGCAGCATGCTTAAATGGCCGCTGCTTTTAAACGATATAAAAAAAAAAGGGCACTGCTTTTAAACGTCATCAAAAAGAGGGCGCTGCTTTTTTAAAATGTCATCAAAAAGAGGGCGCCGCTTTTAAACGACATCAAATAGAGGGCGCCACTTTTATACGTAATCAAAAAGAGGGTGCTGCTTTTGAACATCATCAAAAAGAGGACGCTGCTTTTAAACGTCAAAAAGATGGCGCCGCTTTTAAACGTCATCAAAAAGAGGGAACTGCTTGTCAACGTCATCAAAAAGAGGTTGCTGCTTTTGAACGTCATCAAAAACAGGGAGGGGCTACATGGTGGTTAGCACTCTTGCCTCACAGCAAGAGGGTCGCCAGTTCGCCTCCCGCCTGCGGCTCTTCTGTGTGGAGTTTGCATGTTCTCCCCGTTTCAGCGTGGGTTCTCTCCGGGTACTCCGGCTTCCTCCCATAGTCAAAAACATGCATTTAGGATTAATTGGTGACTCTAAATTGCCCGGTGTCAGTGTGATTGTCTGTCTCTATGTGTCAGCCCTGTGATAGTCTGGAGACCTGTCCAGGGTGTACCCCGCCTCTCGCCCAATGTCAGCTGGGATTGGCTTCGACAAATGAATGAATGAAAAGAGGGCGCTGCTTTTAAACGTCAACTTAAGACAAGCACATCATCAGTTACAAACACACCTTCAAGTGGGTAACTCCGTTGTAATATAGATTGAAATCCCAGCCCCACTGGGATGATGCACAGAGACAAACAGAGTCAAGTTCAATCAAACAATGTGAAGAAGATTGATAGTTTAGTTCTATGATGATAGGGTTAAAGAGAACATCATTGGCGTGTCACATCTGCGCTCTCCAGCTTGTTCCTAGTTGTAGGCTGCGTCTCCGATGGGAGAAATCTTGGTGTAATAGCAGCTCAGTGTGATTTATATGGAAGACTGCCTCCTGACTTTAAAGAGATTAAACGATTAGATCATTTGGCTATGTCGGCATCAGAAGGGCTGGTGATCACTCAGGTGGAGGTAAAAAGGTTTGGAAGGAAAAACCAAGATAAAATATTTGAGGAAAAAGTTCAGGCAGTGACAGTGGGGAAAGTTTCACTGTTGTATGTGAGGCAGAGTCAAACTTTACCTTTTTTTTTTAGACTAAGCAGACAGAACCCTGATTGGATTTTTCTGAATCTCTAGCGGCATATAAATGAATTTGCATCAGCAAGCAAACCATCAAACAGGGCTCTGCTCCCTGATTGAAAATCCTTTATGTAAACTTTGGGGCGTCTGTGGTTTCAGACTTCGAGGTAGCGTGGCTGTTTATCCCCAAGAGGCAGCAGCTCTGTCTGTGACTACAGTTTTTCATTCTCCTGCTGTGAATAGTCTGAAGATGGATGGAGGTCTCTGAAATCTTTGCATTTATTCCAGTAGGCACATCTACATAGAGATGTTCTGATACTTGTGCTGTGGGTATTGGCCGATACCGAGAACCGATCCAATGCCAGTATGTTATAAAATAAAAAATATCATACTACAGCTTCTAAATTCACAAAGGGGGTATTTACTGACATGTTTTATGTCATAAAACAATACATGAAAACTTAAGCCTGTGTTAACCAAGGACCTTATTTCAGACATGGAACCAAAAACTCATTAAAAAAAACACTGACTTCGAGATAAGGGAAGTGCAAAAATGCTAACTCATTCCTGCAGCACTCTATTGGAATATGGAAAAATCCACAGTTATCTTGATTATATCACACTGATTGAGTAGTCTCGTACTGCACAGATGCTACCTAACAAGGTGCATGGCACTACAAGAGAATTCCATTCATTTCTATTGTTTGGTTGTGGCTCATAGCTCATTCTGGTCACATGGGGGTCTGGAGCTGTAGCTTCATTGGGTTTGTCAGCTTAAAATAAATCAAAGTGTCCTGTAGGTGCCGTTATCCCCTCCCAAAGGGACAGCCAGAGGCCTAACTTCGCCTCTAAAGAGACTTCAGACGAGGTGGAAGTGCAGAAAAGATGGTGTGCCTTGGCTTGGCACTGAAAGCCTATTAGTCATAGTGAAAAAGCTGTTCAAATTTCAGCAAAATGAAGGTCGCTGAAATCTGAGCTTCAATTTCCCCGGCTGTTCTAACTGTCTTTCATAATAACGTTCCTGCTGCTCCCACGGGCGCATTTGAGCGACAGCAAGCCATTATTTCAGCTACCCCCATAGACTTTTCCCGGGCCTGACTGAAGCTGGCAGGGAACAGTTGGTAAACAAGCGATTGAAATCTCCAACTCTGACCGCGTCTTCCTACACATGTACCACAACTCTGTGGGGCTTCAAACCGAGCTGTGCACAAGACGTTCGGCCACCACGGGGAGTCTATTGTATGCAGCTCCAGTCTGTTCCCACACAGTGCTGCTGCGGCTGCCACACAGCACAGGGATTAAAGAGGAACAGGATGCCCTGGGGTACACAAGTGGCACAGCTAGAGAGGGTGTGTGGCAGAGAATGGCTAAGGTACAGTCCTTGGATAAATGGAGTGCTAAGTTCGCAATAGTTTGAAACTGATCCGTCTCAAAGATATTGGTTTTTATATTTTTTGCTGCTCAGAAATGGAAGATTTGCATGCATCTTCAAAGGGAGCACACACAGGATTAAGAGATGATGACAGCACAGTACTGGCGTGAAGGAGTGTAATCATTAAAATATGAGCTGGGAAACAAGAACTGTACAAATAATTGAAAAGGAATGTCTTTATCACAATGCTGTTGCCTTTTTAGTTAGAGCCAAAGGTGTTCTAATGGAAGTTGTTAAGCCATTTGCAGAATCCCTGGCTGCCAAATTAAGATGCAAGATTGAAACATAAAATAATCTTAATTTCACTACAGAGGACATTTCATGCATTATCTCTCCACCTGCACTCCCCATATCCTGAGAGACGAGCGACGGGAAAAAGTTAAGAAAAAGTTCTTAACCTTTTTATTCTAAGAACTGCAAATTAAATATGATTAAGAGAAATTCATGCATATACAGACCTTGCAACATTCCCAATCATCATGATCTGCCTAGGTCATTTAAATAAAATAAAAAAATTGATAATTTTGTAAGACATGAAAGGTCTCAAGAAGTTGTACATTTAAAATAGTTGACAAGTTACCACAGCAGTTTAATCAGGTAGCAAAAAAAATGACTGTGGTAGAATTAAATGACTAAAAGCAATTACTAAGCCGTCCAAATGATTAAATGAAAAAAGGAAGAAATGGTTAAAAGTAATGCATAAATAGTATTTACTAAAAAGCACTGACTAAACAGTTCAACAATTGGCTAAAATGAATCGATAATGATCGAAATCGGTAGCTAAAAATAATGTTTAAACAAGAAAAAGTTAAAAGTAAGGTAAGTGATTGAATGATTGTAGCAAAACGTAATGGATAAAATGTTAAAATAGGCAGCTAAAGGTAACATTGGGCCTAATTGATAAGTAGTTGAAATGGTAAGCTAAAAGAAATGGATAAAAGCTGGAAAGATTTAGCTTCACTTTCAGTAGTAGTAGTAGGAATGCTGGCTAAACCAACCTAAATATTGAGAGTTCAACTGGATGAAAAACATTGACAAAATCGACATTATTAAATATTACAGTGTTATACATTTGGAACATACATTGGGAATCGATCAAGTGCAGTTTTACGGGTAGAAGAGACGAGCTAACATACAGACAGCGGAGTTGTTTTGGCTAACATGTTAGCAAAACCTGACACAAACTAGCATATTTATACCTTCAGCAGACACGTACCAACATTAGCATTCAGTCATTGTTGTGTTTTTGGACTCTTGACAACCAACTGTTCCTCAATGCAAACATTACCCTACCACCAGATCCTGCAGATTCTTGCTGCATAACATCAGGAGAATCCGCCCGTTTTTCACCCAGAAGGCAGCTCAGGTCCTGGTCCAGGCGCTGGTCATCTCACGCCTGGACTACTGCAACTCCCTCATGGCAGGTCTGCCTGCCAAAGCCATTCGTCCTCTGCAACTCATCCAGAATGCAGCTGCTCGATTCGTCTTTAATCTTCCCAAGTTTTCACACACAACACCACTCCTCCCCTCCCTTCATTGACTACCAGTGGCTGCGCGGATACGCTTCAAGACTCTAGCTCTGGTGTACTCCGCTGCTAATGGTTCAAGTCCTGCTTACATCCAGGACCTTGTCAAACCCGACACCCCTGCTCGTCCTCTCTGCTCTGCATCAGCCAAACAGGTGGAGACCCCCACCCTGCGTGGCTCAACTCTCCTCAAAACCACTTTTCTCTGTCCTGGCACCCAAATGGTGAAAAGAGCTCCCCACCAACATCAGGACCTCAGACAGCCTCTTCTTCTTTAACATATATCACTCCTGTAGCAATTACAGATGGCTCTTAAAAGTTATGTACTTACTTGATTCCTGTGGTCTAAGGCTAGTACCTTCAGGTTGAATGCATTTATTGTAAGTCACTTTGGACAAAAGCGTCAGCTAAATGACGTGATGTAATGTAATGGCAAATTTAAGTCCAGTAAATACTCCTGTTTTAGCTCTGTTGGAGGGCTTTTACACTGTTGACTAAATGTGTTAAAGCTAATTTAACACGTGTGACACTGTGTTCAGCCTTGGTCTTTACCCCACAAGTCTGCTGAGCTGGAACCTACTGTTAGCTAGCTAAGAAGACAGCCGGCTAGCAAAGCTATATACTGTGTTGTTTTCACTGCTTTTGCCAACTACTACTACTGTATGTGTGTGTGTGTGTGTGTTATACTATCCAAGCCGGGGGACAGTCATATCATCACTTTGAGCCATACATTAAATGTCTCACATTTTCAAGCTGTGTGGGCCTTTAGCAGCCAGGTTGGTGTTGAACGCTGCTCTATTGGTCTCTGATTGCTTCCCTCTGTGTTTGGCTGTTATCAGGCAGCACCAGCCTGGTGCTAGTTGGCCCGGATTCATAGTCGTCTGCTGCCAGCAGGGCTCCACAGCCACACCAGGCATCTGCAGCTACAACACCTACAGAAACACTGCTATACAGTACACAGAGCAGCTCTCAAAGGGTATTTTGGTGTTGATAATACTCCGAACAGAAATGCATGCTCTGGTATACCTTTTAGGAACTGTTTTAGTTCAACACTGCATAGTGGTGCCATCCTATGTGGTTGTAAGGTTTTGCATGGTGCATCTTGGTGTATGGAGTATGTGTATTGGGTTGAAGAGGCTGTGACCAGCCCTGAATGGCTCTTTGAGATTAATTTGATTACATTTATAAGATGTGTTTGATTTGTCTGTCAGAAGGGAACAATTGGATTGGCTCAATATTGCAAAGCCAGGTTACCTTGCAAGCATTCGTGCCCGCAGTGCGTATTCATGTAGAAATGCCATCTAAATGTCACAATCGGTCACCATTAATTCTCTAATGAAACAATATTTCATTATACCAGAAACTGAAATGTCATAAACGCTAAATAAATGCTATGAAAATAACAGGTTTGTTTAATTTAGGCACCGTATTTCGTGTTATTCCAAACATTGCTTTTCTTTTTGCTTATTGTATAGGCGCTTCTCTGGGGGGCCTATGGAGGCCTATACACTTGGCCTCCTTAGAGTGCTTAGATGTGCTTCTTAGATAAAAGAGCCTCATTTAAACGTGATTAAACGAATCAGCTGTATTGCATTTGAGGCTTGTACAAATCTCATTTAAGATACAGTGGCAAAGAAACATCTTTCGCTCTCAGCCATGATTTGATTTTCCTGATAAACTCTTTTAATGTCCTCTGCTCACGCATTAAACCAGCAGCTAACAATGTATATTTCTATCCCTTCGTTGTTAACCTGTAAGATCTGCTGAATTGGTTTTAGCAGAGAAGATATTGGAGGTAAAGATGTCTGGCATCGCATCAGGTTTGCCGCCTTGAGATATTATCACAGAATGATTAGTATTGTCTGTGTTGCTTATTACAGGAAGCCGTTGTTGCTGTGCTCAGAATCTGTTTCTCAACATTTCGTTGGGGAAAGAACACACACAAGAGGTGTAAGGGCAGAAAACAGAGTTTTAATCATTCATCAGAGTACGGATTCCCACCAGCCCTTTATTACCAAGTGAAAAATACTAAACCACGACTGACTGTCTGTCACCCTCCCTCAGGGTTTACCACCATCATCACCCTTTCTCACAAGGCTCCCGCCCTCTGAAGTGAAAGGCTTTTGTCTTGCAGGAATCTCAATGAGAGCAAATGAAAATTGTGCGTAGTACAGATGACCTATTTGTGGAAGTGACTTATAGTTTTTTTCTGAATATGACAATGGGGTTGTGGGAGTTGTGTGAAAAATCGCAGCTCAAGTGTGAAATAAGTAAAAAATAATCGAGTTTGTACTTCATTTTGTTAGCTAGATAGAGATAGAAAAAATACAAAACATATTGGATTACTAGATAATTACCTCCTCCAGTGCTGGAGAAGTGAGGACAGTGGGGAAAATATAAATTGCATGTAAGTACAAAGATGAGAAGTGTCTCACAGCTGGCTAACTAACCTGGAATTGAAACAATAATTGGTAACACTTAGGGAACACATATTCAACATTAATTAGTTGCTTATTAGCATGCAGATAAGTAACATATTGGCTCTTAATTAGTCATTATCAAGTAGTTATTAATGCCTTATTCTGCATGGCCTTATTATACAACCAGTAAGCCATTAACATTAAGAGTTTTCCCTCAATAACCTCAGAATTATTGCTTATTAGTAGTAAGTAAGGAAGTTGTTGTACTCTACAAAGTGGGTCACTTTGCGCCAATGTTAGTCTACCAGTGACCCACTTTGTAGATTAATGATTGACATTACAATCTACCAATCCTCATCCAATCATCCAAAAGGAGCCACCAGTCACGTCAAAGGTCTGGAGAAGGTGTTTGCTATTTGCCGTTTCCATGGTTTCGTTCGCCGCTATGTAGAGACTTATAAAGTCCATACAAAGTAAAGCATATTAAGATCATAACTCATATACAACAACTTCCTTACTTACTACTAATTAGCAATAATTCTGAGGTTATTGAGGGAAAAGTCTTAGTTAATGGCTTACTGGTTGTGTAATAAGGCCATGCAGAATAAGGCATTAATAGCTACTTAATGACTAATTAAAAGCCTATATGTTACTTATTTGCAATAAGCAAATAATTAATGTCGAATATGTGTTTCCTAATCTAAAGTGTTACCCAATAATTTATGTGTCATTACTCATGCCGCTGTTAACAAACTATGACTCTAACATGTTGCACCAATATAGTATTGATGACCTTTTTCTGCAAAATAGCATTTTTGATTAAATATAATGTTGTGTTCACACAAAAGATGAAACAATTTTTTGCTTCATGTTTGGCCGTGATACATGCTAGCGTAAGTACCGAAAAACATAACTTTTTGCCATCAACTATGCCGGAAATTATGTCAGAAAACCAAATGTCAGTGTGTCTGGGTTCATAATATAATCCAAAGGTGCACACAACTGAATTTAGCCACCATCTCCAGGAAATGTTTGGATTAGTGATGCCACTACAGTTGTATGAACCCCATATAAACATTTTCTGCTTTGATTCAGTTGCACACCTTTTTAAAATGATTGTACTGCACCTTTAAAAAAAAAAGCTAAATCATTGCCAATTTTATCCTGGGACTAAACAACACTTTTTGTGATGTAATGTCTATTGCATCTTCTGTGGGCTACTTAATAAACTTTTGACTTTTTGTTTGTTTCCCCCCAAAAGTCCCTTTGGTATGAAACTCTTCCACTGTTATGTGTCTGAAAAAGTATTTTCATCTCAACCAGGAACAGCATTACTGTTGCATGTCTCTTTTTTTAGAACAGCCTTGCTTTACTGTCTTTATATTCACAGGAAAGCTGCACATCAAGTAATGTTTCTGTTATTATGCCAGTGTTGGCCACCTGGTGGAGAGCTGTACTCCCTTGAGTTCTAGTTATTCAAAAATATTTAATTCTGTGGACTTATTTGTGATATCCTTATGTTTTGCACCATTCAGACTTTGACTGGAACTACTTCTGGTCATGGACTCGCTTCGTGGACTACATACAGTGCGTGCTGGCCTTTACGCTGATGGCAGCCTACATCACCTACCTCTTCCTGGACTCTGCTGTTTTTGTGGAGTCCCTGGGCTTCTTGGCCGTCTTTACTGAAGCAATGCTGGGCACACCGCAGCTCTACTGCAACTATCAGAACAAGTCCACAGAGGGCATGAGGTAAGGAATCAATACTGATGACACTAAGTGCCCGTGGAAGTGAACAATACATTACTCATGTGTAGGAAAAGTTATGACAGAAAAGTTAAAGAACATTTATAAAAATATCCATAAATTAAGAAAAAGCAAGAACCACAAGCATGTCTAAAACTAGAAGAGCACTTAAAAGAGCTCCGATAAGGCAATGCCCTATCTCCCAATCCTAGAGAAAGTGACAGTTTGCATATCCGCCCCATGATTCAAATTCGATCAAAAATTAAATGGGTTCTTCCTTGGCCCATGCTTCACCCTTCCACCAAGTATCATGAAAATCTGGCCAGCAGTTTTATTGTAATCCTAGTGACAAACAAACAGACAAACAAACAAAAAACATGACCTCCTTGGCAGAGGTAATGAATATGTTGGTGACAATGTCATTTCATGTTGAATTCTGATTGGTTGGTTTGTAGACGTGGGTCATAGCAGCAGTAACATTTTGAGAATTTGGTCTTAAGATTCTTACAGCAGCCTGTCTTTGGTCAACAAAGCGCCAAACTGACTGCCTCAGAGTGAGAATTGAGGCTACCTCTTCTGGCAAATAAAGACTTCATCGTTTCTCCCACAATTGACCGCAAAACTCCCCTCCCCAAACGCTCCTCGTCCAATCATACCTTAGCAACCGTTACTAAGAGAAGAAGGTCCATCAATCTGAGCTCTGAGCAACAAATGACACAGTGGACAGCATATAAAGATGGATGACATGACAGCTCCCCAAAAGCCAAACATCTCGGTCTCCCCCTGGTGGCTGGCTGCAGGATAGGTCCCAAACCCCGCCCCCTCTATCTTAACAGATGGGCCAAACTAAAAACTCAAAGTACATGCCAAACAACTTTTTCCCCAAATGGTTTCTGTCATTTTAGGTAGTTCTTATTACATTGATGTTTGGTCAAGTGTTAATTTTTTGGATAATTTTAGTTTTAAGCAGCTATTTGATTCTATAAAAGGGGGCATGACGTTGTGATTGACAGCTGTGATTGACTTGCAGTTGGTTTGCCAGGTGTATGGGCAGCTCTACCAGCCTATCACTCCAGGCTCCGGCTCCAGGCTATAGCGCCACAAGCACAAGATGGTAGCACCCATATCCAGGATATTTTGGCTTCACTTTTGTACAGTGGGACAAAGTAGAGATACATCGTCCATCTTTACATAAATTCAATGGGTTATTTACTGTCACTTTTTCTCTTTTTTTTTCAACTAATCATGCCTTGAGTTAATTCAACAACAGTCAGTCAGATGTAAATCAAAACAAAGCTTGTTGCATCCTTGATTAATGATAATGTCTTTATCCTGATGAGTGCTGTTTTATTTATAAGTGCCACTTCCATCACAGGCAGCTTTGAGGGTGTGTTGTACTCTGGCACTAACTCGTGAGTAATGGCTCAAGATTATATTGTCTCACATATGATTATTAACAGTGACACATGCTTATTAAGTATTTCTGGCACCTGTCGAACAGGAAGTAAGGACGGGGCTCCTGACAACTATTTATTATGCGAACATGACAGTTGACCCTCTGAAAATCAATATGGTAATGAGGTATTCTGTCTTGCCGTATTGAGTGCTAATGTATCATTTTGGCTCATTAATGTTGCTTTGCATCAAGTGTCAGGCTGTAATTACAGGCATAGCCGTAAAATAGATTTCTGAAAGCATATAGTTACAAAATCTCATTTAGCTATAGCCAAACCCCTGCTTTTAGTGTATAGCACTTTTTAACAGTCAATAAAGAAGCAATGATGCATTCATGGATTTACAAAGAACCCAACAGCTCCACAAGAATGAAACAAGATACAGGCTAAAAGAAGTATGATACCAGAAATGTTGAAGTTGTAAAAAAAAGTAATTGAAAAGATGAATCTGATAATGCGTTGAAAGACGTGTGAGTTTGAGAGTGTCCACAGAATACACAGGCACGATAAAAAGTGGTCTCGCGGTGTGTGTCCTGCCTCCGAGCAGTTCTGCAGCAGACAGATAACAGAGCTCCAGCAGGGCTGCCTGTCCACTTAACCGGCCATGACAGCTCCCACGCTGGGCTTTCCATACCCTCTCTGTCCCATGCCTTATTTATTTTTGATTTTTCTGTACTTCTTACTCCCCCGAACACCTCATTGTTCACTGAGCTGTCTACAGTATGTTCTTACAGAGGAATCCAGCCGTTGGTTGCTCTTACATCACTAAGTCTGTTGTATTTCATGATTTTATTTTTTGATTAACTAGTGTATCAAACTTTTTGGTGGTTCCAACTTTTCCATGACATTATCAGTCAGTTTTTTATCTGGTTTCCCAGAGTGCATTTCAACAAACCCTCCAGACAATGGTTGTAAACATGCTTACACTCAGGGTGGACAAAGAGGTATCTATAAATATACCATATCGTCAAAAGGCATCATTTCTTGTATAGTTGCAATGCATTGTGGTATATTTTGGCCACAGTTAACCCAGGAAATTGGTGTACATGTTACTTTCATGATGGATTTCCACCTGTCTGAATATTAAAGCACTTTTATTCAGAAATCCTCCCAACAAAACCCTAATGATTGCTATTAATGTTTTTAGAAAGAGCCAAAAATGTCTTGCTGCCAAACCCAAAAGCAGGAAGTATCATGTCATCTACATTTGATCAGTCACCCATGGGGATACTACACCACCTAACACCACAATGGATGCAGAAATACGAGGCCTAATAGCTGTTATCGTGTGGATTACTTCCTGTGGATAACTACAGTATTTTGCTCTGGCTTTGACTCACTTCTCACAACAGTTCCAATGTGCAAAACTCCTAATGCAAAGAGGCAAATTGACTTGCTAAATTCTTTTAATTTTGTGACACCCGTGGTTTCCGTGGTAACAGCAAGTGCAGTTCAATAGCACAGCAAAAACTGCCTTAGCAGCCACATTATCAGAAATGCAAAATAAGATTAACTGGTTTACAGTCTGCCCAACAAACTCACATTGTTTCGATAAAGACTCCAGGCAATGTTAAATATCATTGCGTACATAGTTTTCCACACAACAGCAGGACACAATAAAATTTGTCCTTCTTGTTCTATTACTCTCTCACAAAATGGTAATAATAACCCACTGTCAAAAACAATCTTGTTCTTCCTGTTGCTGCTTCACAATAAAAGCCACCCTCTTTCACCAGCTTTTTTTTTTTGAGACAAGATTCAATTTGCAGGAGCAAACATATAACGTACAAAGGGCGAAATGTGGGAAAGTTTTGGGTCATATTTGAATGAATAGTATTGCTTTTGTTTAAACCCAACCATACACTTAGATGGGTGAGGCAGATATCAGCAAGATAACATACATGCATCATTTCCTGTTGCTACCGTCTTTCTAGAAAGGTAGCACCCCACCACAACCAATATAAAACTAGATGTGTTGACGTAATCTAAATACAGATGTAAATACATTGAATGGCTATTACAGAAAAAATGAGCACCATATTTTTTTTAATGAAAATGAAAGTTTACTTACTCCACATCATTTCAAACACATTAATTTTATATGAAACAATGATTAAAGTTAATTGATAAATAACAATGTTATGAATTGATAAAGGTACTGCAGTATGCATTACCTAATGTGATGTAGACATTTTCATTGTATGTGTTGTGCAAGATTTAAGGCCAAAAATAAGCTATATTGTAATGTGACCCAAATCGAAACTTGTCAGATGGTGCCAGATTAATTTGAAAATACTGTCATACCCAGACAGTAGGTCATGTCTTTTCTGCTGGTCAGTTCTCCGGTTTTACCTTGTTACATATTCCTGCCTGTGCAGATAAAGCTCCCATAGGAGGCAGAGGACATTGTCATTTCCATTTCTGTTTATTGTTTGTGTCCTCTCCTCCCTTTGTGCACAACCTGTTGAGTCTGGCAGGCTGTTGCTAGGTTACTTTACCTCAGCACTCCGTTCAAGGTTCCTGTGTGTGTATGAATGTGTGTATGTGTAGGCATAAAGTGAGGATGTTTTGCTTTCAAAGTGAAATTTATAAAAGCAAAACATTTTTGCTTTTAAAAGATCATAACCCCGAACTGCAGACCGGGTTTGTGTTTATGGTGAGGGTATGTTTAGGCATGCGGAAGTGAGGGTTAGGGGATGGAAAGTAGATATCTATATATGACTGCAGAAACTGTAGGCAACAGGACAAGATTTCAGAAGCTTCTGGTTTCTGTTTGTGGTTTGTTTGTAGTCCAAGTGGTATTGACCAATCATGTTTGAGCAGGTTTTGGTTGACTTCAGGTAAACAGTCTGTGTAGAGCAAAAGAGGCTGAATGCATTGGCCAATATGCAATTTGGAAACCTCTCGGCTGTCATCTGATGATGTAAAAACACAAAAGAAAAAATCTTTATTCATATGCACATGTAAACATCTGTTTACAGAGATTAGCTGAGAGTAGATAATCAAACTGTAAACAATGACTGGCAAGCGAAAGAGGAAGTCTTGGCCTGGATATTTATTATCTGGATATTCGTTGGAACCCCTGAAATATTTGCCATTGCCCCCAAAGGCTAAATCGCCATCAGACTGATAGCCAATAGGTTTACGGATAGGGGAACTGGGGAATTAATGAATTAGCACACACGTGCTTTTTGCATTATCAAAAACAAACAGACAGGGAAGGTAAAGCAACATGCCAGTTCCTCTAAGTACACTGAAGAAAAAAACAATAACATCCCAACATCCATCCATCCATCCATTTTCCTCCGCTTATCCGGGGCCGGGTCGCGGGGGCAGCAGGTTAAGCAGGGCATTCCAGACGTCCCTCTCCTCAGCCACAACGTCCAGCTCCTCCTGGGGGACCCAGAGGCGTTCCCAGGCCAGGAGAGAGATATAATCCCTCCACCGTGTTCGGTTTGGGCATCTGGTAAGGATGCCTCTGGGCACCTCCCGTTAGAGGTGTTCTGGGCACGTCCAACATCCCAACATCCTCCCATTAAATGGCCCAGCCAGTATGTCCCACACCGTCTGGAGAATAATTTGTAACTAGAGTCAAAATACTTCCAGTAGGAAGCTTCACCACCTTATGCACCCTTAGTAGGCAGGAGATAGAGTCAGAATATGGTAAAAGTTTCCAGCACAGTGAGTCATATTGGATGTCCTCAGTATGTGGAACAACCTTCCAAACTCCATACAATCTGCTGAATCCCTCTCAATTTTCAAAAAGAGACTGAAGACCCAGCTCTTAATCAACACACAAAAAAACAAACAAAAAAACAAAAATACCTGCACTTGCGTCCCAAAACGTCCTAAAAACACTTAGGTCCTAACAGGACTCAACGTAATATATGCCACTTATTCTTGCTTATTCTTGTGGTGTTTCTTGACTTCATCCTTGCTTGTGTTGTGTTATCTCTCAAATGTGCGTCGCTTTGGATAAAAGCATCTGATAATTGACATTGTAGATTGTAGACTGTAGTATGTATACACATCAGTGCTGCACCGTGGCGACACGTCATGTAGGCAGTATAAGCCGTTTTTAATAATGAAATATGGATAGAGTTCGGGGGGAGGGTGATGCGTTGGAGGCGTTTGTCCCAGGAGGACTTAGCTGAGGGTCTTGGTATTTGTCTGATGTTAATTGACCCCCAGGTTCTGTGTTAACCTCCATGATGCTGTCTGACACCGCTAACTGCTTGGTTACCTTAATGGGTCCTTGGGGATTTGCATTAATGCCACTCATACATTGTGTATGTGATGGTATTTCGCTATTCAATGTCCCATCCAACCCTCATTTTGCTTCTCCTCTTCCACCAGTTAACTTATACTGTTCACAATGACACGGACAGAATTACCATCGAAATGTGTACTAATATTTACAACAATAGGTCCATAATTTCACACAGAAGTCAGACAAAAGCAAGATTCTCATTTCTAGTTAAGATATTCAAGATAGTCTAGTATTAAAAGTATTATAAGGGGAAAAGATTTATGTGTATATTAATGTTACATAACCCCCACACGCAACAGAATTTAGATTTATGCTTTGTTACTAGTAATTTGCAAACACAACCTGAATCCCCACAATGTAGCTTGCATTACGAACCCTTTTTCCACTCAAATCAGGGTGTGTTTATACAGGTTTTTAATGTTTTTTAATTTTAATTAAAAAAAAATTTCATGTGGGAAAAGCTGCTAGAAATAGGCCTTATACTTCTTTCCCTATCTCTTTCCTTTTTTCTGGCGTGTCACGTTCAACATCACAAATGCGCCAGAAAACTGTGTTAGTGAACAAAACAAATGTAGACGAATGGAAAGTCTCTCTATTACACTTGGAGCCCACTAACTTGAACCAAGTTTGAGCACTGCTTGGACACACATAGGTGTCATGTTTTTATCACTGCCGATCAGGGCTTGAGCAATAAATACCTGACTACTGCAGTCATTTGTCTGACAAAAGCAAAATGTTAGTGGGTTTTTGTCCAGTGGGAAAGGGCCTTGGTTGTAAAAGGTTGTTGGCCAGGCACACAAATGTTTGCAGCCCACTTTGAAGCAGAAAAACAATTTTTTTTCTTGCACTTGTGCTCTTGTGTTTTTAGCCTTGAAAAGCCTTAAAAAAAGATTCCACTCCACAAACTCTTGAGGTAGTGAGATGCACCACTTTATATTAGCATATGGAGTAATCCAAAGACAGGAGAATTGTGTGTGGGTGGGAGGTTTGGAGAACACAACCATGTAACACTTTATACTTCACTCCAAAAGTATCACTTATATGCACTTTTCAACAATAACATATTGTGGTGAAATAAAACCTAATACCTTTGTGTAAGTGCTGAACTAAATTGCCAATATGACGGGTGGCCTTTTTCACACTGATAATATTTAAAGAGGATGTTGTGAATGTACTCCTCCTCAGTCTCAAGCTTCTGTGTGCATTGTCCTTGGCTCATAACCATGTTTGATTTTGTTTATTGTCTTTTCACTCCATCCACCAGTTGCTAGGAGCACAAACCCAGGTCTAAATTTCACCCATATTTGGAGAGAAAAGAAAAAAAGAAACAGCGCCCTCGTCCTTCTTTATGTCCATAAAGCGAGCCAATTCATGTAATTTGTGCATCTACCCGAGGGCCCTGCCCTTTTTGCGGACTAAACTGTGATGCAGTTATCAAGCCCATACAGCCACTGGCAACCAAGACCTCTAATTTTACAGCTCAACTGAACCCTCGAGAAAGGGAGAAGAGGCACAGTGGAACCTTAACAAGGACAAGGGTCATTATTCATTTATTTGAAAACACTGATATCCAACAACAATGTGAACCAAAATCATAGACTATACAACCCAGATTCCAAAACACTTTGGAGGCTGTGGAAAATGTTATAATAACAGAATACAACGATTTGCAAATCCTCTGAGACCTACATTCAATTGAACACAGGCAAAAGACAAGATACCTAATGCTCTAAGTGGGAAACTTCTATTTGTACATCTATACACTCATTGTCATTTGATGCATACTTTTCTTTATTTACGTTTTAAACAGAATCCCAACTTTTTGGGGATCTGGGTTGTATAGTAAGTAGATGTAGCCACTATGACAGCCATTGTTTCGTGGCCTTGAGTTTTGAAGTCATCAGTTTGGCATTTTGGCCATGGCCAGCTTTTTGCAGTGACCATATTTTGATGAAAGGGTGAAGCTGAGGAGGTTATGCAGATAACCAGCCCTGCAGGGCCAAATACAATTTGCATAGCAAATAATACCTTACCATTAAACCATAGATAGCTTGGTTAGCAATGTGCATCCTAAATTCATGTTAACTGTAATATCAAATCAAAATGTACTTACTGGAAAAACAGCTGACTCCTGAATGTTTTAACTTTAACTTTGATGACCTGAAAACACACTATGAAAGTGTCAAAGTTATAAAACAAAATACCAACAGTGCCCAAAAGCAAGTTCATGGCTATTTTAATGTGCACAGTGCCATGCATATGCATAATTTCACCTAATTATTAACAGAACGCTATGGTAGCAATTTGTCAACCACAAGGTAACCATGAGCTAAAGTGTACACTGCTTTTCCATCTATTATATTTTAAATACAACCATGATTCACAGATACATTTGTGTACTGATGAAGATTCGGAACTAGCGATCCTGAGGTTATCAATCAAGTGAGATGTAGGGTCATTTTCTCATAGACTTCTTAAAAATTTGACTTCTTTTTAAAGCCAGCAGTCGCCCCCTGCTGGCCATTTAAATGAATGTAGGTTTAAGGCACTTGGTTTCACTTTTCAGACCCGAAGTTTGCTTGAACAAAACTAGGAACTCTTAAAGCTGGCTGTTTTTTGTGGCCTAATTTTAAATGTTGAATAATTTTCAGTCTTTTTCAGTGTAAATTACCATAACTTATACATTTCCTAAATCATTTGAACTAGTATGAACCAAGTGAGACTATCTCAGCCTGTGCAGCTCTAAATACATGAAGATGTGGGACATTAGGCCAGATGAAAGGTGTTTAATATGTGTGAGTGTGTGGGGGTTGACATTGTTTCGAAGTCTTGGTGTTAATAGTTTTCAGGCTGCTGCTATTTTTAGATTGTCTACAGCTTGAAGGGCCAGAGGTACATGCTGATACTGACCAGCCTGCCATAAAACAAAAAAATACAAACACTCAGACAAACACAAAACAGGGAGATGGGACATCCAGACAGCCAACTGCAGCCTTATAAGGCTTGTGGTCTTGAGCTGCATCCCAGTATGCTAGATAAGAGTGCCAGTGCCTTATTTAGCCCGCGGGCTGCTGTCCACACACACACACACAAAGAAGGCCACGTGCTGGGATAGATCTGTATTGACTACTGATGCTGCTGGGCCGTCACCCTTGTGGCCGGCTGCATGGGGCTGCTGTGTGCAGCAGGGCTGTAGAACAGAGCAGCTCTGACTCCCTGCAGCGGGAGAACCTTTAGATCATCTGTCCAAGCCTCTCCACCTCCATCTGCTCACATCACTCACAGGGAAGCTCCCTCTTTATCAGGATACATGAAAATAAATCAATTTGTTTCTATTCCTTCAGGGTGAAAACCCTGCTGAGATTTGCCGATGGAAGTGAAGAGTTATTTTGCGAGGGAAATGTCTCAGCATTTTGTATGCTGTGCGTTTTTCTCACAAAAGAAACTGCAGGTAATTAAGTCACGGCAAAAAATGATACAGTTGATATAGGAAAGGACCACCGGAATAGTGTGGCGTCAACTCTTATTACACTAAAATAAAGTTACTAGTCATAGGAAACTCAATGCAAGTAAAAGTAAACTGCTTCGTCCACAAAATGCTAATGCTCTTCCAGCCCAGACACAGTATATAAAAAAGTGGATGATGAGTATGAGCGAAGGCACAGTGAGTGTCAGACCTCTGATCTCTGCAAATATTTGCACAATGATACATAGTTTTCCTCCAATATCCCCAGTACTATGTGAAATTATATTATATGAAACTTGAGGTGAGGTATGAGGTAACCCTTCACCACCCTCTGTTACATCTTAATTTCCCCTTAAAGGATAGGATCCCATTTTTAAAACAATGCCCATATGTATTAAAGTTGGGTCAATTTCCAGTTTTTCCAGTCCAGACTGGTGTACAAGCTCAAACCGGTTTGATTTTATGCCAACCAGCTGAACTGTCATTTTTCAATATAACAAATTCAGGTAAATTTAAAAGGTATCTTACATCATCAACCTGTGCAGATGGTGGCACAGCGCTAAATCCAACCTGTATTTACAGTATTTCCCACACTAAGACTTTACTTGGGTGGGCCATTAACTTTATTAAGCCCAGTTCAGCCTGACTTAACATCGCCACCATTGTACAGTGTGAAGAGCCACGATGCATTTTGGGGCAGTATGTCTAGTAAGCTCCTGATGCAGACTCAGAAATTACATAGAAGGTGTAGTATAATATCTGGGTATTTCTCGCGTACACAAAATCCACATACTATGTAATGTAATCCACTACATTCTCTTTTTTACGTCATACTTATAATTGTGTGAATATTATGGCAAGAGAGAGAAACATTCTTTTGTGATACAGTAACTTTGGAGGGCACAGATGTGGTGTAATATGACAGCATGGTTAACCTGATATAGCCATGTTATACTATGGCCGTTGTACCGGACCGTTGTAGTAAAGAAGGAGCTGAGCCGGAAGGCAAAGCCGGTCCATCTACGTTCCAACCCTCACCTATGGTCATGAGCTTTGGGTAGTGACCGAAAGAACGAGATCGCGGATACAATCGGCTGAAATGAGTTTCCTCCGTAGGGTGGCTGGGCTCAGCCTTAGAGATAGGGTGAGGAGCTCAGACATCCGGAGGGAGCTCGGAGTAGAGCCGCTGCTCCTTCGCTTTGAAAGGAGCCAGTTGAGGTGGTTCTGGACACATCCAACTGGTAGGAGGCCCCGGGGAAGACCCAGAACACAGTGGAGGGATTATATCTCTTACCTGGCCTGGGAACGCCTTGGGGTCCCCCATGGAGGAGCTGGACATTGAGGCTTGGGAGAGGGACGTCTGGAATGCCCTTCTTAGCCTGCTGCCCCCACGACCCGGCCCCGGATAAGCGGAGGAAAATGGATGGATGGATGGAACCTATGTTATGTTATTACAACTTAGAATGTCTGACAGACACTTCTTCTCTCCAGTCCATACTGGACACCTCGTGTGTTTCCATCCACCTGTTTTTGTTCAAATTAAGTAGCCACAGATGAAAACATCAGATGTGTGAGGAAATGCCAAATTCCCATTATTTAGTTAATTTTTTTGAGGTTTGACTGGCACTTGAATTATACCATCTTGTTGCACCCTATTCCTCTGAAATGTTCTAATGCTATCCAACTGGACTCTTTAATGGACCTACTCCTAACTTTTGCACAACCATAGTGGATAGAAGCATTCTTTGACAGAGGCAGGCAGAAATTCCACAGTCGTTCTGTGGAAAAATGGTTTTGAAAGTTAAGTCAAAGTCAGTATGAGGCTTTAGCAGTCTGAGACAAATCAAGTGGGTGTCTTCCAGCATTAGTCTTTTAGTACAAAATTCCCTCTTTCTGTTACTATCATTCTGCCATGGCTCAGCCAGCAAGCTGTAGAAGCTTAGAAAGCAAATTTTGTGTAAAAATATCCTAACATATTTATTTGTTAGTAGGGTTGTTGAGTTTAATAAGAGTGGAGGCTTTTCATTTTGGGACACATAGCCTTTTCCTTCAACACTTTCCTTCTGATCTCCCTAGTATTTACCTCAGTTATACATCCCAGTTTATAGGTAGTATTTTAGTAAGTGCATGATGATTCAGTGCTGGACCCTCCTATAGCTCCACCGTGTCCTCAGTGCTGCATCGTAGTTTAGAAGCGAGGAAACTCACAGCTGAATCCTAAGAGAGGCACTGAAATACATAAAAGCTGGAGAGACACGATAAGAAATTCAATAGCTTCACTAAGTCTCTTTAGTAAGACACGACTACATACTATGAAAAAGTAAGGTATATTTACATCAAATATGTTTAGCCTCCTCAAATGGAAGTGGATTTTGGTTCAAAATAGGCTTTAGCGCTTTATCCAAAACAGCTGAGGGGCTACTGTCTCACTTTAGCTCTCACTTAGAAACCGCTGGAGCAACTGGCTCAAACTTATCCTAGTTAAAGCTAATTAAAGCTTTTATAACTACTTATTATATATGTGACATATATTGTATATGTGACTAGGTATGTGTATGTTATTCTTCTGATCAGTTGCCTGGTTATGAAATATTTACGCCCAGTAACCGTCAGGTGTGGCTGTTGCCAACAAAACATGAAGCTATATCAATATTATATTATAATTATAATATATATATATTATAATATGTTATGTTGTTCAGATATAAAATGCTGTTTGAAAATGATTGGGAATAATTTAAATTACATTTGACAATTACATGACAACATACCTGGAATTGTACCAAATAGCGTAAACTAGGTTAGCATAATCAGATTATTCCAAAATTAATTTTATTTGAATAATGTAGAAATCTTCTGAATATATCAGGCTTCAACCTCTAAGGCTAAAGAATGAAGCCAATGTGGAAGTCCCAAAAACTGCAGTTCCTGGAATGGCCACTTGAGGCTGCCTCCAAAAGTGAGTCAATCCCCATAGAGCCAATGTTAAAATTTACAGCTTTACAGCAGAATTTAATATTTTAACAGCCTGGTTGAAAAAAAAAAACTTTTTTGGTCTCTATAGTGAATTTCCCCATTCCTGGCAATAGTACAGAGCACACATTTAAAACATACCTTTTTTTAATTATATTAACACTTTAAGTTATGCATAATTAAGGGCATGGCCACATTGGGTGACAGGTGGGTGTCATTGCAGGTGACGTGTTTCAGTAACCATTCATATTTTATTGTACTTTTTTTAATGTTTTTTTTACCTTTTGCAGTTTCTTGCCCTGGATTGCGCTTTAGTTATGTTTTGTTTTTTATTTACGTGACAGTACATTGTTGGTTGCTTTTGATTGGACAATGCTACAAAGCAACTCGGAAAGTTTTTGCACAAACTTTGTCATCGATTCAGACGGTACAGCTCCTTTTCTCCTCCCTTGTCAATATTACTTTTTTAAAGTCATCTTTTATACCCTGAAATGGTTCCAAAATACATTTGGTTCTTTCCAGTGCATTCATCTGGGCTTAAAAGACCCTAAAAAAATCGCGCTGGGCTTTAACCTTCAGTGTGTCTTTATGTATTCAGCACAATAAAACCAAAGCCAATGTTCTGTGTAATGCCTCTGCAGCCCACTGTAAAAACTGTCTGGTCCAGCTCTGCGTGTTTCTCTCTTCCTCCCTTTATTTATGTCTCCAAGCAGGTGAAAAACAAGTAGCCAGACATGTTTGCAACCTGTTCCCTGGCCCTCCCTACGTTACCTCGTATTAAGGAACCAGCGAAGGAGCTGATCAAACACGAATCCTGCCTCTCTCATCATTACCTGCAGATACACATCACCACTGCTCAGACAGCAGCCACTGAGGAATGTGTGGGGGAAGGAGAAGGGAGTGTGAAAGGAGGGTCTCTTCCAATAGAGCTAACAAGCTCCTTACTGAGAAGGAAAAGTGCAGGGATGGTAGGCAGGGGGGAGGCAAACGCAAACAGGTATAGAGAGGCGAAGGAGGTGGTGGGAAGATGAATGGACAAGGAGAAAGAGAGCTGTAGAGAGTGGGCTTGTGAAAAAGGAAAAAGTATGTGAAAATTGAAGCTAGAAGGGGCATTCAGAGATGCTGCAGGGAAGGAGCCGGTAAAAAGTAAGAAAAGAATATGTGGAAAATGGCAAGGTTTGCAAAAATTGGCTTTACAAATGAAAAGGGCTAAGGTGAAGCTGGGGGCATGAATAATGCAAGAGGAGATTTGGCTGCAAGGCTTTGCCCCGACGAGGCTGAAAGACAGACAGTTGGGGTTGCATTCAGCTCACTCGAGAAGAGAGACCCTAGATTACCTCTCATCCATCCTTTACATCTGTTAAGAGGCTTACACAAAGGCAGGGAATCTGCTAACACAAAGACTCGTCCTGTTTTCTATATTGTCAGACCACCATGTTTCACCTGCTGCAGGAATCAAAGCTTTGTTCTGTGACGTGTTGATCTCCATGTGGTCCGTCAGAGCATCCACAGGGGTCAGCCCACGTGACATAATTCAGTTATGAGTAACAGATAATACTTGACCCTGCCATGGATTAATGGTCATGACCCTGTTATGAGATTACAGCAATGATTAATCCTTGTTACATACATTGACTACATGTCATGATGTTGTGAAATATATGATGAACATTAGCCTCTGGTCTCTTGTTGAGGACTCAGCTGTTTAGAAAAACGGACATGAAACAGACTGGATAGTTCTTACATTACCTTGTCATTCATCTTTAAATGTTTGTGTTTTATAGGGTTAGTTCACTGAAGTTACAATACAAAACTGCACCCATACGTGAGATTACACATCTAAAGGAACATGGCGGCAGGGATTTTTTTATCATTCAGTGGTTGGACAATTCTCAACCTCATTTGCATTCAATGCCAAAGTTGAATGGCAGCGCAGGAAGTAGTGTGGCCTATATTTAGTGAGGTGAAAGGTAAGGGTATTGACTGAGGTCAGGGTGGTGCAGGAGCACGTAGCATATCCGACTCTTAGGAGACTGGAGTTTGTCTCCTACAAGCAATTAATATTTATATTTTGCCACAATCTTGGATGGTGCTAAGCTCATGATGCAGTTTGTAGAAGGGGAATGAGAATCTGTCTACTTCTGGTATCACAATCTCTCCCTGAACTTACAATACTGTATTGTCATGCAAAGATCTTTCAGAAGAAAGAATTTGTTGGTCATAACAGAAAAGAATCTTCCATTCATTATTCTGCTTGGCAATATTGTTGAGTATTGAGTATTGGCAAGGTTGGGCATCAGTGTTGGGTGCTCACAGTCAGCCAGGTATAACATGGCGTTCAAGTCAGCACTCTCGATAGGCAAGTCACGTTCCTCCTCAACCAATTTATAAGCAGATATCTGCATATTAAAGGCGGAATCTGTCGGCATCGGGACCATGTTTTGATATCGTAAGCACTCAGGTTTCCGTCAGTTTGTAGTATCTCATTGGAGCAGGCTTTAGATGACTGTAGATCAACAGTCTGCGTGGAGCGCAAAATAATAGGAACACACTGGCAGAAATGAAATCTCAGAACCCATCAGTTATCGTCTGATGGTGATTAAACTTTTTATTAGCTTAGCTAGCTAAGCTAATTTGGCTACTTGTGAATAGAGGTTGACCAAAACATCGGCCAGCCTATATATATCGGGACGATATTTGCGTTTTTTACTTGTATCGGCATCTGCCAATAAAAAAGAAAGAAAAACATCAAATATATGGACTCGTCTGAGGCGCCACCACATCGACGCCTATAACAACATTTTGTTTCTTTTGTTTGTTTTGCTAATAAATGTTTCTTTTTTTTGTTTAAATTGAGACTTGTGTAACATTTGTTATCATTGGGTCATTTTTATCATGTAGATGGAGGGAGAAAAGGCAATATCGGCTTCAAGAATCGTCCCAAAAAAATCGGCAACACATATCAGGGATCGGTTAAGACTGGTGTCAAAATAATCGATATCGGCCTTAAAAAATCTGTATCGGTCGACCACTACTTGTGAATCATCCCAGTCATAGACGTGTTGTTCAACTCAGTCTCCATTCTTGCATTTCAAGTTGCTAATCGGACAATAAACAATGACCAGTGCATATTAAAGGAAGTCTTGGCCTGGATATCCATTACCTCGATATTTATTGGCTATTACAGGACTCTAGAATTATTGGCTCTTGCCCCTAGAGGTCCAAATTGTCATCAGATAGGTTTCCAGATTGTTCCTTTTCAAACCATGTCTTTATTGACCTGGTGTGTAGCAATGTTTTATGCGAAACTTTTTCCCCAAAATTGGAAGCAAACTATATTTTTTGACAGATGGTTTTGTGCTGCTGCAGCATTATTATTCCCTAAGTTGTGCCTGAGGAGTGCAGCCCAAACCATATAAAACAGCCCCAGACCAAAAGTTCACAAAGGTATGAGGGCAGCACAATCCATCTACTATTGTCCATATAGTTGAGCTTTTATTTTGTATTGATTTTGAGATATCTATCTCTAGGATTTCTACCAACACCCCAGTACAATATCAATTAATTGGTCTTTACAGTACAGTTTCATATGTATTAATTCATAGACGTCCGTTCCAATCAAATGGATTTTCCAATGCAGAGTAATGGGTTTCTCATTTTAGACAAGATGTTGCTGATTATTTACTATGTCTGCTTACCAATATGTAATGGATTCAGGTGGAGGCAGAACATCTCAGCGACATTTGTCTCACAACCTAGACATATAAAACTCAAACCATCTTCATCGCTAGGTAGCATTGGAGATAAGCCACCCGTTTCTAAATGTGGAGGAGCACTTGGCTCAGTGACAAAAAAATCTCCTGCAAAGCTTATTCAAATAGTGCTGACCAACCAAACCGGCACGCTCGAGTGAAAGGATTTCAAATGTCTCAGCAAGTGTTGGTATTGTATAGAGGTTGCTTTAGGAAGCACATCTGAAGAGTCCTGTGGATGTTTGTGTGCACATTGGGTGCAATGTAGACACAGTGCTTGATCAGTCCTTTCTTTGCCAGCATTGCCTACACATATCTCTGCCTCAAGCACAAAAAAGTTTTTTTAAAAACAGCTCTGCAGAAGTGGAGAGGTGTGTTGATGCTGTCATAAACTGTTATGGAAAACACCTATAACCAGCAGAGCTGTTAATGGGGCCTTTAAGGACTTTAAAGGCCGTGCATCCTCATTTCCTCAGTGCAGCTGCATGTCTATTTTTAGAGAGCATGACATGTATATAAAGTTGTGTGTTTGGACCCCAGGGCTTGCTTCTTTTCCCACGTTTCTCCTGCTCTCGTTAGACTTCCTCTTCGATCTCATTAGTTGAGTTCACAGTGCTTCCCAGTGCCAGCGAGAGGACAAAGCTTATGCTTAAAGGAACTCTGCCTTCTCGAATCACATGGCTGCTCTTCACCAGTCGCTTCTAAATTAAAAAAAAACTTTTATTTTACTGTAACTCATCCCCTGGATTGTCTCCCCCTATGAACAACCAGCTCAGTGTGTAGCAGAGACGCTCTAATGAACAAAACAGAATTAAACGTGCCACAGGATGTAGAGTTGAGAACCCTGTGCCCTGAGAAGATTCATCTCATGGTTGTTATTGTGGCAAATTTGCTATTTCCTTCATGACTGAACTGATATTGCATTTTTCTTTCCTCTTTTTCTGGCTTCTTGTGGGCTTAGTAACCAAATTGAATTTAGACTTCATAACCAGAAGTGTGGCCAGAGAGTGCAGACTTCCACCAAGGTCAATGCCCTATCTCACAGTGATGACATGGATTTTCACCAATCGATCCTTCGCTTAGCTCCGCCCCTTTGTTGTCAACAGCTGCTATTTCATCAAGCTGTCGCATCTTCTCCTTGAAGATATATTATGTATTTTGGGGGGGGGGGGATTTTTCATGGAGAAGCAGATATAAAGGCTTGATATGTGTTTGAACTTACTCAGCAGAAAAAACAGACAAAAAAGATAAAGGTAGAAGTTAGAGCAACAGATCAAAGTGTAAAGTGAATCATCACATCACCTGACATGAGTGATCAAGACTTGTTTTGGAATTACATTTTGTGGATTAAGAATGCTTTGACATTTTTAGTTGCTCTAGCTTACAGTAGCTAGATGATGATTTGGTGGCTCTTGATGAGCTTGCTAGCTAAACCCATTTAGCCTGGAAAAAATGCCTGTAAAACCTCTGGGCGATTTTAAAATAACCCCCTAAAACCTGAAGTTTTTCTGGAAATTCAGAAGAAGTGTCAGCGCTTCCTACTAAATAATAGTTTTTTCAGCCTCTGTAGCAGATAGAAATGAAATTCAACAAATATTTGAGAGCTTATAGCTGTTATATCTGAGCTTCCTCCCTGTAACAGCGATTCCATTTGGTCCAGGACATATTTTGTCATATTCAGTAAATATATACTTTTGGTCAGGTGTTCATACCAAGCAGAAAAAATGGAGCTCAAAAATGAAGCCAAAGCACAAGTGCTAAAAACTGCAGTTCCTCAAATCGCCACCTGCAGCTGGCTCTAAAAGAGAGTCAATCCCCATAGACCCCCATGTTAAAATGCCCACTTTACAGCAAAAATAAACATGTTTACAGCCTGGTACAAAAACAGGACTTGTCTCTATAGTTGTTTTCCCCATTCAACTGTGCATGGGGGGAATTTTCTATACAAACCACCTGTTTAATTATGTAAAGTCTTAAAGTCATGCATACACAAGGACATGGCTGATGGTAAATCAGGCACATGGTAATGTTCTGTAGGAGCACAGAAGGGAGGGGTGTTGTTTATTTGTTTGGGTGTTGAGTTCAAATGTCAACAATCTTTCTTAAGAATCGCTGACTCCACCTTTAAGAGAGGCAGGGGGTACGTGACTGATTGACTGCTGCTGTTGAGAACAACGCTGTTGAGAAAAAGTGACAATATGAAATAAAATCTGACTTGAATTAAAAGTGTCACTGGGGGGAATATGCCACAATAAAATAAAAGCAGTTTGAAACATGTTTGACAGGTTTGAAAAGGAGTATTTTGAAATAAAAAATTATAAAATGACCTCCAGCTGTTATTTTGAAAATAAGAATGATGAATAATGTTTCATGAAATTGAAATGAGTGTTAACAGTTTCTGTTTTAATGATGACTTTTTATTTTTTTCCTCCCAGTATCAAGATGGTGCTGATGTGGACCAGTGGAGACACCTTTAAAACAGGCTACTTCCTGCTCACCCAGGCTCCTGTGCAGTTCTGGACCTGTGGCCTGCTGCAGGTCTTGGTGGACTTCACCATCCTGTTCCAGGTTTACTATTACAGCCGCTACCCACAGAAACCAGTGTCCCACACTGTCTCTCACACCACCAGTGCCAAAGCCCTCTGAAAGTCTGTGCAAGCTCTCTGAGGACATGCCAACAGTCAAAAACAGCAGTGAGGACGCACTTTTCGAGGCGCTGCAGACATGTGTAAACATACACGAGTACCAAAGCACCTTGAGATGGTGCAGGCTGCTCACGCTCACCCCCGAGTATACATAAAGACACATACACATCCATAAATAAGGCATGAACATACACAGACACTTGGTCGTGTCGGTGTCTGCAGCGGTACCTGAAGGACACTTGTTACAAACAAACCTTTTCATTTCATTTATCCTACAGACTTCTTCTCAACCTGACAGTATGCTTGTGTCTTGGAATGCAGACACAAAAGAATATATCCTTGAATCGACCTGTGCATGTGGAGAATATTATGCACATAGATGAATATAAATAACAGCAGGCGTACGCACTGAAATCTGTGCTCAAGGAAACCAGCTTCTGTCGTCCACATTAGCTGATGATTGTTGCATGGACCCTCTGCCTTAAAACACACACATTCAAACATGGCTTGCTGCACAACCGGCAAGATAAATGTATGAATCAATCAAAAATAATTAATACACAACATTAATGAATGTACAAATTGTTATTTAGTTATTTTTTTTCCAACAGTGGGGAAATGCTGGTCAGTCTACCACTTGTTGGACCGATGGTTGCCATGTGCTGAGACACACGGGCTCAATCTTGTGGGATGACGGAAGAATGGAATTGTAAGAGAGGCAATCAGACTTTACGGAAAGAAGAAAAAATCCCAAAGGCTTGAACATTGCAATGGCTTTTCAAAAAAACAGTCATCAACATTAGTGGCCTTGATGGTAACAGTGATGAGGGAATCAAGCTGTAAAAGACATTAAGACTGTCTGCTGCTGCAAGCTGTTGAATTGTTCATTAAAACATCATGAACATTGAGACCTCTGTTCAGGCCAATGCCAAGAATTTTCTACTGAAGCTGTTTATGCTATTTTGTATATAATTTTCATCATTTTCATTCCACAAATTCTAAAAACCCCAAAAGGAGATCTGGTGCATTTAGACCAAAAACAACAAAAAACATATTTTCTCTTTTATCTGTATGGCTTTTTATCAGTCTAGATAGTTTTTGTGTGAGTTGCTGAGTGCTGGAGATTAAAGCAATGTCTCTTTCCAGAAACTCTGACCCAGTTACTTTACATAATCCAAAGACTTTGGGAACTATTTTCCTTCTGCCAAATTACACCTGCCAGGCATATCACCGCACAGAAGGAAGTACATCTACTGTAATGTAAGCTCGCTGACCTGAACTAGCTAACGTTACAGCTCAACTGAGGAAGACACCAGTCATTATGTCTTGTGCTGTCACGAATATGAGCCTCTCATCCAGGAGCGATGCTTCCTTCTGCATCATTATACGACTGGCAGGTGTAGTTCGGTAGAAAGAAAATAGTTCCTACATGAAACTGCTCACATGAAACTGCTCAATGTGTGTTTTTTGGTGCTTTGTATGCACCCTAAGCAAAGTGCCATATAGTTACATTAAAAAGGACAGACATCTCTACAGTCAATATCTCAAACACTTGGTATCTCACACCAAAACAATCTCAATTGATAAATAGAACTACAGGTAAGAGGAAAATTATATATTTTTTTATTTTCAGGGTGAACTGTCCCTTTAAGACAAGGCACAATTGCATGGAGGCATTAATACAAGTGGGCGAGACAATGCTGTGGACAAGGACAAGAGGAAAAAGAGAGACTGGACTTTATAACAAAAAGAACTGGAGTTCTTTCAAAGTTCTGAGATTTCATCAGAGGCTTGACACACTCTGTATAGACTCGTATGCATGCACGAGCCAAGTTGCCATCCAATTTAGTGCAGGCTTTAGTCATGTTTCTAGAAAATCAGCAAAAGAAAATGCGAATTAATACTTGTTTCTATCCACCGTTATGTGATTATTAGAGTTGGTTCATGGGAATAAGCCAGAGGTGCCGCCAATTTTTCAGTCAGAAAAACATTTTTATACCATTGCAGAAGAAGAGATAACATGGTTAAAAGAGCACCACCTCAGATAACTGTAAAAAAAAAAAAAAATGTAATTGTTTGGTATAGGGACCAAACCACATGGTTAAAGTTAGGAAAAAAAGAGCAGGATTGGGCTCAAACAACAGTATTTCTTGACATTACATCCAAAAATGGGACACAAACACCGGACTTTGAAGGATAGTAATTATTTTCAGTGCATTAAGTTTCGTAGGAATAACTAAGAACTGTTGATGAGAACACGCCTGCAAAGATGCAGCGTTATTTTTCAAATGCGGCCATCACTCCAATCTGTAAGAAAAATATCCACCAAGTTAATTACTCATCATTGAACAGAGCAACATCGCTACAAAGACCAGTGAAGCAGTTCAGCCAATAGAAATAACAGCCAAATACACCTTTTACACAAGCTCACAGACTTATATTTCTGAAAATTTCCAGCAAAATCATACCATAACTTCCCATCATGTCAGCTGTGGCCAACACTGACTGGCCAGTTTATTATTTCTATTGCAAATCCAATAACATCACCTCATATTCCATGACTCCACATCTCTCTGTACCCTGTATGCATCACCATTTTGTCATAGGGAATTAATTTCCTGTTGGGATGGGGAAGCAGTCACATAACACAGTGGAGATTTTGTTTGTTATTGTTGTTTTGTAATCTTTCTCTGGGGCTGAAGTGAAATGCCAAACCATGAGGTGTCAGGACTGTCAGCCCTTCAGTGAACTGTGGACCACAGCAGACCTGATTCTGTCCTTCTCTTCTAAGCCTCAAGAAATGGAAACTTCCCTTTTTGTTCCACAGGGACATGGCAGGAGATTTCTATGAATATTTCTCTCCTCGCTCTTAAAGAAATACGGTGGTTTCTTTCTTTTGGATGTTTACTTTTTGTGTTCACACCTGTTTATTCACCTCATTTATTTTGTTATCCCTTTTTATAAATCTTCAAATGTCAGTGTACGATAGTGCTTGCCTGTTGTTTACTCAGACAGTGGTGAGGGTGGCTGTGTCGTATGGATAATGTGAAAGTTTCACTTTATTTACTGTTTCATTCCATGAATCTAGTTTACTTTTTTTTTTTACTTTATTTTGTATCATTTATTCATTCATTTTACCATGTGAAGGTATTTTCCCATAGAAACTGCCATATTGTGTTATCTGTGAAAACCCACACATAGTGTCAATGTACCAAAAAATTTAATTCTCAGTATGTTTTTATGCTTTTTTTATTCTCACATTGTTGGTTTGTGTTTCATTTTTCTTTTAACTGCCAATTGTCCATCAACACCAACTATAGTTGAGAGTCTACAGCAACGTGGCTTTCACGCCCAATAAAGAGGACACGGAGAGACTCGTGCGTCATGTTTTTCTTTGATGGAGATGTTTTTGTAAGTTCTGCAGACATCCACCGTTGCCCCCATCAGCGGCGCAGCTCTGGCAGACATCAATTGTCAAGGGAAGAATAAGCCGACCGGCCCTGGTTCGTCTTTGGGCATATGCCATCTAAATAATAAGCACATAAATTGCAATGCGCTGGGCTTTCACATCAAGCTCCCCACTGGTACAGAGAGAGGCAGTACACAGATAATAGATGTGCCAGAAGAGAGAGATGGGCTAAAAAGATGGATTTGAAAAGGCATTTTCTAAAAGCAGACCCAGATTTATAATGTTCTCTTTTTAAGTCTTTCTCTGAGCCATCAACTGAGATTATGCCTTTTGTAGATTAGGCTTAAATAACGTGCATTGGATTTACATTTTTGTTGATGTAAGATATTAATTTGCTAAACATAATCACAAGATAATGGAAAAAATATACACAAAACACACAACACTGTGTAAAAGTCTTCCCTACAATACATACAGTCATGGAAAAAATGATTAGACCACCCTTGTTTTCTTCAATTTATTTTTAATTTTAAGGCCTGGTAGAACTAAAGGTGCATTTGTTTGGACAAATATAATGATGACAACAAAAATAGCTCATAAGAGTTTAATTTAACAGCTGGTACCTAGACACTTTCCATGGTTTTTTTGATAATAACCAAAATCATCATCAATAAAACCATGGAAAATGTCTAGATATCAGCTGTTAAATTAAACTCTTATGAGCTATTTTTGTCGTTATCATCATATTTGTCCAAACAAATGTATCTTTAGTTGAACCAGGCATTAAAATTAAAAATAAATTGAAGAAAACAAGGGTGGTCTAATCATTTTTTCCATGACTGTGTACTGTATAGGTGGACTTCAGAACTAAACCACACACCTGGGCACTCTGATAGAGTTGTGTCTCTAATTTAAACTCCAGGTCAGGGATTCATAAACACAATCCTCAAAAAAAGATTCTGAATTGTGCTCAGTGCCTCTGGTATTTGAGTGGGTGTGCAAGAGCTTCCTTGCATGATAAATACTGTAAAATAGCTGCTACTGACTTGCTAAATCCTCCAGTGCCTTGTGCTGTGCCAGTGTCACCTCAAACATCTTCACATTTGCATCGCTGCATCAAAGTGACGAGAGTATTCTAACTGATGCGCTTCACTAAGATCAGCTTGCAAGAACTTTATATATTAAACTCTGACTGTGCTACCTGGAGTGACTCTAGAGTGGCTCCATTGGGATATCTGTTTGTACATTTAACCCTTTGGAGTTTGGGGCTATTTTGTCAGTTTAGGACTCCTTTTCATTCTGCCTGTATAAATCACTTAACAATCTTTACCATGACCTGTTGCTATCATTGTTTTCAGCACAAACTCACCAATATGACCTGATTATTTTTTTCATTTTGGCTTACTGGATCAACATTTTGAACACAAAAAACACACACACAAAAAACACATAAAAACACACACAAAAAACAGTAAACACAAAAGATTGCATTAAAAATGCTGAATGCACACTGCAAAATTAGGAAAAAAATTTAAATCATGTTACTACACTTGGTCAAGGTGTTTTTACCTTTGCTTATCCTTGTATAATCAAGAATCGAAGTGACGTCTGGAGTATTACCTACAGTTAGTGATGGCCAAATCAAGCTTCCTGAACTATTTTATTTTCAGAGCCCACTAGATGGCAATCTCAATCAATAAAGTGTTTGAAAGAACCATTTTGCCATTCCTTAAGCCTGTTTCTTTTAACCAAGAGCACCATCTGGTGGCGTCAACAAAGAAAACTAATGGTTCATGAAGCCTCATTTGGTCATCACTATCTATAGTCGATGGTGGCTGCCCCAAATGAGTACTGACACAGAAGCTAAGAAATGTACCGCTGTGACTGAGGGCAGACAGAAATATGTAACAATATTATAGGTTTGTTTAATTGTGTAATCGTGTGACTTTGCGTTATTGTGTAATTTAAGTGAATCTGCAATAATTCTTTGAGACATCAATCAAACTTATGAGCGAGGCAGAACTTTATCAACTAGTGGACTGTGATATAAAATTACTGCTTTTGTCAAAGGAGTCTAGTGACTTCAGCTCCCTGTAAAGCAATGAACATATTCCAAATAAAGAGTACACTTAAACGTCTTAAAGTACCTCATACAACCCTCTTCAAAAAATCTGAACTATCCCTTTAATATCTCCTGCCTACGCTGCAAATTATTTGTTTCTTACCAAGATTAAAAAAAACTTTAGATTTAGAAGTGTTAGATAATTTATCTTGTTTTAAGAGTTAATTCCTCATTTTAAGTGTTCAACATGCTTATTTCTAGCTTTAACAATCTTAATTTAAGAAATCTTGTCAAGTGAAATTATCTGTCCATGCAGCAAGATAATTTCCCTCAGATTTAGTGTTTTTATCTTGTTTTTAGACACACCTTTTTTACAGTGTATACAGACCTACAACACAATATTCTCTCACTGACTTGTGATTCACACAGGCATTTAAAAACATACAACAACAAAGTGTTGCACTCTGAGGTGAGTTAAGTTGAAGGTCTATTTTTCCCTTTGGCAACATGATCTTTAGCTTGACCTTGCAGTGTGAACAGCAGAGCCCATTCAGTGAGCTCCTTTTGTTGAGGACTTCATTGAAGCACTGTCATTATTTATCAGTGCATCGTGCCAACACACCTCCTGGAAACAGAAGTAATTTATTATTCATAAAGGATGTGGGACAAAAAACATGAACCAAGCCACAGACAAACCAATTTAGGATGTTCTAAGTGCAGAAGTGTGGCACACACTCTAATTTAAGAGCGTCCTTGTGTATAATGAATTGTTAAATCAAAGCCTCTCCACATGGGGCTGTGTTCATTATAATCTTTATTTCATTTTTCAAAGTAGGGTGTTCCTCAGGCTATGGATTCATGATGCAAAGCACAGCTCCATTTAAGTTGGCTTTCTACGCAAATGATGTCTCAGTGCACCATTTGCTTCTCATCAAAACAATATTTTCATTTCTTAAAACCTAAATATTGTAGATATAATAGTTTAAAGTGTAATATTTCCATGCTCCTTAATGATTCAGTTCATCCAGTGACTGCGATTCAGAGTTGGTAGATTGAAAGTGCCCTTAAAACCTGTATGGCTGGCATATTAAACATACCTAAAACTTAATTTGCACTCTTGAGCACTTACGCTGCTTTGATGAGTTCCAACTTGACAACAATTTGGGGAAATGGTTTTTTAATGAGTCACTTCAAAGTACAAGGCACTCAAGTCAAAGAAAATGAAGTGCTGTGTATGCAACTATGTGAGAAAATTGTGTAAGACCGTGAAAATTATTATTAAAATGATTAATCATCTGAAATGTTTTTAGACTTAAGCAGTTGGGGTCTGTTTTTTTCTTTAGGTGGGTGTGTATTTGCCACAGTCAGTCAGCCTCTTTGAACTGAATTGAACTGTAATTACACCTCTCTGTTAGTGAGCTTCTCTGATTATTTTCAATTTTTGGTCCACAGCTCACTTAATCCAAATATGTGACAAGAGGACTGGCACCAACATCCATCTCTCCAACAGATGCAGCAGCTCTAAGCAGGGTGCACTCTACTTTTAGTACCAAGGATGTTGAGTACTACAGATGATGAGAAAATGATGCAGCCATTTTACCTTTGGGTGGTTATTACGATAATGACACACACACAATCCTGTCTGAGTTGTGTAGAGGATTGAGCAAAAGAAACTGCACACTTTAATTAAATTAGAAATTGTAAAAAATTGCCTGTAGCGGCAGGAAAGGGCAGCCTCCCACCTGTGACTGATTGAAAAAAAATATATATATAGCCTATATTCTTAAAATATATATTAAATAAGTAATCTGTTATGTTTAAAATGCTCACAGAAGACCTGTAAGTTTTATTGTTTGCCAGACTCCATTGACTTGCATGGTATTGTCTTACTCACTGCTTTTATAGTCAATATTAAATTAAAAATGTATTTTCATCCCTTTTAGATCATGTCCCTGATTATATGTATAATTATTTATCTGATCGATCCCAAGCTGTGACTGGCGATGGTTTTATATCAGAATTTTTAAACATATACAAAGGGGGACCTCAGGGTTCGGTTTTAGGACCTCTGTTTTTTTTCTATTTATATCAATGATTTTAATTGTGGTGTCTCAAATAGCTTAATTCATCTTTATGCTGATGATTCAATCATATATCCTTTTGCTCCATCTGTTGAACAAGCTCTAAATAATCTTTGAGGTGATTTCTGCATTATCCAAAGAACTCTGTCTAACCTTAAATTGGTTCTAAATCCAGGGAAAACAAAGCACATGATTTTTACAAAAAAACGCACTGTTGACTTAAATAAGTTTACCCTCGACGCAGATGATGGGACTCCCTTCGAAAGGGTTTCTTGTTATAAGTAATTGGGTATTTGGTTAGATGAAAAATTGTCTTTTAAATTACATGTTACAGAACTTTTAAAGAAGCTGAAGCCTCAATTGGCATTCTTTTACAGAAATAAATCCTGTTTTCCTCAGCACTGTAGAAGGCAGATAGTGCATGCTACATTTCCATTATCCATTATATCCATTTTAGATTATGGTGACATTATTTATATGCATGCTTCCCTCTGTTCTAAAACCACTTGATACAATTTATCATTCTATTATTAGATTTATTACCAGCGATGGGTAGGTTGGACTTCCCTGGCTTTAAGAAGGGAGCAACACTGTATATTGTTTATTTATAAGGCACTACTAAAAAAACTTGCATTCTACTTATCGATCCTACTGAGCTTCAGATCTCTTAACTATCCCACTCGTGCACATAACCCACTGGCTCTTAATATCCCTGCTGTTACAACAGAGGTCGGGAAATTCACTTTTGTTTATTTCGCTCTTTTTAAATGGAATAATCTACTGTCTCAGCTTCAGTTGGATACACTGATTCCTTTTAATCATTTTAAATACATTCCTGTTGATCTTATGATTTCTGAATGTACATGTGCTTGTTTAATCCATTATGTGCTTCTGTTGAGTGTATATTATTATGGATTTGTATTGTGTTGAATTGTATTTGTGCTGTAATCAGGGCGCCATTGGAAATGAGAGCTTGCTCTCAATTGGCCCTCCCTGAATAAATAAAGGTGAAATACAGCCATTTAACAATATATGCTGAAAATGACACAAAAAAAAACAATTTATTTGTAATTTTATATCAAGATTCAATCATACTTTCCTCCTGTAAAACAAAATATAAAGTGTGCTTAAGTAAACTAATATAAACCAATTTTAACCAATAATGTCATGACTTCCACCTGTTATAAATGGAGTACAGAGCTAAGATTCATTAGCTGCAAGCCTGCTCGCTAGCAACAGCTGTGAAGGGAAAAAGGCTAAATTAATTTTTGGATTCTGTTTGAGTAGAGATGTGTCACATGGATTAACTATTCAGGCCTTTTAAACGTAAAAGCTGTCCTAACTACGGCAATCACAGAGATCACTGCTGTAAGTCACCACTTATCTCCCATCAATACGTAACTCAGGCTGTGAGCTGTTGTCAAAGTAAAAGTAACAGTCAGTAGATTCCTTTTTATTCCCTTTAGTTCTGTCCACACAGGTACTGCAGCTGCAGAAAAAAAAGGCTTTGGTCGAGGGGTCCTTTATCATGATTCCACTGTCTGTTAAGTATTTTATTTTCCCTTCATGGTTCATGTCTTGTGTTTCCTGTTTTATTTTGTCACCCCTGTCTCTGTTTCAGGTTCCAGTCTGCCCCGCCCCCCTCCTCACCTGTATGCACCTGGGGCCAGATTCACAAAGCATTCTTAAGAAGAAAATGTGCCTTTTTTTTAAAAAAAATTTAACTTTGCCCTTAAGAAAAAATGTAATAAGATTTGGTTTTCATGAAGAAATTCCTTTTTTTCTTTAGTTGTTTTCTTAACTTTCTTCTTAATTTTTTCCTAAGATAGAACTTGGGAACAAATGAGATTCTTGAAAACAAAGTTCTTAGATTTCTTCTCATATTTCTTCACAACTTTAAGAGAAACCCTCAGCAGTCTTAAAACAGCTACAGTGAAAAGATAAGTCTTGATATGTATTTACTTGAACAAATTTGTATGACATTTATTTTATTTCTTTAATATTTAGTTTAGCCTTAGACAATGTGGTAACAAATTTTGTTCATTGAAGTTGAGCAGAGTAGTTTTTTTGTGAATGTATCACATAAAGATTATTTTGGCAGTTGACATATAATTAAAATGTCTTTTCCGTCCGTGTGACATGTGACTATTTCTAGATTATACTATAATGTACTCTTTGGATATCACGGAGGCAGTTGTTGTATTTGATACTACTTAATTATTCTAATTATTATGAATATATTATTTAAGTAGGCCAAGTTACTGAAACCATGTCCTTACTATTATTACTTTTAGATGGAAGTTGTCACATTATTTCATGCAAGTGATCTTAAGTAAAAAATCTAAGAACGTCCTAAGTGAGAAAAACTAAGAAGCTCCTAAGATGTAAGAAAATTATGGTGAATAGCATTTAAGAACATTCTTAGGAACATCCTATTTTTTTTCTTCAGAATTTTCTTAAGTTTTATCTGAAAAACAATATTGTGAATCTAGCCCCTGATCTCTGATTATGTCTTACACACCTGTTTCTCATCACTCCCTATTAGCCCTGTATATAACCCCCTTTGTGTCTTGTCTCGTTGCCAATTCATTGTTTTCATGATTCTTTTTTTTTTTTTTAACTCTTGTTTTTATTTCTATTTCAGTTAACGAAAAGGTTTTTTCAATTCTAGTTTTCGTTATTTCGGGGCAAAAAAAAAGAAAAAGTGACCAGCTGCATGCGGTGGCGCAGTAGCTCACAGAAAGTTTTCTCAAACTTCAAAATCAATAAGCATTTGACTGAAAATGTGAAAACTGTCTTTTGAAGCTGCAGCATGGGCACCAGACAGACTAATCTAATGGAGACACATGAGTGAGTGAGCTATCCTCCTGTCCTTTGCCAATGAACAAAACAACCAAACCGACTGTAAAGCCCTTTGACAGATAAATGAGTTTCGTGTTATCATGCTGGAAATTAATCAGCTCCGCTTCATTGCAAATAAATGTGCTGACATCATCATGTGTATGTGTGAACCTTTTATAACAGAGCCCCAGGTACAATAAGTTATTTGATTTGTCCAAATACAAACAGAATAAAAGGAGATGATATTGCACATTAATAATAAACTGCATGTCTGACATCTCAGCAAACATCTTTATTTCAGATGATCCTCTCAAATGCAGCTACATGAGGAACATGAATAATTAGTCTGAGGTTTGAGTAACACTGTGTGATGCTTTAGTGGTGATTTCCCTTTAGCACAAACTTATCTCAAGTCTGAATCGCAGTCAGAGAGCACTGTCTCTATCACTAATTTAATTTCATTTGACTGGTTGTTTAATCATGATTATTGTACTATTAGCCTTGTTTTCAAGTCAAATTTGTGATTACAAAAAAAGAGACCTCTGCAGCTTCTCTGTAAAACTTAAGAAACTCAGATACAGTCTGGTGCACAAGCACAAGCACGATCAAAGCAGAGACCTCAATCTCCAGAGAGAAAATCTCCTCTCTGCTCACAATCCTACAGCTTGTCAACTTGGAAGTCTCAGCATTGGGTGTCAACGCCGCCACTTGAACACACAGAGAAGCTAAGTTTTCATGGATGCTTTAATCTCAGCAGCCCTTTGCGCAGCCATGGACTTCCTCCTCTGCATGGCTGAGGCTGCGGCCTCAGTGATGCCGTGGTAGCTGTCCGTCTCCTGAGAGTCCTCACTGTTCTGGGACTTGGTGCTGTCCTGCGAGTCCGGCTTCTGCCTCAGCGCCCGGTTCTGTTCCTCCTTCAGCTCCACGTAGGAGCGCGAGAATGTGTGAAAGATGGACGTGACGGGGAACGCCATGAGGAGGATGCCGCTCAGGATGCTGCTGAGCGCCACCACCTGGCCGGGGATGCTCCTGGGCACCATGTCTCCGTAGCCCACCGTGGTCATTGAGATGACGGCCCACCAGTAGCTACCTGGGATGCTGGTGAACTCCTGCTTGGCGCCCATCTCGCTCTCCGCTAGGAAAACCAGTGGGGAGAAAAGAGCCATGGCAACGCACAGGAACAGCAGCAACAGGCCGAACTCACGCGTACACCTCCTGACTGTCAGACCGAGAGTCTGTAAGCCTAAGGAATGACGGGCCAACCTCATCACGTAAAAGATCCGTAGAGCTCGCAGGACCCTGAGGACTAACCCCACCTTCTCCAGGTAGTTGTTCCCTGAGCCCGCAGGTTTCCCCCCCACCGACAGAGAGTCCACGATGAGGGTGATGTAGTAGGGAAGGATGGCCACCACATCAATGACGTTCAGAGGCGTACGCAGGAACATACACTTGCTCTGCGTCTGAATGAAGCGCAGAAGGAACTCCAGGGAGAACCAGGCAACGCACACCGTTTCCAGCACAAAGATGTTATAGCACCTCTGGGAGCACTCACCCTGCAGAGAGAAAAAAAAATCACATTAAGGGTTGTGTTACAACAGTAATCAGAGCCATCACTGTGCAAGATATGAGAGCTCCAATGAAGTCAGTGATTAAAAATCTAGTTCAAAGCCTGCTGTTTGATTCGTGGGTTCGTCTTGACAGAGGATGCGTTTGATCTGACAACAAAAGGTGACAGAAGAGAAGAAGAAAGAAAGCACAAAAGACAAGGTGCTGAAAGATTCATGAAGTATAGAACAAAAGGCTTTGATTATCTAATTTAGAAAACCTGTCCAACCCAGGCAGTAGGTTAGAGTTGCTTTAGAAACCCCAAGATTTGGCCAAGCAGCTACAAAGCCACCCAAAGGCTTTCATGATGAAAACTAAAGATGCTTAGAAATTAAAACTCAGGCCCAACTGATACAGACTGTCCTGCTTTCAGGACTGATTAGAGCAGTGGTTCTCAAATGGGGGTACGCGTACCATATATATATTTATAAAGTAGCATCCATGCAAAAATCCTTTAAAAAATAATAATTTAATAAATATTTTAGTAGGCAGTGGCTCAGTAGGCTATTTAATTTCATGATCCTAAAAACCCAGAGTCTCGTAAGACTTCCGGCAGCGGACTACAGCAGCAAGATGCCTCCCTTTTCCACAGATGATTGTGGAGGTATTGTGGAGGAAGTGAATGTGGAGGTAAATGGACAGAATGGGAATGAAACTACTCTGCCGATTTCCCTTAACAGTGAAAGGGAGCAGGCTAATGGAAAGCTAACTAGCACCACCAAGACGCAGCAGGAGCTGGGTGTAAATGGCAATAAACCAACCACTCCTCCCTGGAACTCTCTTGGTGCAAAGCCAAAGCACTACAAATCACCTCCCTCAGTTTTGGGAAGACAGTTATCAGGCAGAACCCAGCACCTGGAGACTTACGATGACACCAAGTGGCCTGCACTACCATCATACAGGAATGAATGAATTATTAATGAGCGTAGCAGTTATAGTTTTAAATGGTTATATGCTCACTGTTTTTACTACATTAGTTTGAATCACTACATTTCAGTGATGAGAAATATTTGCAATAAATTTAGTCATGGATTATTAACATTTAAAATGTTTGATTTTTTTTTTTTTATCAAATCTTTGAATTTTTCTTTTAATCAATTTTTTTAATTTTGTATGTATAGGGGGTACTTGGCTGAAAAAATATTTGTCAGGGGCTACATCACTGAAAAAAAGGTTGAGAACCAACGGATAGAGGGTGTGTTTACACCGTTAACATAGGAGCTTTAGACCGCTGTAAAGCTGGTTTATGGGGCCCGGGGTGAGGACATGCTGCTCGCTGGTGTTGTGCCAGGACAGGAGCCCCTACGGATATTATGGCTGAGGCGAAGAGAGTCAAGAGGACGTTAGAGACGAAAATAAAAATAGAAAAAGGAGAGAGTGACCGAGCAAGAGGCTGTCGGACACAAGTAAATCTGGGACTGACCTCTAGAGCTTTACAAAATAAAAGGCTGCTAAGCAGGACTTCTTTCTGTTGGCCTAGTAAGCAATATTAACTGGCTTTTTATGTCTTGTGTTGCTGCGCTTGTTTGATGTTTGGCTACAGAATAGTTGTTAGCTAGTTTTAAATTCATAAATACTGTAAGTATAACAAAGGCTTACATACAGCTGTTCATATTCACGGCAGTGGTGTAGAAATCAATCACACTCTGAAACTGTTTTTTTGAAACTTTTTGGGAATTGTGAAAATTAAGTTCTCAAAGTAGTAAAAAAAATAATCAATCAAAATTATGAAAATAATTAAGCAACAAATCTTCACTTCTTAGCTATGAAAAGTTTTTACATGAAAAATGATTTTTTTTTTTTGAAAAATGATAACGTTTATTAAAATAGTTGCCAGTTAGTTTTAGCTAATTTCATTACTTTAGTTAATTGATTTAATATTCTAGCTGTACACTGTAAAATATAATCTGTTTAATTTACTGTAAAATACCAGCAGCTTTGGTTGCCAGAACTTCACCATAAAAATGACAGTGAGTGGGTTTTCTACTGTAAATTTAAATGTAAATATCAGCAAAAACTGTAATTTTGACGGAATATTCCCGTTATTTTTAGGGCAATTGTGTCATTCATTCACACATCATGGCATTTCTCCATTAACTTTACATGAAAATGTTATATTTTTACAGCAAAACTGTGCATTCCTACAGTAAATGACAGTAAGAGTTAAAGTTTTGTGCTATTCTTTGATTTATGGTAATTAAAAGTGTCTACTACGGTGATATACAATTTTTAATTTTACGCCCTATTTCTGATGTAATTTGACAGTGTTTCACTGTTATTTCTACAAACATTTTTTTACAGTGTACTTGTATATTTTCATATGGTTTGTGTGCAAAAGTATTTATTTGTAAAGTAAGTAGAGATATCAGATGATTGTATTTCAATAAATGTCTAATATTTTCCTCTGAAAAGTAGTATAAAGTGGCATGAGATTCAAATACTAAGTTCATCCACCTTAAATGTGTACCTAAGTACAGTACTAAATACACTTGACATTAGTTATATTTCAGTGTTCAAGAGGTGAAACTGTACAGACAGAAGTAATTAACTGTCTCAGAGGATTCAGCCATTGACCTGGTTATTACAGGTACAGCAGCTGAATTATTATCCCTTTTACAATGATAATCTATTTTTTCAAGACTGCTGAAATAGCGTTCATAAATATTTAAAAATATAATTATAAGAGATTACTTGGTTATGAAGTCAAAGTCACCCCTGGAGCAGGCTGAAATAAGAGAAAGTGTGCATTTCATTTTTCTGCCTTTACTTAAGTGTTATTAATTACAAAAGTCTTCAAAATCTTTGCTTTATTTTTTGTCAGCCAATTATGTCTGGATTAATTAAAATACGTGGAGCAATAAAGAAAACTTTTTCATTACATGCTATAACTTTTAAGTAAATCCTTCTTTGAAAAATCACGTCATACTGTGAAATCGGTATTTCACACTCTGTCTCCCCATTGTGTTTCTCAGCTCAGATATTCATAACATGACTTTTGAGGTTGATGACATGAGCCATTAGGGAGACAGTTACATACACTGTGGTTATATCTCCAGGTGTGAGTGTGCACAAGCTTGAATATAAAAGCAAACCATTTCCCTTCGTATATGCTCGGTCAACAGCTCTGCTCCATGGAAACATCATTCCAACTGGCTGCCCTCACAGGAAATCAGTCCTCTCAGATTGAGCCTCATGCATTTTGCAGAAAATACACTTAGTTTTGCATATGGTTTTTGCCCTAGAGACCTCAAACTTGCTAAACCCATTAAGGACCATGTAAATCACAGATAGGCAAAGCTGGAGTTGCAGCTTTTCCTACAGCAGCAGCAACAGCAATAAACTGCTATATGAACTTGGAAAAGTAGTCATCGTGATCAAAAGTGGTAAACGCCATTTTCATTGAAATGTGAAATGTTTTACTTGATCAAGGTTGTACACTGTAAAAAATGTCTGTAGATTTTACAGTGAAAAACTGCTAAACCATGTCAGTAAAAGAACGTAAAATGATAAATGGGTTAATTCAGTTTCAGTATCAATGGAACACCGTAAATGTATATATCAGCCAAAACAGTATTTTTTACAGTTTTGTTTTTTGAAAAATACATTACTTCACTGTAAAGTACACTGTAATATGTATTTAATGTAATATATATACAAGCCACCACTGTAATTTTTGCATTTATCTTTTGTAAAAAAATATTTTTCTCAATGTACTAAACACCATATCTCTAACAAAAATATACTGTAATATTTAATGGTACAATCTTTCATTTATGCGTTTTCATTTATAAGTCTTGTCTTGTCTTGTCAATTATATGGCAGAACAGCGTTTCTTTTGATGGAGAAATGGAATAAAATGGCAATCTTAAACGTGAAATCAACATTGCTAATATTTTTTTACTGTAAAATTAAAAAAAGTTCTACTGTATTTATTACGGTAAAGTTCTGGCAACCACAGCTGCCGTTTTTTTTACAGTGTAAATCTCTCATAATATTTGTTTTACATTGAAATGTGTTATGTCGGACCTCCACAGTGTGGATGTGAAAGTGTTGGTTTGGTTTACTTACCAGCTTATGCTTATAAATCATAAAACTTTGTGGTCCATGATTCTTACGTTGTAATCAGATAAAACACATAATTTAATAAGGATTTTACACAAAAACTGTATTTTGGCCATCACCATCTTGATTTCCTTTGCAACCACCACATGTGCAGAACAGCTGACTTGCTATGTTTTGTGTTGTTGCAGTTGCTTGATGTTTGGTTTTGTTAGTGAAGTTTTAGACTTTTTTTTAACCCAAATTTGCAAAACCAAATTCGAACCAGCTATATTACGTGTAAATTAGTAATAAGTATTCTGCCCAACAAAGTCTAACTGCAGTAACTACACTAAGGGTAAAACTGAGGAAAACTGTTTTAAAGTTTATTAACGTGTTTTAACTGGCCAGCCACATGGGTTATAGGTAGGTTAGTGATATGACACTTATTTCTACATGTATTGATGATGTAATTGTTGTGCTAAAAAAAATCATGATTTATTTGACCTTTGACCCCAAAAATTTAGTTACTGCATTGCTGTAAAAGGATCTAATAGTAATGTGAAAACAGAGTGCAGTAACTTCAATGTTGTTGTCTTCTTTCAGCTTTTATATTTTGTTTTCAGTGAATAAACATTTTCAAATTGATTTTTGTTTTAAAGTGTTTCTCTCTATTCAGGAAACTCTATTCAACTTTGTGTATTTTAGACTTATTATAAAGAAATAGATAAATTATATTTTAGTCTTAATATAATTTTATCTCACTTTTTTAATTAAACACTATCTAAATAATAATTTCCCTACCAAATAAACTTATAATTTCTATTATTTTTATGATTAAATTAGTATATATATCTAAAGAAGACCGTGATAAGTGCAGTAACTGCTTGGTTTTGAGTTGGATTTTGTGGTTTTTATATAATTATTTTTTGAAATAAAGCAAAATTGAAATCTAAAACTTTGTCACAAGATAAAACAGACATCAAGGAGTTCATTTTAAGTTATAACTAAATTTCAACCAATAATGTAGTTACTGCAGTTAGACTTGGTAGGGCAGTGTTGATTAAAGCTATTTATTAATACATTTTCAGAGAAGTTGCTGCATGCTCAGAAGTAACCTTGCTCCTGACTGACCCTAGTGTCTGTAAGGAACGTGTCTGACTGGTGGATATATACAAAACCACAGCTGGCATTTGTCTATGAACAGTTGGAAGTTCAAAGTAGTTCAAAGTACTTTGAATTACTTTTTCTCTGATTAACCAAACAGGATTTCTCCCTGGGGTAGCTATGTTGTAGTTCTTCCACTGAAAATTAATTGGTAGCTTGCAAAACTATGTTTTCAAAGTATCTTCCCCAACACTGTATAATTGTTACTTATTAGCATACTGATGTTAGATTAAAACCTTTATTTAAATTTCAGACGCTACAGGATATACTGGACATATTTCTTAGCAAAAGCGGGAACAAAAGCAGTTATAAAGTAAAATCCTCTATTTGAGTTTACAAGTGTGGTGTTACAGTGTTACTGAAGGCTTGTTTACATCTCCTACCACACAAATAAAGTACATCTACAGTACAGAGACTATAGTGTAATTATAACCTGCTTACAAAGGAATAAAAGGAGAGCATAGGGACATATAGAATTTTATTATCTGTAAGTCACAGTCAGAAGGTCTCTATTGGCTGAAATCCACAGTTAAATTAAAATGAACAATAGGGAGTCTGTTTATTGCCTCAGCACAGCTCCATAGGTCCCTGGCCAGCTGCTAACAAGCCTTGGTACTCTCATTATGAATTGAATAAAATAATAAAATAACTGTGAGGTTAAGAGCACAGATTGTTAGCTTCACTTTGAGGTATTTTAGGCTGAATTGGACCAGAAATGTAGTTTAAAAAATAAATAAATAAAACACTTTTTGTTCATATTCTCCCATTTCAGAATGCCAAAAAACATTTGGATAGATTATAGAGGCACCGGTACTTTGCAGAATATTATTGTATCCAGTCAAACTGCCTCTCTATTCAGTCTCATATCGCCAGTCTCATATTTTGTTTTTCTCTCTCTAACCCATTATCCAGACGCTTGGTGTCTGGGTTATCAATCCACCTTTGAGTCCTCGTGCAAAGTATCAGTTTTCCTGAAATGCGGGTACATTAAAGTGCCGCAGCACATGGCAATCTTGAGGCTGTGCTGTTGCAGCGGAGTGATTCAAATTAGAGCTGAAATCCACCCTCTAACCACATGCTGTCATTTCACATCCAAAGTAATAAGAGTCTGAGGCCAAAACAAATAAATGTGCTACTGTCCAAATCCTTAAGGGGCTAACTCGATTTCACATGCTAACCACTATGTTTTGCACCTCTTCTGTCATTTTGCTCTTCTGAGTCCACAAGGGAGTGTGTCTATGAACTGATACTCTCCCTTTCCTTTAATTTGAGCATATGTGTATTGTTCTCTGTCAGAGGCTTTCCAGCTGAGTGCACTTTCCCCTCCCTCCTGCCCGTCTCCCTACACTGAAAAGCTTCTGATGTATGCAGAAGAGCTGAGGATCAAATTAAAAGCACACAATTATACGTCTCAGGGTTTAGGGTGACTCTGACCCCATCACAGCTGAAGACAAGCATGTAAACCAAACAGTGAAGGAGGCGACGGCTCACCTCTGATAAGTTGGAGTGGGTGTGATTTACAAACAGGCTGACTTCAAGTAGCGAGCTGCTTCAGTAGTCGGCACACCCCTGCTTTTAATGCCTTTATTTATTCACCTCACTAGGCTGTGCTGTGGTTAATGAGCGTCTGAATTCGTCCTGCTGGACAGATTGAGTTTTAACACGTTTGCCAGAAATGTAATATGCTTTTTCAACAATATGCGATTGTATGTGAAATGGTTGGAAGTCATGGCTTAGGTCAGTGTTTCCCAACCTTTTTTGTGCCAAGGCACATATTTTACATTAGAAAAATCACACGGCATACCACCAAACAAAAATGTCAAAAAGACAGTAAAAAACACCCTTAATATGTTTTGAACTACATGTGTCATCCGTCCCAATTCCAACCCTCCTCCTTTATCTGGCCTAGGAACCGGCAAAAGTGACCAAAAACAGACTGGCGACTTTGCACATGCACGATTCATTTGCAGACTATTTTTGTCGGACAACGGAGCACGCCGCATCAATTCGGCACAGAGCAGATCGTTCGGGGCAGGAAGTCGTGCACAGACACAAAATAAAACATCCGGTATATTTTCAAAATAAAGTCGTATTTCACAACTTGAAGACGTCATGATGGGCGGGGACAGACCTGAAGTCAACAGGTTACACAGGTTTTCACTCGTCTTTTCACCCCACTGACACCGCTCACTCCGGTGCTTGTTGTAAACAAACAGAGATCACTAACTGAACACCTCCTGCAGCAGCAGCACATACACACTGTACTGCTACAGAGCTAACTGTAGCTAACTGCCGCTCACTTAGAGTACCAATCAGGTAAAATTGGATAATCTTCCACGGCACACCTGATGAATTCTTCTCTTCTTTCGTAAGGGCCCAATAGATGCAGAAGAGCACAGAAAGATCCAGGTATTTTTTATGCAATGGAAGTTGAACTTTTTGGGCATGATGCGCCACATAGCCACTTTCACAGGAAATAAGGAGAGCCCTGTATCCACTTCTCTTTATACATCACTGACTCCTCCCCCGTTGCCATGTTTGTTATTGTCTCCAGTGGATATATCCCCTAACAAATATGTCATTTTAAAGGATGCATTGTCTTTTACTCAGAGGTTGCTGTGTGCTCTGCCCCCTCACTCCTCTGTTACATTTTTAAAATATGCTGCACTGTAAAAAATTATTTTACGGTGAAAAACTGCTAAACCATGACAGTAAAAGACCGTAAAATTATAAATGGGTTAATTCGGTAAAAAATACAGAACATATGTCAACATCTTTACAGAACAACTTGTAAATTTTACATCCTAAAACTGTAGTAATTTAAAAATATATATATACATTTTAAAGTTGTAGATTATAGCGTCCTTTACTGCTAATTTAACAGGATGATGCTGCTTTTATACTAATTATTTATGCAAAATTTACATGCAGATTTTGCTTATTGTGCATTGAATACCAGTAAATTAACATTCAGTTATTATTTATTGTACACTGAATACCAGTAAAATTTACAAGTTGTTCTGCAAAGTTGTTTACATTTGTGCTGTATTTTTTGCAGAATTATTCTGGTAACCACAGCTGCCATTTTTTCTTTCTGTAAAAGCAACAAAAAATCTTACAGTGTACATACTTTTTTAAAAATCCTGCAAAAGTCAGTTTGAAAATGTTCCTACATGCAGAATTCCAGTCATTTATTGACCATCTACATAGTCCATAGAGAAAATATTGTCCGTCTATTATTTGCCTGTCTATTTATACCCCAGGAAAAAAAGACTGACGACCTCCTGCCACTCACACAGTGCATGCTGGGATATTCTCCTGCCCCCCACAGTTAACGATGCATTCAATAAGCACTAATACTCATGTAAGATGTCACATTTCACTGTCACCACAGGTCCTCAAGCCTGTCTACTGTGTATCTAAACACTGTCAGTCAAGTTTATTTTCTATCCCTGCCTTGATTCTTCTCCCGCAACCTTAAAATTACTTTCATTCAGTGTAAAATCTGTGACACTGAGTACTGAAGTGGAGAGCAGGATTGTTCAGGGAAACTTGCCTCAGGGAGATATCTGAGTCATTTTACACAAATTATAACAAATAAGACCGATGTTCCCAAGTTAATAGCTTAGTGACCTGCTGTGTGTCTAATCAATTCTAAAAATGTCCAAAAAATATCGTCTTATTAGTCATTCCTCTACTGCGTGTGTGATTAGGGTGCAGAATCTTGATTAGGAGACAAATTATTCTGCTAAAAACCCAGATTCATAATTACATAAGCTTTCTCTGGAACTTTTTTAAAGATATTATTGAACTAAGTCTTTGGAAAGAAGAAGAGGTCTAATCCACCACCAGCCGTGGAGACGGATCAAAAATTTTAATCATTTAGGAAATTTATTTATTTTTCAATAGCCTGGCTATAACTCTCACACACGGAGCATTGGCTTGAGCCCGACCTGTTTTGCTGCTAGTCAATAAGTATTTATTATTTTCAGTTCTTATGGGGAGGGCAGGGGAAGTTTACAGCAAATGCTTTCTGCTTTCTCTTTCCAACCAGCAGCTCTCAGAATACATGCTTCTGCCTCTGTAAAAGCCACTAACACTCATTTACACACCTTAACCCTTTGGGGCTATTTTGATGGGTTTTGACTATTTTTCATTCTGCCTGTATAAACGACTTAAAAAATGTTCATCATTCCATGCTGGTATCATTTTTTTCAGCACAACCTCACCTGATTATTATTTTGTCATTTTGACTTACTGGCTCAACATTTTGAACACAAAAAAAAATAATACAAAAACCACACACGAAAAAACAAAGCATAAAACACACAAAAAAATGACAAAAAACATACAAAAAACATAAAAACACAAAAAATGACAAAAAAACATAAAAAAATACACACAAAAATACAAAAAACACATGTAAAACACAAAAACACACACACAAAAAATACAAAAAACACAGAAAAAAACACAAACAACACAGAAAAAACACAAAACATTACAAAAAACACATAAAAAAAACACAAAAAACATTAAACACAAAAGATTGCATTAAAATTCTGAATTCACACTGCAAAATTCAATAAAATCTCTGCAAAAACTTCAGTAATATCATGTTACACTTGGTTTAGGTGGCTTTTACCTTTGCTGAAAAGGAGTTGATGTGCTAAATGGGACATGGAAACCTCTGGAAAAGCCAGAACTTTAGAGCGAAGCTGACAGCAGGGCTCCATGCTGCTTCGTTTTTACGTTGCAACGGCATGAGGTGTCATGCTCCGGTGCTTTCGTGGACTCAAGCATGCACGTTATCTGCAAATGCTGCGCTGTTAATAGCCTGCACTGTGTTTGGACTCTTCTGGATACATTAATGCATTGTTCCGTTCCTACACCTGATAACAGCTGAATCCACTTCAGCCTGCGACAACAGGAACACTGTGTCTTTACACTGTTATTTATATCCTCTTCTCTGCTGCTGTGACAATCCAAATTCCCCATGGGGGTCATTACAGATCTAACCTAATCTTAAATACCATCTATACTGATGGTTGTGGCCTAACAAGTGCATGCTGTCACTCTCTCTCTCCCCCCTATGTTACACAACTATTGACCTTTTTCTTTGCCTGAATAAGTGAACTTGTTTTGTCATTTTGTAATCTGACATCCGTTTAAGAGCACAACTGCAATTAATTTGCTTTGCCTTCACATGATTAATATAAGAAAAGAATGAAAAGACCGTATAAAGCATAAAGGAGTTTAAAAATGCATAATTTGGAGGACTATAAAATGAATAACTGCCAATAAAAAATTCTAAATGTGATAAAAAATAGCAAAGAAGGCAATTACAATAGTAATTTCAGTGCAAATCAGACAAAGGGAAAGCTTTTTTCAAGCTTAAAAAGCTGAAATACAGTTTTAATATTTTCATAGGTGAGAAAAGTAACCATTGAGTTTCCCAATTTGTGATCAGTTTATCAGAATAACACGTTTTCGGAGCTGTGAAGAGCTGTGTTTCCTATACATTGATTTATTTTTTTGCAGCTTGATACAATATCAACATTAACCAGCATATTTTTACTCCACTGTTAAGAATTTATTATGATTGTTACAGTAACTTATTGACAGCAATTAACAAGTAACTAACTAACAAGTAACAAGTAACTAATTAACAAGTAAGTAATTATTATTTACAGTAGAGCTACTGTATTTTCTAAATGTCGTCCCACATGACTTAAGAACATTTTCAAACTGTAAAACCATCCGATCGCTGAAAAAGTGGTCCAAAGTGGTCTAGTTGTACCATCTAGTTTTGGTTCTTTACAGCTGACCTTTGTAGAGACAACATGTTTGGACTATTGCAACTTAAATGGGCTGATGCCATGAACATAAACATATATATTATACTCCACTTATACAGAACAATTGGACAAGACCTGAAAGCTCAGTCTCATAAGAACATTTATAAAAAGTAATTTCTACCATCTGCAGTCACTATACTAAATAGTGGCCAGTAACACTGTACCCCACGTCATTCTTTTTATTGATGTTGTGTTTTTACTGAAGTGTTGTTGTTTTATCTCACTTCATGTAATTGTTGTGTGTTTTGCATTAATTTTTATAGTCGTGTCGAAAGACAAATTTCTGCTCTGTTGAACAGACAATAAAGATATATTCTATTCTTCTATTCTATTCTATTCTTCTATTCTCCTGAGATTCAAAATTCTCTCCAGGTTCTGATTAGATTTCGGTACAACTATTTCTTCTTCTCCCCAGAGAATCATCAGTCAATTTCCTTTGTCCTTTCCACAGCAGAGTGAGGAAATATTTTCAAATATCGGGTATTACTGGACATTGTTTCAGTAAATGGCAGACAGAAAATTCTAGCTGCAAATGTTTACTAATGCAAATGCTACTATGGTAACAGGATAAGCTTTTCTAATACTTAAAGTCAATGGCGTTCCCTCTTCATGTGTCGAGAGGCTGTTCAGCTGGGGGAGCTTGCAGCTCCGCAGGGAGGAGCAATTAGAGTGAGCACAACTGGAGCATTTTTCAGTTAGCAGTAAGCAACCGGAGGGTTGGAGAAGTGCAGCACATTGTTTAACCTCTATTGCTCTCAGTTTTTGTCAGGTCTCGATTAATCCTGAAAGCAAATAGCAATGCAGCAGACTGACAAAGAAAGCCTCTGTGCTGGTACAAGCTTGGATTTTACCGTAGCAGTTGTTGAAGCCTTGTCAAAATGGGATTTCGATATAAAGGCAGTAGTAGTAAACAGAGCTATATTAGTCTTCAAACATTTTGCCTTATGTTTTTAGGATGAGTGAATCTGTACACTTAAAAGAACACTCCCACGACTTTTCCAACTGTTGCAACTTTTCCTTGCTCTGTAGTCTGACACACAAGTCAAAGTAGCTGCTCGAATCTCTGCTAACACTTTACAATAACCAACTAAGTAATGTTTATAGATAGTTTATAAACCAATTATTAACCATTTACAAAGTGCTATACATATTTAATCTTTAAATATTTTCAACCAATTTCTTAAAGCTACACTGTAAAAATGTCCCGTTGTTTTTACAGAAAAAAACTGGCAGCTGTGGTTACCAGAATATTTCCGTAAAAAATACAGTACATATGTCAACATCTTTACAGAACAACTTGTAAATTTTACATCCTAAAACTGTAGTAATTAAAAAAAAACATCTTAAAGTTGTAGATTCTAGCGTCCTTTACTGCTAATTTAACAGGGTGATGCTGCTTTTATACTAATTATTTATGCAAAATGTACAAGCAGATTTTGCTTATTGTGCATTGAATACCAGTAAATTAACATTCAGTTGTTATTTATTGTACACTGAATACCAGTAAAATTTACAAGTTGTTCTGTAAAGTTGTTTACATGTGTACTGTATTTTTTCCAGAATTATTCTGGTAACCATAGCTGCCATTTTTTTTCTGTAAAAGCAACAGAATTTTTTTACAGTGTATATGAATCATTTCAAAATCATTAACATACTTAATATGGTGTTAAAAATGTTATAATGAGTGCAACTAAAACTATTAATAAACTATTAATTATAATTTAATTGTTTGTTAAAAGTAACTAAACTTACATTAATATACCATCTATTTGCCATTTATAAATGATTTAGTTAGTCAAACATGAATAAATTATGTATTTACCATTCTAATTGGCCTATATACGGTTTATAAATGATGATTAAACATTAATAAACTATCTGGTTACCATTTATAAATGACGGTGATTGTAAAGTGGTACCGAATCTCTTGTCATTAATGGTTATCAAACTGCTGCATCAATACTGCTTCATTATACATTTTTAGACCACAAGGTAGCAGAAAGCAACCCAGTTGCAAGAAGAAAAAGTTAGCATTCTACATTTCTGTAAACCACAGATACTTTCTTGACAATTCAGAACCCCTGCAGCCTCATTCCCTATTCCTCACAGAGCGACGCTCTATCAGGACTCCTTGGAGAAACTTTTTGACAACATGAGTGCTATAGGGCTGTGAACGATTAAACCGATGCGACTGGATATTCAGTTAACAAGTGAGAGATACGGCTGCATCGGTAGCAGCCTCCTCAATAGATACAAATCAGCCATGAGTTCCTAGATGAATCGGTTGTAGTCATGGATCGGGTATCACGAGACTTGGAATCGGTTGGCGGCTTCACACACTTTTGCGTCAGCGTCTCTAAAACAATGCGAGAGCTGAAGCTTCCCGCAAAACAGTGTTTTCTCTTTTTAACAAACAGCTGCACATGAATAACAAGCTGCATTCTTTATACTGTGAACTGTGTCCTGCTCAGGGACACTGGAATGCCTTTATATTATATTATTTATGTATTATTATTATTAGCGTCCGTACATAGACGATCCTGGTGACACCGACCAATGTTTTATTAGGTTAGATGATTAATGGAAAATGCAAATGATGTCACTCAGATCAAACCTGCACTCAGCAATGATCAGCCTCACATGGGACTGAATGGAAATGACGATGTTAAACGATGTTAAAGTGTTTCTTGCTGACAACGGCAATTCCAACATACAAAGTGATTATGTACATTCACTTAGTGAATATTTAGAAAATAAAACATATATTTCTCGCTAGAAATGTGATCAAAATCAATTTTTATGCAGAAACTAAGTCAAAATATTATTTTTTTCACTAAAAATGAGAGAACTGTCCGCCATATTTTTTGTTCTGACCGCCAGGACCTTGAAAGTCACGTGACTTGGAACAAACCAATAGGAAAAAATATCCATGGAATAGCCACAGCATATGACTGTCATTAACTTGCATTGTAGCGAAATCCGTGTCAGTTTCACGGAAATTTGAGTGATTCCGTGGCTATTCCACGGATTTTGAATTAAGCAAATCCGTGGCTATTTCACGGATTCCTGTGAGACCAGGTTCGATGAAAACTATAGAATTGCTTACTGAGCCTTGGATGGATCACTCCATGCGTCATGAGTCATATGATTCAATGTTAATTTTAGAAAATTGATATAATATAAATGATATATGGAGGCTGAACATGAAAAACAACCCCCCTCCAAAAAGCAGATGATTGCAGCTTTAGTTTAGGTCGGTGGTTGTCAAGCTAATTTACTACTCTCAGACAGCTCAGTACCGTAGGCTAATATATCTTTTGGTGGATTTCATGTATTGTTTTTGTTACAGAATAAATGGTATATTACCAACTTTAACTAATTAATACCTTTTTATTAAACATCTCCTACTGATTTGATTCCAAGCACTAAACTAATATTAAAGCTTTAAAATAACATTTGAAATTGTATAGCATTTCCATACAAATATGTTGATCCTCCTCTCTGTGTATGACACCTTTCACATTTTGAAACTGACAATAAAAAGAGGTTTTCTAAAGTCCCAGTATTATATGACAATATTCCCATGGGGATTTACAGTTTGTACTTGAAAAGAAATCACTCTCCAACCCAGCAGAAATTATTCACCAAACACTGAATGAGAAACACAAATCATCACCACCATGATGGATTGCACACTTCCCCGTGCACGAACAGCAGCACGTCTAGCTTACAGTCAGGAGAAATGACTGATGTTCACCTCCTATGTTCAGCAAATTCTCTTTATTTTCCTACAGCATTGTCACCCATTTCTCTTCCACTTGTCCACACCCTCTGAGCTCTGGCTTCCCATTCCCCTGTGATGATATATGGCTGTGGTGAGGGTGTACTTTAAAGTGACTGGGATTTACATCAGAATGGACTGTGTAGGGCTCTGAGGCATGAGCAGAGTCACTGAAAGGTTAGGTCCACATCAGGGCTCTCGCAGGAGATAAATAGGACAGAAACACAGTTTTCAAAGATGCCTATGTGAACAGAGTAAGCAATTCTGAGGGAAGAAATCGACAAAACACTTGAGATGTTTAATCCCCTATTCATCCAGAGAGTGCAACGGGCGACCATGAAATGTGAAATGCAATATAGCTTCTTTTTCCTTTTTTTGCTTGTGTGTGTGTCAGGAGGGGGGGTGGGGGGGAGAGAAGGGCCTCTCAGCCACCACTGACTGCTTCTCTAAGAGCCATATTAGATTAGAAGTCAGGCTAAGTGCTTTCCATTGCAGAGGGCTCCTTAAAATCTTCTGGTTTCTGCCCGAACTCCCTCCTCCGGCTCAAGTCACAGAGTGCATAAAGATGGACACTTCCTGGGTTTAGGTTGCATTGCTCTCCTGTTTTATAGTGCAAATTAATTTAGGAATCCACATGTCTGAGAGCTTCATGACATGACTTCATTTACTGGCAAATAAAAATGTTGAGATGCTTTGAGCTTCTTACGTGAATATATAAATGTGAAAGGAGTTGCTGCTTGCTGTTCAGCTCATTTCTACAAAGTGTTTTAGCATATTTCAGCCAAAGTTAAAATAGTTTTAATTTGTTTTCGTTTTCATTTGTTGTAATTTTTTGTTTTCAAATTCAGTTAGTTTTAATTAGTTTTTAGTTTAGTTTTAGTTTTTTTGTAATGGGGTATTTGTTGGGTGCCAGACTCAAAGAGGTCATAATAAATTTTGCCTTTATTTCCTTTGGTTTATCCATCTCAGCCCCAAAAAGGTTATTAACTTTTACAGTTCCGGGTGTTTTGAATTTTGGTTGGAGTGTAGACATCCCAGTCTCAGTAACATATTTACCATGTGTTCCTGCATGTTCACTAACCAGCAGCTATTTGGTCAAAGCTAAATAAATACATTCCGTATCAACCAAATAGGATTATGCAGTGTTGCCCCGATATGTATACTCCAAAAAAAATGTGATTTGTAATATCATGGGCGAATTGAAGACTTACACTAGCACACAGTGAATGCACAACATTCAAAGTTTACAGAGTGTTACGCCTGCAACAAGTTTGTGCAATCGCACTTCGAATTACCATAATAACTAAATGGTTTACGCTATCGGTGCCATTACGGTAATTTCACTCACGATTCTCCCGGAAGCCCACAAAGCAGGAATACACACACTCAGCAGTGGATAATTAGAAACACTGGATTCTGTATGAAAAAAGTTGACAAAGACGAAAACAAAGAACATTTTCACTATAATTTTAGTTAGTTTTGTAACCACACAATACAGTTTCAGTTAGTTATCGTTTTGTTTTTTTTAACTTTTGTTTTTATTTTTATTTCAGTGAACGAAAATGTTTTTTTAATTCAAATTTTCGTTATTTCCTTAGTTTTCGTTTACTATAATAACCTTGATCTCAGCTCACTGCTTTGGTTTTCTTGCCCACAGCTTAACTGTTTTGGTTCACTCCAAATGGCAACGTCCAGGCCTGAAAAGTGGAGTCAATGCATAAGCCTGCATTCTTTCTAATGGTCAGCAGGGGGCGACTCCACTAGTTGCAAAAAGAAGTAAAATTGTATCGTAGACTATAAGACAATGACCCTCCTTCTCACATGGTTTATTACCACAGTAAACATTTTTCGAAAGACTTTATGGCCTCAATCGCAAGTCCCAAGTTTTCTTCAGTAAGGCTTAATATTCATTATGTAAATTACGTTCCCATTTAGAGTAAAATGGATGACAAAGTAGGGTATGCTTTAGAGCATGGTTACCTTGTGACTGACGGGTTGCTACCACAGCACCACTGTCAGCTGATAACTCTCATCTGACTATGGTCACTCTCACCACTTTCATGGGATTGTAATTGCCGGTAGCCTTTTTCAGCAAGAAAGCTGTAAACACAACTGTAGTCTATGCTACGTGCCCAGCATTAAACAGCAGAAGAAAGTTAGCGACTAGCTTGTAAACACATTTTACATTACCATTTAGCAGCTAAAAAGCCTGGATATTTCCCTTAAAGACCACAATCAGACAGAATAAATATACATTTTCATTCGTAACATGTTCAGAAATTCCAGTAAAAATGATGATGTTGCTTTGTTTCTGCTGGTTGTGTAACAAGACCAAAGCAGCTGTTTTCATTGAAAAAGTCATTAAAATTAACTGTACACTACCTGTTTAGACCATAGGCCGTACAAAGAATGGACGTCGTCAATAAAAATACAGCTAACAAATATAATTGTGATAATAACGTCAAATGTTCCCATTCTGGGGGGAAATGTATCTGATTTCTGCTCCTATACTGCAGGCTGCCACCAGGGGGCGATTGAGATGTTTTGGCCTCACTTGTGGAGAGCTGCCATGTCGTCCATCTTTATATAAAGTCTATGGTTCAGACAGACAGAGGTTAGCAAGTTGGTGAACACACTGGAGCATTTAGCCCATGTTTGAAATGTAAGGGGGGAAAATATTTGTTGTGTTCAAAGCTGTTCCCACTGCCCCAAAAAAATTTAGGTTTTTAATAAAATGTAACAGTCTCAGCCCGCAGACGTATCTTACTTCATTGGAAGGATAAGAATCCTCCCTCCCCTAACTCTTGGCTAAAGGATGTAATTTAATGTCATTTCTACACTTAGAAAAAATCAAGTACAGTATTAGGGGGTGCTCCAACAACTTTTACAAAACTTGGAATCCCATTTTTTCCTTAATTGAGTCCATTCCATCCTTAGATGATTAAGACAGGTGGTTCTAATTAAGATAAATTGATATAACTTTTAAATGGCCAGTAATTGTTTTTGGTATGTTGATTTGGTGGTGGAACTCTAGGCACAACATATACAAATTGTTAAAGCTAATTTGTATTTATTTTTTTCCCAAGCATCTAAAAGGGAAAAAATGGGTGAAATGTTTCCTTGCTGATTGAAATATGTATTATGTCTTGACAACCCAATAAAGATACATATGAAGAAAAATAAATGTAACAGTATCATTTTACAGCTAACAATTCCAGGTAGGATTAAGTTAAGCATCAGGCAGTTTATTTGATAATGAATGCTGCTAAATTCATACTGCCAAACACTGGAGCCATAACTGAAATCTTAAAAACATTACATAACTAATACACAATAAATTACAATCTAGATAGCTGGTATCTGAGGAAATGATCATTTCATTAGTTTCATTATTATAGGGAAGATCTGTGGAGATGTAAATGGCTGGCTATCAAAGCTAATGGATATTAGGAAGCTCTGTAATGGGGGGAGATGAGTGGGCAGACTCGACTGAAAGAGATGTGGTAATTAGCAAGAGCAATTCACCAATTTGAGCGGAATTCATGATAGTGTTGAGTTACGTAAATGCTTTGTTTGACATTAGTGTGAATACAGACAATGCGGGAAGTAAAGCCCACTCACAGAGAACATACATGCGTTCCAGAGCAAGGCCAAATTCTTCTCCTAACATGGAAATGAGGAGAGGAGACGCTGCACAGCCAATTCTGTCAAACAGTGACAGCAAGGTACACAATACAGGAATCACACCTTTATTTTTCTTCTCCAAGGGATAGTTCAGATCTTTTAAAGCATGATTGTATTAGGTACCCACAGTAGATCGATACACCCCAAGTTCGGAGAAGCAGACAGGAGTCATGGATGCAACTACTTCAGGGGACGGGGGCAGCAGCAAAAGGAAATTTAGCAATGTTTTACTAGGTACTGGGATGACTTTGAAAAAGGCCAATTCTCAGTGAGTTTATTTTTGTGAAATGATAGAACGATATATCTGTGCAATCATACTTAAACCTAAAGATGATAGCCGCAAGCGGATAAAGTAACATCAGTTGGATTGACTCTAGGCTATATAGTGTTTATCACTAAACTAAGCTAAAAGTGTTCTGCTGCTCACAGTCTTTATATTAAGTTACGTTACCAGTTTTCCCTGCTTTCATTGTTGGTGCTTAGCTAAACTTACAGTTTCTCCATGCGTACAATCTTTGTGCTACGATACGCATAATTTCCCTTTGCTTCCAGCCTTTGTGAAAAGCGATGCATTCCCAATCTTACTGATCAGCAGACAGTGGTAGTAATCTAGCATCAGTCATTTTCAGTCTCTGAAAAAAAAGGTGAAATTTCAATTAGTTAGCATTGGTAGTGTGTAGAAGTAGACCGATATATTGGCCGGCCGATATATCGGGCCGATATTTGCGTTTTTTACTTGTATCGGCATCGGCCGATACGTGCGTGCATTAGCCGATCAGTTAGCCCATTTCACTGAGCCAACACCAGGCTAGGCTCGGTGCAACATCTGCCATTCTCTGGTGAGCTGCTGCTGATAGCGGAAAAAAGAAAAACACATCAAATATGTGGATCATCTGAGGCGCCACCACCTCGAGGCTTAGAACAACATACACATTGTTTGCTATCCCACTGTTAATATGTTTTGTTTGTTTTGTTAATAAATGGTTCTTTTTTTGTTTAAATTGAGACTTGTGTAACATTTGTTATCATTGTGTCATTTTTATCATGTAAATGGAGGGAGAAAAGGCAATATCGGCTTCAAGAATCGTCCCAAAAAAATCAGCAGCACATATCAGGGATCGGTTAAGACTGATGTCAAAATAATCGGCATCGGCCTTAAAAAACCTGTATCGGTCGACCACTAGTAACGTGTCTACGATTGTCCCACACAAACATACTCTTTGTCCCAAATTTGGTGTGTTAGGATGTTCTCACCCTGGTCTGTACTCTTGCCTGCTTCTTCAAGCTGGGGTGTGCTGACACCATCTACTGTAAGTAAAGCACTGACTATGGATACCATATGCAACTCCACTTTTTAAAAAATTGATTTGTCTCAAACCATTGAGAGAAAGTTTGCTTTGCATTTATTTGTGTGTGATTCATTTATGTGCACACCAGACAAATACAACCTGACCATAAGCTGTAAACAAAAGTGCCATTGCAATACTGTTAGGACAAGGTTTTGGCATATGTGACGCACTTTGTTTTAATTTACAGTCTCTGGTGTTCATGGCGTTTAAAAATATGCAAAGAAATGGCAGATTGCGGTTTGCCTCCCTTCATTGTGGTATCCTGGGCTTTCCAAGAATGACACCTCGTTATTCCCATAAAACCATTCATTTTAGGGTTGTGGCAAATTAGGTTCTCACTTCTAATGAACCACCACCACCTAATTTTCTCCTGGAGGAGGAGCAATACTCATTTTTTCAGGCACCTCTGGGTGGTTAATTGGTGCCACAATGACACTGTTTTCAGCTGTCCACAGTTTGAAACAGTAATCACACCTGTTGCTCTTCTGATTCCAATAATTAAAGCTGCAGATTCATACAGGCGTGTAATGACAGATGACACTTAATTGGAGATAAAATGAGCTGGTCTTGGTGCAGCTTTCACCCACTTTGTTTTCCTGATTGATTTTCCCTTTGAAGCTTACGCGCTTCGTGCTAACACTCCCCTCTCAGCCTGCTGATGAAGACATATCTTTGACAGAGGGGGAAGCTGCGGCGCTCTTCTTTAATCATACACTGGTCTGCTGATGTCATTCAAGGGGTGAATTAGAGCGATACAAAGACAATCTGGCGCTAGATCTCTAGGGCTTTCTGAAGTCTCAGAGGTACATGAAAAGGCTCAGAAGGAAGCCATTGAGTGGACACTGTCTGCTATAATATGCTTTAGTGCTACACTTGTCACAGACTATGACAACATGTGTAGTAAGTGGGAACAAAAGCCTGAGGTAGCAATATTTTTCTTCCTGCAAGATGAAAGCTAAATGCAGCAACAAGTGGATGTGCTCTGCTCTTACTTTCAAATCTTATTAGAGACTTTAAATTACAAGTATCCTCATTATATTTTTATTTTTTTAATTTTTTTAAATCTATCTAACTGGTTCCAGCTTTGACATATTATCATCCATATTTCTATTGCAATACAGTGCAATTCTTAAATTAAATCAAATTCCTTGGGGCATTCTGCAGGTAAAGGAATAGCCTAACATCTCAGAAAGAGTGAATTTAGTTCTATTATATTAATTTCAATTTTTAATTTTACTTAGAACGAGTACATTTAATTACCAAATGAAATTAAAAATTTAAATTGATATAATAGAACTTGTTTCCCCTTTTAATCTCTTCCCCATATGTTGTTTTTCATGGTAAAGGGTTTGTGTATTCGCAGAATAGATTGTAACCAGTGGTTACAGTCTACCATTTCAAGTGGAGAGCCAAGACTGGGGCCACTTGCAATGATAGACCTTGAGGAGCAGCGTAGAAAAACCCATGCTGTGACATGGTTTTAAAACCTTTTGACATTTTTGAGATTTCTGTAAGAATTGAATTTTGGTAGTTGGATGGAAAGAACTTCTATTGTGCAAAATTGCTGAGAGATTGCATACATCCTCTGAGTGCTCTAGGTCTCAAGTAAAAAAAAAAAAAAGATCTCACTAACAACTAAAAATGGCTACTATGGGGACACATGATTACAGCTTCCCAAGACAATTTAGGCACCCCAGTATGCAGAAATATGCAAATACAGCGTTTTTAGAAATAAAACATTTATATTGCACAAAACTGCATGAGCTTATCATACATAAAAGGGACCTGTCTGTAAAGGGTAGATTCAAGGGTGCCCATAGCAACCAATTTCATTAGATATCTTGAGATGAAAGGTCAAGAGACCCTTTGAAAATGGCCCATGCCTTTTTTTTCCCCTTGCCAAACAATGTTTTAATGTGATTTAGCCCCCTTACTGACATATAATGGGACATTTTTTCACCCTAGCTTAAAAACAGTCATGTCAGCCAAGATTTATACCCAGCAAGAGGAGCCAGGACACTTGCCACGTACTGTCTACAGTGCATTTAAAATCCATCTGTTTGAATAAAGCTGTCTTCATGACACAATAAAAAAACGGTTTAGCTTCCATTTACAGCTCCCAATTTGTTTACTGGTCAGCTGGTCTAGATAAGGTTTGGGTAAACAAGCCTTTAACTCTATGGATTAAGACTTCATGGCTATAATTTACATAATCATCATGTTATATAACAATGATGAGCTTATTTCATATTCATTGGATCCTATTTCACATTCAATTTTGGAAGCAGGTCAAGTAAAATCTACTGTATGTGGAGAAAAATACAGAAATACAGAACTGAAGCCCAAAACCAGGAAAGACTATTCATTTAAAGATAAATGAATAGTAATAATAGATAAAGATATATATATATATATATATATTTCCTCATCTACATGTCATGCATACACTTTCAATTATCGCATGCATTTGGGAGAATGTGGCTCTTATGTTGCCAGGAAGGAATGTAACAGAAACAGTGAGGGGAGCACACAATGATCTGGTATGCAAGTGAATGAAGAGGAAGCTTCGGTGTCCCTGAGCCTTCGCCTCTGTCTCTGTCACAATGATTTACAATAAAGCCCAGGAAACCCTATGTGGGCTGCTGCATCAACATAATCTGAATCCTACTGTAGCAGCTGTAAAGAATTCACATCCCTAAGGCTGAAAAGAAATCCTAAGAGCAAGGTTCTTTAAGTTTATAGCTATGTGTGTTGTGTAATGCTATAACTATCGTGAAAATCTGTTCAGTGCATGATGGTTTAACATTCCTTCTGCAGAGATTTCTATTTTCAGCCATGGGAGTGCTCATGTTTTTGGAGAATGGTGAATTTTGCAATTAATGGACATAACCATCATTAACTTTCACGATAGTTTAAAAGGTTCAAGGTTCAAGTGACCATGTAAACTAGTGACTGCATAGTAGTTGCTTTTGATAACAACAGCTGTTAAAAGAACATTTAAGTTTCTTTGTAAAAGACTTCAACTCCTTATTAATTGTAAATACATACTTATCTGTCTTTAGTATATTTGAAACTTTTAACCTTTTAGGATAATCACAGCCTCACTTTACAACCCCAAATTAGAGACCTGCCTCTCAAATTAATCTGCAATCTGCATAGTTTTCAAATGAGATATGACACTTCTATGGAGCATCTACAGCTGACCTGCTATCTCCCCCTAAAAATCCCTTTCTCCCCCCAATTCTAAATGCAGTTTAAGTACCGTAACACTGGGCAATATGGCCAAAAACTTCTGACCATCCTGATAGGTAATTTCATGTCTCGAAAATGATACATATACCAATATAGCCATTATAGATATTCTATTAGGTATAACCAAGTGTTAATGGTGCTATTTTTGTATTCTCCATAAACTAAGTCAGCAAAACAACACCGCTATGGTTCACTCCAGCTGCACTCCCACCAGTAATGACCAGAATCTAAAGCGTTGTCCAAACAATGAAATTGTTATAAATATTGCTTTAACACAACTGGGCCTCTGGGATTCCAAAATCATCATAGAAAGAAATAGTACAGAAAAATATAAACGATAGACATTTTTATCGTTTTGATGATATATATCGTCATAACGACCAACGTACCAGTACTAATCAAACAAGGAATGTAACAGTCAGGTATTGGGATACCTTTCTTGTATCAGTAGGCTATGAACTATATCTCTCTCCTTTTTCTTTTTTTTAAACCTTTCTAACATTGCTAATTTGATCTGTAAATGGCAGCTTAATTATTTGGATGTTGCATGCTGCTGCTTTTGCGGAGTTAAATCATTCCAATTCAATAATCATCATAACTTAATTTCAGAAACTAGATATTGGGAACCAGATATGAGTTTAGACTTTTTGGATAATTTAAATTGAATCCATGGAAAAGGGCAAGTAAAAAACTCTTTGAAAGTGAAAGTGATTAGAGAAGAGAGTGAACTCACCCTCTCCTCCTCCTCTCTGAGGTCTGGCATGGTGCTGACACATAGCGTCACAGCAGTGATGGCTACAAACAACACTGACAGACAGGCGAAGATCTTCCCCGGCAGGCCGGAGTGGGGGTTCTCCACCATGTCCCTCAGTCTTCGCATGCAGCCCCCCGTACGGGTTTCCTCCTGTGAGCCTGTCCCAGAAGGCAGCTGGCTGTCCTCGCAGGACTGTGGCGAGGTGAGCTCCGCCTCCTCGTCCTCCAGCCTCTGCTGCTCCTTGTACTCCTCCTGCCTGAGCCGCAGCTTCCTGAGGCAGCACCAGTCCAGCTTGTTCTCCTCTACCCCCCAGTACATCAGCTCCTCCTGGAAGGACAGCGCGCACATCTCTCTCAGCAACCGCAGCTTCCCCGCTGCTAAGAACGACACGATTGTGCGGAAAGCCGACGGGCTTCGGTCAAAGAAATACTCATTGCGGCTTCCGTCATAGTCGTCGCACAAGTCCATGATCTCGTCCTCGTTGCTGCATCGGCGCAGCTTGCCCAGCCTCGTCAGGGGGAACTCCTCAAGGGTTGACCACGGGATGCGGTACTTGATCCCCCCCACATTGATGATGGCTGCCCCGTCAGCCAGGCCGATCTCATCTCCGTCCTGTTGGCGGGGCTGAGGCTGAAGCAGGAGTTGGGCTCGTTTGTAGAATAAACCCTTCTTGGGTTTGACCTCCTGCGGGTTCTCCACACGTTTGAAGTGGAAGGTGGTGAACTGGTGCTCCGTGCTACCGGCCAAGAAGGCCACCTCCTGGTACATAACTGCCACTTTGCTGGGGGACGGTGTCCTGCACAATGCGATGGGAGGGGGGCTTCACAAGGTATGCCAGGTGACTGGGAACTTGTCAGCCATTCAGCAACACAGCACGTCTCTGTGGACAAAAGAAGACAAGTCAACAATTAGTGTACATTGCAAAAAAGCCAACTTGTATTTTTTGGCCTGAAACAATGATTTAAGTTGGTAAAACTTGGAAATATAAATTAATGATATTTAGTGCAATAATGTAAGTTAGCGCAACAAAGAGAGCCAGTTGTCTGCTCAAAAACAAGTTGGTGAGTTGTTGTGACTTATATCTTTACGTTGGGGTTCTAAACAAGGGACAATAGTTCTGCTAACTCTTATTTCTTTGTTGTGAAATGCAGAAAGCCAACTTTCCGAGTTGGCAATGCACTTGAAGTCTCATTGTGGCTGTGCTGTGCTGCCTCCAGCTGGAGTCAACACAGGTAAGCAACCCTTATCATGTTTAAACTCACAGTTGAGTTGACAAAAATCAGGATTCAGAGTTGAGCAAACTCAAAAGCAAAACTTAAAATATTTAGTTTAATTGTCCAACTTAAAATTGTATCGAAGTTTGTTGCCTTGAAATTTTGGGTTCACCCAACATTTCTTTTTTTGCAGTGTATTTCTAAAGGCACCTGTGTAATTTAACAAGCTACTTGATGGATGATCGAACAACTTCTGCAACCACAGCAAAACACAAATTACATTTGTAACTGAGGTTTTATTCATTTTTCTTGAGACGATATGAAAAACTTGGATGACATTGAACTCTGGCAGTCAGAAAGAATGAAATAGAGGAGAGATTTGTGAAAGTAATTCAGGTACTGTGGTGTCCCTACTACCCACATTACAAGGACAGAAACCTGGTTGAAAATTGACAAAAAGAGCTGGTGCACTGACAGTAACCAGCTGATAAACAGTGAGTAAACTCACTTTTTTAAGTTAAATGGTGCATAATCTGATGAAAAGTAGGGCAATGTTGTTGTCTGTAGCGTCTTTATTAATCAACCACCGTGTGCTAACCATGTGTTGTGGACACAGCATGAATTAGACCAATCAGAGTGTCATCTCCCAGGTGCACCTGGACCTGCCGCATTGATATTTAAATGTTGGATACAGCAAATTGGAGTGAGCAGTGAGTAGTTTTCTGCCTTTACCGTCTCCCAATCCTGTTTTCCATCAAGATCTCTCTGTTTCTGCTGCCTCAAGATAGCAATGCGTTAACAATGCGCCTGACCACACCTCATTTTAAAATGCCCAACATGCCCATGGGTGCACAGATGGGAGAAAGTACATTTGCTACTTACACAACGTGGGCGATGGGTGTGAAAATGACAACTGTCAGTTCCTTTAATCAAATGTTTTTGTGTGATTTTGCTGTGCAACTTTGTAGGGTGTCATCAGACCTATAAACACTTTTGTCTTTTGAGCTTGAACACAGTAAATGGTAAATGGGCCTGCACTTATATATCGCTTTTCTAGTCGTTTTGCGACCACTCAAAGCGCTTTACAATACAGACTGCATTCATTCACCCATTCACACACACATTCATACTGGTGGCAGAGGCTACCCTAAACGGTGCCACCTGCCACCATTGGGAATTCATTCACACACTGATGAACGCAGCATCGGGAGCAATTTGGGGTTCAGTATCTTGCTCAAGGATACTTCAACATGTAGACTGCCATGGTCAGGGATCGAACCACCAACCCTCCAATCGGTGGGTGACCGCTCTACAAACAGAGCCACAGCCGCAGTAAGAATATGTAGTTGTCACACTGTTGTGACACCAAAAAAAAAAAATTGGTAAACTGTTTAAAAGTGATCCACAGAATCCTTGAATCATTACTTTTAACTGCCTTTGTTGTTGGACTAACAACAGAACAGAGAAATAATGCTGAAGACAACCCACAAGTTTAAACAGTCTGTATTTTCACAGAGCAACATCAAATTCAACTGCTCTGGACTGTAATTGCAGTGGAAGCTCAAACAAAAGCAACATGATGTCAAGTTGCAGCCTGAACCCAATGCAGAGAAATTAATGATGTTGTTTTTCTATTTACTGCATCACCAGGCTGTGGAATGGGACAATTTAAAGCATTGTGTAACAAACTGTAGGAAAATCAACACCATAATAAAGACCTAATCAAAACACAATGAGCCAGATATGAACTGAAGGAAACGCCTTCTGTACATACATCACATAACGTAAACCTATGTTCAATGTTTAATGTGTTATTCATTTTACAGTTTATATGAACACAACATCTGTAACAATGTATTATTCACAACAGGCTCTCGTCTCAACATGAAAAATAGTTACTGTTCTGAGCATCAACTCATCCTGTATTTCCTCTGAGTATTTATGTGAAGTTTCGGTTTCTATGATACTATATGCATTGTTCTGTTGCTTTAGTGGTGAAAATATTTCTGTCACAAAACAGCGACTAAAGACGATGTATGAAAGAGAGAACTAATAGGAGAAAGGGAGAAACTTCACAGGAGAATGAAAAAGATTTCCCCATGGATGCACTTAATTGAAGTGTCAGAGTGAAATAAAGAAGAACGAAAGAAAGAAATATGATCACACTGTACTAGTTATTTTATTTATGGATGATATCTTGCTTTTCCCGTGTTGAAAGTATTTTATGTCCATTTCTGGTGATTTTTAGACAGGCTGACATGCTCTAGATGAGTGATCGTAAAAGTGGCACCCTGTGATGCCTTTAAGGTTGCATCATCAAACAGAAGATAAAAGTAATGAATATCAAAAGCACTGCTTTTATTACGCAGTTATGAGGCAGATTGGCTAATGAAATAACAACTCAATGCTTTCCAAGAAATGTTGATACATCTCTGCCCTCAATACAGTCTGACAGGACTAAATCCCAACAAAACTATAATCAGTCAACAGCTAATGGCTTAACAGAATCGTTTTTGCTGCTTTGCTGTTTTTGTGGTATTTTTCATTCCTAACATTGTGTATGTCTGATCTGGCTCGATCCCATCCCGATATACACTCACTGGCCACTTTATTAGGTACACCGGTTCAACTGCTTGTTAACACAAATATCTAATCAGCCAATCACATGGAAACAACTCAATACATTTTGACATGTAGACATGGTGAAGAGGAGCTGCTGGAGTTCAAGCGAGCATCAGAATTGGGAAGAAAGGTTAGATGATTTAAGTGACTTTGGACATGGAATGGTTGTTGGTCTGAGTATTTCACAAACTGCTGATTTACTGGGATTTTCACACACAACCGTCTCTCGGGTTTACAGAGAATGGTCTGAGAAAGAGGAAACATCCAGTGAGCCTTGATGCTTGTTGATGCCAGAGGTCAGAGGAGAATGGCCAGACTGGTTCAACAGTAACTTAAATAACCACCAGTTACAACTCGGGCTGGGCGATATGGACCAAAAGTCATATCCTATATATCATATATTTAGGCTGAATATCGACATACAATATATTTCCCGATATTTTATGGCAAAGTGAGAGCAAATGTTCAGTCAAAGCCAAATATGACATGTCACAAATAGTTTTATTGAAACCGTTTATTTAAGTGAACATCAATACTGTTTAACAGCAGGAGTACCTTTTTTTTTTTTAAATCAATGCTCCATAAAGTGCACATTTAAATAAAAAAATATCTTAAATAAAAAAAGCCTATGAAATAAAATTATATGAGGAAAGAATAACGAACATTACAAAATAACTAAATATGACAAACCCTAATAAGGCAGCGTTTATATATAAAGCAGCTTGTCTGGAGCAAGGATCACAGTGCATATTTGAACTATATCGATATATGCGATATGGTCTAATTCCATATCACATTTAAAATTATGTCGATATATTTTTTATATCGATATATCACCCAGCCCTAGCCCTACAACCAAGGTATGCAGAAAATCATCTCTGAAGACACAACACGTCCAACCTTGAAGCAGATGGGCTACAAGACCACACAAACATTTTATTGGGTACACCTTGCTAGCTAATAAAGTGTCTGGTAAATGTACAACACCTGTCAGTTTGAGGCTATCAGGCTAGCATTTACCATTCAAATGCCTGCAAACTATCTTAGTTTGTTTTTGTGGCCTTGTATAATTCAATATAATATAATAAAACACCCATACGATTTCTGTAACCGCAGGGTCGCGGGGGGCTGGAGGTAGGGTACACCTTTGTCACGCTTCCTGACTACCACAAAGCCGACACTTAGAGACAGATAACTATTCGTATTCACACCTACAGGAAATTTCAAGCTGAAAATTGCCTAACTTAATACATGGATGTCTTTCGAATGTGGGAGGAAGCCAGAGAACCCGGAGAAAACTCATTAACATGAAGAAAACCTGCAACCTCCCCACAGAATATATTATATAATATAGTATAATATTATTTAACCTTTTAAGCATCTGTGTTCATATATAAAAGTTGTCTTGCATGTGGCTCTGTGTGCCATGAACAAAGATAATTGAGAAAATCTATAAAATCAAGATCAATAAAGGTGATGATATAGCAAAAAAATAAGTTTAAACAAGTTTTTGACTTCATTGAGACAGTGATGAATGAACGCCTGCTGTTTCTGCTGGTGTCACCACTCCCTGATCCAACAGCTGAATCCCTCAGTCTGTCTTTTAACATTTTCAGAAAAAGAAGAAGAAAAAAGCTTTTTAGATTCAGTTACACATTTCTGAAACCAAGCAATAAGATGAGACACGTCATGTTTTATTTAACATTTAGCGTCTGGACACACAAACCAGATAACACACTGTTCTTATAGCAACAGGCCAGCGATCCTTTACTCACTAAGGATGACTGTACTGGACCTGAGGCGGTGGAGCTGATGGAGGGAGGCCGGGCACATCATCGCAACAAATTAAGAGTGGGCCCCCTCAAGCTACCCTCAGAGTTTGTTCTTCTATTGTGAGGCCAATCATTTTGAAACAGGCCGCTTTCTCTGAGGTAGGGGGTCAGAGAGCTGCACCTCTACAACGACTCAGCAAAGTGCTTCTGACAGGAGCAGTTTATTGAGCATGACACTGCACCCAGGGGTGGCTTCAAGAAACACAGAGAGAACATTCAAGTTATATAGGAAGAGAGAGGACATGTCAAACAAGGTTTATTGAATGATTGGATTTATATTTTTAATATTATATATAATATATTTAAAATGCAAGATTAAGTCATTAAGTTATATGGCAGAGATTGCAATTTAGAGAGCCTTGTTCCGACTGCCAGCTCAAATCCGTTTTTTGGCATATTCAGGTTGTATCCAGATTGATTTTAGAATGCCTTGACAGCAACAACAAAAAACACATTATGAGGTGGTTTGAAATGCAATTACAGTCAAGATGTGTCTCAGTCCAGAAGCTTGGGCTTCTCAAACTGGATTTGACATTGGCCACAGAGCTTGCCAAACATCTAAGATTGGCAAGCCATCTTTAAATGTTCCCACTAGTCAGTGCTTTGTGGACACCACCACACCACTCACTTCACACACACCTTGACAGCAGCACGGTGGTCACCAGCAACCTTCCTGCCGACGGTATTGCCGCCTTTTCTTGGCAACAGCACATTGATGAAGAATAAAAATCAGACCACAAATGGGAGCGTGTCTATGTTCCCCGGGTCCTATGTTCCCCTCTTTGTATGAGACTGGGGAACATAGGACCCTTTTTCCCCGCTTTTCCCAAAAAGGGTCCTATGTTCCCCAGTCTGTTCCTTTGACTGACTGTTTGACGCTCATATGCAAATAACCTCACCCTAACACTAACCCTAAAAGGAAAAACCTAAGTCTCGATGCAAGACAATATGATTAGGGGTGGGAATATACAAACATGAGTAATCCTAGATTTAAAAAGCAAAAAATGAACTGCAAAGTAACCAGAAAGTAGCTGCAGTGCAAATTTAAGTTTTGGGCTGCTTGAGCTAAGGTGGGCCATATGACGGTAGGCCTGCCCGCTAGATGGCAGGGAATATAGGACCCTTTTTCTGTAAAAGTATCAGAGTTTGTACCAACCCTCCGAACGGCGGCCCACCCGCTCTACCAACTGAGCCACAGCCGCCAACATAGGACCCTTCTTGGGAAAAACGGGGAACATAGGACCTTTTTTCTAAAAAACATAGGGGAACATAGGACCCAGGAAACATAGGGATGACCCCCCACAGATGAGACATATTAGCCAGCTATATCATTGTATCAGCCCCTGAACCCCCTGCCTCTTTCCCTACTGCTGGAACAGAACAGTGGTAAAATAGTATGGCAAATTTTCTGTAACCAGTGTCACTTTTCAACGCAATTAGCAAGCTAGCTAACCAATTGTGCCAATTCCTCAGTTATCATGCTAAACTGGTTACAGAAAATGAGCAGAACAAATGCTTGCTTTTGCAAGTGCTTGCTTGTTAGCTTATTAGCTAACAATGTCATTCCACAGCAACCTATGCAACCTATGAGAACTTGGTGATTTATGGACACACAAGTCCATTCTAATTACTTGCACATAGCAGTACAGACAGTCTGTCCAAAATATTTGATTTTAGAAACACATTTCTTTTCTTTCTGCATACTATACAGAGTCAGGCTAGCTGTTTCCCCTGCATCATTTTTTTATGCTAAGCTAAGCAAAGCTATTGGTCACCTGGCTGTTCATATTTACAGTACAGAGTTTGTACCAAATGTTTATTGAAAGAGCCAATGAGCTTGTACATAAAGGGCTACTCCAAGTAGCAATGCAAAATCTGATAAATTGCCACAGTTGATGTCTTGTTGAGGGTGGAGTTATAAAGAAGTGAGCTCTAGTTAGCTCCTTATCTCTGCTTGAATCTGTCAAACTGCCAGTGGTTAAGTTTGCATTGTGGGTAATGTAGAATGCATAGATTAAAAAAGACAATATCTCTGTTCAATTGTGGTCATGATCAGACATTTCACAGAAGTGCAATGCTAAATCTGTGAAGTACAGTTTTAAAGGACTTGCCGTTATTGCTACATTATTATGAATATTATCAATATATTTTCATTATAATTATTTAAATATCTTTTCAGATTGAAGTTGGGTGGCACAATGATGGCAATTATATAAAATCAATCTTCTTCCTACAATTAAGGTGTAAGTAGTCCCATGTTACTGGTGCAACAGGAGAGTGAGAAAGATGCCAATCAACAGTCTGTACAGTGAAAAACGTGTAGGCGGGCTGTGTGTGTGTAGAGTCTCTGAATCTCAAAACTTCACTTTTACATCTTGTAGATTCAGGATTAAGCAAAAGTGGGTCATGCATTTATATTCTTTCAACCTTTTAAACCAATAGCAGATACTTAGAGGAATGTCTAAATGTGCTGTCTGTCCTATCTAAAATTATCCTTCCAAAATACCTGTGTGCCCACAGTTGTGTATTCTTGGACTGTTTGTGAAGGAACACAGACTGGCAAAAGTGTTAAAGTAAAACCAAGTGTGAGGTGAAGGTTAAGAAAAGGTTTTCTGTTGTTTGAAGGTGGGGAAATAAAAGTATTTTTAAAGTAAATTACATCATGTCCCCTCTGTCCTATGTTCCCTCAGTCCTATGTTCCCTCAGCCCTCTGTTTCCTTCAGCCCTATGTTTCCTTAGCCCTCTGTTCCATCAGCCCTATGTTCCCTCAGCCCTATGTTCCCTCAGCTATATGTTCCCTCAGTCCTATGTTCCCTCATTACTATGTTCCCTCAGCCCTATGTTCCCTCAGTCCTATGTTCCCTCATTACTATGTTCCCTCAGCTATATGTTCCCTCAGCCCTATGTTCCCTCATTACTATGTTCCCTCAGCCCTATGTTCCCTCAGCTATATGTTCCCTCAGCCCTATGTTCCTTCAGCTGTATGTTCCCTCAGCCCTATGTTCCCTCAGCCCTGTCTTCCCTCAGCCCTATGTTTTCTCAGCCCTATGTTCCCTCATCCCTCTGTCTCCTTAGCCCTATGTTCCCTTAGCCCTATGTTCCCTCAGCTCTCTGTTCCCTCAGCCTTATGTTCCCTCAGCCCTATGTTCCCTCAGCCCTATGTTCCCTCAGCTCTATGTTCCCTCATCTCTATGTTCCCTCAGCCTTATGTTCCCTCAGCCCTATGTTCCCTCAGCCCTGTGTCTCCTTAGCCCTATGTTCCATCAGTACCTCTGCCAATGGGGTATTGTTTTGCACCCTCTTTAAATAATGTAATTTTTCAGGTTTTTCTGGCGTTTTTATCAGAGGTGTCCAGCATAATGAGGAGATGATAGAAGTGAGGATTTAAAAAAATTATAAAATGTTTTAATGGGTTTATTATAGTGTGCTGATACATGTAGTAGGGTGGCTTTTCCAGAAATAACCAAAAAAACAAACATATTTTGAGATGTCCAAAACCTGTAAAAAATCATGGGCAAAAATCATCCATTATTTTAGGAAGAAGACAACATTTGCTTGTTTGTTTTTTCCTTTGTTTTTCTGTCTGTGTGCTATCAGATATCATAAGTGTGATATCTCAAAAAGTTATGGACGGATTTTAGAACAAAGCATTTTTTAGTGCCCTTTCACTATTCTCGTAAGGCCCCACATCTATATTTGTCTTTAATATGTCAATAAATCACTGACAACAAACACAAGCAAGGCTTTGACACAAAAACAATTTTCTAATTTAATAAACCAGGCCACTAATGCAACAATTTACCTATTATGTGGGGTTTTGAGTGAAAAATTGCTTTCATTTCAAGTACTTTACATCATTATGCAGGTTGAGTGCAATATATGAGGTCATGTTCTTCCCTTTCATTCTCAACACGAAAGGCTTTTGCCAAATACCTGGCCCTGGAACACGTGTGTGCATGTGTGTGCACGTGCATGTGTGCGTGTGTGTTTGTATTTGTATTCCAGATGCTGAATCTGGATCAGTGATAAAAGAGTACAATAAAACATTTCACATCAGCTGAAGGTTAAGGATGCTTCTTTAAAGAAATACTTCCAAGGTGGATTTCTCTTTCTTTTCATCAGAAACAGCAGGTGAAACAGGTGATGTTCCTATGAACTCTGCTTTGTTCTTTTACCACTAGTTGCTCATGCAAATATAATTTACATGCCTCTTTGCATAAATCTGCAACCGATGCATCACTGACACATCAGCCTTCCTACAACCACTCACTCTTCATTTTCCTAAAAGGCCTGAAGCAGAAGTCTATTTTGGGAGACAAAATCTTGAATGACACTGAACTATCACCTGACCTGCTCCTAAATCAGACTGATTGGGACTCCTCGGAGGGTCTTTTTGTCAGGGACAGTCTGTGCTCAAAAAGTATGAGGACAATTAAGTTCCTTGCCGGCAGAAGCTGCACGGCAATCAGCCAAGGAAAAAAAGATTTCACATTATAGAATGACGCAAAACGTCTCTCTTGAACTGCAATGATCATGGAAAGAGCACTTCTCACAACATAATCACATCCATAAGAGTCTGAGGGCCAGAGATGGAGAGCACCTTTTAGATTCTGAGTCACTAGAAGTGATTTTGTTGACCAGCTGGCCTCACCAAAGAGATGCTTTATTATTTATTCAATTCACAATAGCACCGCATAATGGCCTGGTTTCTCCAGTATCTAACTAAAATCGAAGGAGTCTGTCTGTCTGTCTGTCTGTCTGTCTGTCTGTCTCTCTGTCTGTCTGTCTGTCTGTCTGTCTGTCTGTCTGTCTGTCCGTCCGTCTGTCTGTCTGTCTGTCTGTCTGTTTGACATTTCATTCGTAGACCATCCTACAGCTTTACACTTGCCTGGTGTATTGCATATGATCCAAGGACATGCAGTGTCAAGTTCAAACTCTTGAGGTCTACACTACATACTTAGTTCAACATGGTCTCACAGGAATCCGTGAAATAGCCACGGATTCTCTTAACTCAAAATCCGTGGAATAGCCACGGAATCACTCAAATTTCCGTGAAACTGACACGGATTTCGCTACAATGCAAGTTAATGACATGGATATTTTTTCCTATTGGTTTGTGTCCAAGTCATGTGACTTTCAAGGTTCCGGCGGTCAGAACAAAAAACATGGCGGACAGTTCTCTCATTTTGAAAAAATCTATATTTTGACTTAGTTTCTGCATAAAAATGGATTTTGATCACATTTCTAGCGAGAAATATATGTTTTCTTTTCTAAATATTCACTCAGTGAATGTACATAATCACTTTGTCACAAAGATCTTGCCAGAAAAAGACGATCCGCTGTGTTTTATTTTGAAATCTCCCTGACCCTCTGTGTATTTAACGGATCAAACCTTCGCCCATTACATGCCTTGTGTCTGAGGTTGATTTGCTGATCAACTTATTATTCTGTTGCAGCGGGAGACACTAATGTTAACAAAGTGATGACTTACGATCTACGAGTTACGATCTACGTTTGTCTGCTGTTTTATTTTGTAATCTATCGCATGTGTGGTGCGATCTCATTGAGTCGCGCTCCACTGTATGCCGCAGGTAGTGAAAAAATCAATAATTTTGATTACGTTGTGCATTAGGTGCACACTGTGTGGTGCACTGAGAGGGTCTCTCTCCGTTGCTGGCTTCAAGAACAGAAGAAGAAAGAGAGACCGCAGATTGTAGCAAACATTTCAAGCATCATTGATGTCACTTACGGAATGAACACTTTTGTCACTGGTGCAAAATAGCTAGCTGTTGGCAAATAATGCATATACTCTATATATATATACTCTCGTATTTGCTCAGGACCCAAGGACCTAAATAAAGTGTCAACTTGTTTGAATGAACAGTTCTATTGGCCTGTTCCAAACATGTACTGAACTAGATAAATGGCAAGATGGGTTGATCCTAGTCTTTCTCTACACCAAACCCCATTCATTTACATATACTTGAAAATAGGGCAGGGAGACAATAAAATGTCATTTCATCAGTATCAATTACTGTGACGTTAATGTAGGGTTAACGCAAGTAATAGAACAGCTAGAACAGTCACGTAAATTTAGAAAATTATAACAAAACAAAGAAAAGACAATACTTTTGGTATAACCATATTAAAATTCAGAACTTTATTTACTCTAATATCCCAATATAATAGCTATATATTGCCCAGCCCTACTTGAAAAGCATTAACATCTTAAAAAATGACTTGGACTCCTTACTTGTTGAGTCTGAAAAACAAATATCATCTTAATTTCATTTTAAAAGACCCAGAACGGTGGACAGATTATGCATCTCGTCTGGCCTGGGAACACCTTGGGGTCCCCAACAATGAGCTGGAAAATGGTGCTGGAGGGAGGAAAGTCTAGAATACCTCGCTTAGTCTGCTGTCCCCGCGACCCGGCCCCAGATAAGGGGAATAAATTGGATGGATAGATGGATGGATGGATTACAAAAGAGTTGTTGAAAAGTTATGGGAAGTTCCTGGAATGTAATAGGTTCTTATTTCCCTGAGGAACCACTTTCCTTTCCCAGTTTTTCTAGGAAAAGTTGGCCTACTCACTTTCACATGGGCCCGTCAAAAATACAATGTCCTCCTGTGCCATGGCTGGAGACTTCAGAAGTTAAAACCCAGTCTCCCACACTTAACTGCACACCAGTACTGCTGTACAGAACTTCCAGAAGTACTGTGACGATCTCTAATTGAAAAGTCCAGAGTCTGACTGTCGGTGTCAAGCCGTTGATTGAAAGGGCTGGATTTAACAAAGTGTGAGACAGGGAGGAGGTAGATAATGGGCTGAATAAATTGAAGTGAAAGGATGTATTTGATGGTGAGCCTGAAGGCGGAAAATGGTGATGTTATTAGGACAGAGAGTTTAGAGATCACAGCAGCAGAATACAAAAAGAACAACAGCCGCCTACAAACACATGAAGAACGTGGCACATCTCAACTCTCTCTCCTCTTTTCTCCATTTTACATTTTTATTATGTTGCTTTGTAAAAACACAAAGAAACGCAGCTTTTGTCACCAAGAGTGTGCAGCTTTCAACTCACCTTTAGATACAGAGCAGGAGGACTAATGAGTGACATGAGCGGCAAACCTGACGCACGACATGTTAAAATACCACGGTGGTTTGGAAGAGACTGCCATATCTGGCTTCAATCTGTTCTCATTAGTTTGTCCTCTATGGTTTCAAAGGCCCACTGGTGTGTGCTTTACGAGAATTTACTGCGCAGGAGAAACACAAGCATCAGTCTCCACACATCAGCAGGTTAATGAACCCGGCACAGGAGGGGGGCAGCAGTGACATATATGTATATATGCACAATCCATACATGTAAGGAAGATGATAACTCTTTAAAAAGCCTCTCATCCACTTAGGGTGAAACTGTACACAAATACTGACAGGTAAATCCAATTATCCATGGAAAATGCTCCAAAAAGCTGTTTTTTTTTCCTGATGAATGGAAGCTGCTCTCCTACAAATGTGATCAAATTGAAAGTAAAGCAGTGTTGGAAGTCAAAAGCCTACATATGATGACTGAAGCTCATTAAATATGCAAGGAAATTAAAGGCAACGCCTACTGTATAGTAGTGCCCATTAGGAATAGTGTAATAATATAACAGGAGGAGATACATTAAGTGCCACAATGGCACTTCGGGAAGCACTCAGACTCCATTGAAGAACATTATAGTATTATTATAGTAATGAATAAAAAATAACATTATGAAAGCATTAATTGAGAACCATTTCCCGCCCTGTTGGGAATCCCACATGGAAGAAGTTTGGCACATGTATGAAAATAGGCTGGTTCCATTATAAAAGACTTGTTCAATATGTCATTGGTGTAATGTTTTTCTCTCTCCAAACCTCATTTGGCAGTTTAGACTTATATTTGTGGTATTATAAGCAAAAACAAGCAGTAATGTGATAAAAACAGACTTACCCAGTGTGTTGTTGGGCTTGTGTCCATCTGTTTCAGCTTGCTCGCACGTTCCCAACCCTCAATATGCAGCATGCCGTTAAGTTTTCCACGCAGATGGTGTGGGGCATTGTAGTACAATTAAGCTCAATTTCGCAGAGCGCGCACATGCCGCGCGGAGTTTTTAAGGCTCCTTAAAGTCGCCGTTTAGATGTTGAAAATAAAAGCCTCACAAAGAGTGATTTGGTCCGTGGGAGACGCCACAGAGGTAGACATGTTACTCCACACCAACAGAGACTCCGTCAGACTGTTCCGCTCTCCATCAGAGACGACGTGGCAGATGTTGCAGTGTGTGTGTGTATGTGTGTGTGTGAGAGAGCAGGTGAATCAGTGTTTCCAGCTCACTGCTGGTCTGTCTCACCGCTCTGACTGTTCCAGGAGCCGTCCGGAGCTGCGCGCTCCGCGGTGCGCTGCGCTCTGCCAAACTGCGTCTCTGGGAAGCCACGACTGCTTCCACAGCGTCAGTCAGGGGGAGTGTTTGTTATGTATTTCTTCACACAGTTATGAGAAAAGCATGGGCTCTATTTATTTATTTTCTGGTCAATGATTTTGATTTTTCTTCCCTTCTGACTCCAAAAGGGAAGAAAGGTTTCTGCTTTGTAAAGTTTGGCAGCGATATTTCACAGATGCTTAAGTAGGTCGTTTCACCTAACACTTTATAATAAGGGTACCAATCATAAAGTCAACCCTTTGGAGTTTTGGGCTATTTTGTCGGTTTTGGACTCTTTCATTCTGCCTGTATAAACCACAGTTGGTATCATTGTTTTCAGCACAACCTCACCTATATGACCTGATTATTTTTTTTATTTTGACTTACCATTTTACCACTTATCATTTTGAACACAAAAAATAAAAAAAAACACAAAAACACACACAAAATTACAAAAACAACACACAAAAACATTAAACCTTTTTTTTTTTTACAAAAAAAAACACAAAAACAACATGAAACCACACACAAAAAACACATAAAAACACACACAAAAACACATAAAAACACAAAGAAATTACAAAGAACACAGAATAAACTCAGAAATTACAAAAAAACACACAACAAATACAGTAAACAAAAAGATTGCATTAAAAATGCTGAATGCACACTGCAAAATTAGAAAAATCTCTGCAAAAAAGTAAAATCATGTTACTACACTTGGTCAAGGTGTTTTTTACCTTTGCTGAAAAGGGTTAATGTATTAAATAGGACATGGAAACTTCTGGAGAAGCCAAAACTTTAGAGAAAAGCTGACAGCCGGACTCCATCGTTTTCACTTGGTGACGTCTTGAAGAAGTCGTTCTCCGGCGCTTTCGTGGACTCCAGAGGGTAATGTTAACCTAATTCATCATTCATGATTATTTGATGCATTAAATATTGCAGGATGGGTCACGAGTTAACAAATGATTAAGTCACTATTAGTTGGCACTTAAAGGGACAATTCACCCCAAAAATCAGAAATACATATTCTTCTTTTTCCCTGTAGTTCTACATAACAAGATACATTCATATGGTGTGAGTTGGCAAATGCTGGACATATAAATTGTCTTCCCTCTCGTGAATATAATGGGACTTTATGGTGAAGCGCCAAAAAAATACATCAGAGAAACTCAACAGCAACGTGTCTTTCCAGAACACATGATCCAGTTACGCAAAATAATCCACACACCTTTTTGCAGTCAGTTTTTTTGTTTCTACCGAACTACACCCACCACCTGTATAGTGCACAGAAGAGCTCATAGATTGAAAGGCCCGTAAACATTAAGATTGTGAACATTAATAGCTTCCTCCTTGGCTGAGCTGTAACACAATGTTACACATGGGCATTAACCCAGGGGACAGTTTTTTGTGTCCTGTGTGAAACCAAAATACATTTTTATTATTTAAGGTTGTATAACTTAACCTCCATGCCTAGCCCATGTGTAGCTACGTCTCATCTCCATCACCTACGTTACTACCTCACTTACGGTAGTTACATTTATCTAGTTTAGTTTCTTAAATATCTTGTTATAAACCCAACCATGTAGCCATTTTTTTCCTGTACCTAAGCAAGAAGTTCTGTTGCCTAATCTAAAGAAACTGCAACCTTTTCACAACTCAAACCATGTGTTTAAAATGTCAAACGTTACGTTTAGGTATAAGAACGTGTTGCTCTCCTATCACAAGTAGGGGGCCCTAATTCGGGTCGTATTTGGGGGTATGAATAAAACAACAAGGTTGTATGGGTTGGAGGATTTCTTTACTCTTCTGCTTTTAGGGAGGCTGAGCAAAAGCATCAAAATAAACATTAAAATTTTATGTAAATGGTATACTGCTAATTTGGCTGCATAAAGTGAATTTAACATTCCTTAATTGGTCATGTAAAAAGTGTGAAATTGTCACATACATTCATTGTGACTTATGCAACATTAATTCAGGATAGATCCTGCATTAATTCATGCATTAAATCATCATGAGTCATGCATTATTTAAGTATATATAATGTCAGCTCAGGGCTACATGGTGGTGTAGTTGTTAGCGCTCTCTCCTCACAGCAAGAGGGTCGTCGATTCTACTCCGGCCTGCGGCTCTTCTGTGTGGAGTTTGCATGTTCTCCCAGTGTCAGCGTGGGTTCTCTCCGGGTACTCCGGCTTCCTCCCACAGTCCAAAAACATGCACTTATGATTGTTCAATTAATTGGTTACTCTAAATTGCCCGTCGGTGTGATCGTCTGTCTCTATGTGTCAGCCCTGTGATAGTCTGGAGACCTGAACTGAAAAAAATTGGAGTGACATTTACTTAAAAAAAGCTAGGCAACTTTTTCCACACAGAAAGTGTTTGTCATCTTTACTCAGGCTGTTTCTAAGTAATAATTATTTAATAGAACCCCTTTCTTTAATGAAAATACACAAGTAAATTACCGATTCACTGATGTCCCTCAATTTCATTTTACTTGGAAATATCAACTAATTAAGCCAATGAACTGGTTTAGTGAATATTACTTGGAATGAATGATTTAATTTACAGACAAAACTGAGGACACATAATAATAACAAACAATCACTAAGTAATGCACTACATGAAAAACTGCTATTTAACCATTTATCAGGCAAAGAACTATATTTGGTAACTTCAGGTAATATTTCGAGAAAAAAGTTGCAAATTTACTAGATTAAAGTGGCAAATCTAGAAGAAAAAAAGTCGCAGATTTACGAGAAAAAAGTGGGGAAAAAGCAACTTTCAAATTTCAACCCTAGAGAATATTGGAGGATATTACATACTGCCAGAATGTGTTAAAAAAAAAAACATACGAAAATATTTTGAGAAAAAAGTTGACGAGATTAAAGTGGCAAATCTACGAGAAAAAAATTTGCAGATTTACAAGATTTAAAGTGGTGAATCTAGGAGAAAAAAGTTACTTTTTTCACACTTTTTTCTCGTAAACCTGCAACTTTTTTCGTGCAGATTTGCCACTTTAAACCTCTGAAATCTGCAACTTTTTTTCTTGTAGATTTGCCAGTTTAATCTAGTAAATTTGCAACTTTTTTCTTGAAATATTACCTGAAGTTACCAAATATAGTTCTTTGCCTGATAAAGGGTTAAAGTAAAAGCACTGAATTGTATTTCTTTGTAGAATTTCTATAGATGATATTTGAAATATATGAAATAATAATTACACGGCCAAAAAAATATTTTTTTTCAGTGTGTCCAGGGTGTACCCGCCTCTCGCCAATGTCAACTGGGATCGGCTCCAGCCCCCCATGACCTGAGTGCGGATAATCGGTTAAGGATAATGAATGAATGTTAGCTCAGCTAAAAGCTCATATCAAGTATTCTCGTGTATTCTGATTTAGATAAAGACTAAACATTCATTTCTGGACAACTTTACTCACCACCTTATTTGCACTTTACAATGTTTTCCCACACAGAGAAGATAACTGAAAGAACTGTATAAGGTTGGGACATGCACAGTATGTTAGTATTTACATTGTGGCTGAAGCATCCAGCACACTGGACACAAAGTCAGAGGCAGACACACCCAGCTGATGCAGTGGGTGTGGCTTTGCAGACCCACTGAAAGCCTGTCTTACAGGCTGGATTTCTCTTTAATTTCAGCCCGGTCTGTCAACACAGCGTCAGCTCGACTGAGTCTATTCAAAATGAGAGACAGCAGAGAGACAATAATTGCTGGAGTCTGATTGATGCCTAAGTAAACAGTGGTGATGGCAGCAGAAGCATCCATGTGCAGGATATCTTCTCTGCTAAATGCCCGCTAACAGCTCAGGGTGAAAGCTGTAAATGTGGTGACATAAAAAACGACTCTGGCCAGATTTTAAATAGGAAGAGTTTTTACTGACTAAAAATAGAATCGAGGACAGGTGGTTGTTTTTATTCTGGGTGCTGCTTGTAGAAACAACCCGTCAACCACATGACATGGTGTTAAATTCCCATTCATCATTCTGAGATGTCCTTGAGAAAAACACTGGATACTCGCCACTTCTAGACTGCTCTACGGTTGGGAGTTTGACCTTTAACCTCCTTGTAAAGAAGCAAGAAAAAAAGAGGATTTCCTTGTGGAGAAAAATAAATAATACTATTATTGACTGGACTTCTTTTGGACAAAAAAATAGCACATCTTCTAAAATCCAATATGAAGTAGGATTCTCAATGATGAGTCAACTGACATGTTTGTGTTCATTTAGTGGAGTTTTTCCTTTAAATCAACAAAACTCCCAGCCAGCACTCCATCCTGAGTACATCTAGTTCAATCAGTCAATTACATTAAGACTTGTGGTTAGCATGATTGCACACAATGATTCATGGGTCATTAAAAAAAAGTCAAGTAAAGCACCTGCAGCAACCTATGGAGACTGTAAATCTGGTATTGGGAATTGGCTTTTCCCATTAGTTTACATTCATCATCCTTGAGAGCCATTGACTTTAAAGTGACCCTCTGTAATCTTTGCCATGGCCATTACAGAATAATGGTAAATGCTCCATTGTAGCCGAATAGTAGCGCAAGTACAAATGAGTCATAGTTATGTGAGTTACTTAGCAATATCTATCTAAAACACTAATGTAGCAAACATTAGACAACATAAGGAGTTAATCAATGGGCCAAACAAACACAGGACTTTAACCCAGGAGACCGCTGTTCATGTCCCATGTGAAACCAAAAGTCAATGTTGACTTAGGAGCAGTATGGTAAAAACATTAGAGTAAAGTAGAGTAAAAAGATTCTAGAGTCTTATTCCAAGTTTGTCAAATTCAGATACTCTGGGTTGATGGTTTAGCCCGACTATTGTGGTATATTTTCTGTTAAGTTCTCTGCTTTACTAAAAGGCCCCAGTATGACCTCTTGATCATGTAACAGCCGGTTTAAACCAGAAATAACGTACTGTAGGATCTGGGATTTGTGAGATTAGAGGCGTTTGGGGGCAGAATATAAACAGTGTAAATTGTATTATTTTAAGGTTAAAAAGTAGACCTAGCAGTGTGCGCGTTCATGAAAAATGTGCTCCATACGTTGGAGGTGTGGGATGTTACAATTGTGGTTTACAGAATTGTTAAATGCCAGGACACAGAAAGAAAGAGCAGAGAGAACTCAGGGCTTTTATTGGAGAGGGACACCTTTTTACAGCAGCCTTTAAGATTGGAAAAAGTTCTCCTCTGCTGTACCTAGGCAGTGTATTCAGAAAACTAAAAGGAACTTCGATGTGATCTTTGATTCATTTTCTCACTCAAGAGCGGTAGTAATTCCACTACGCTATAATCCAAAGTATTGACATTTGATTATCTGAGAATGAGACTCAATAATCGACTTCTTTTTCTTCAGGATTGCATACAGTATCTTTAACTTACACACGGAACTACATGAGAATTTAACTAGGTTGGTAAGTAGCCACATCACATACACTACCACTCAAAAGTTTGGGGTCACTTAGAAATGTTTTTTTTTTTAAAAGAAAAGCACAACTTTTTAAAATTAAAATGACAAACATACTGTGTAGACATTTTTAATGTGGCAAATGATGATGTTAGTCCACATTTATAGTGTTGAAAGGCTCATTGATCATTAAAACACATGTGCATTAACTGCTAGTTGAGTATCTAGAGTTAAAGTTGGAGATTTGTACAAATTATTATTTTTACCCTTGTCAGTGTCTTAACTATATTTCCATTCATTTTGATTCATTTTGTTACTCATTTCATGAATAAAACAGTTTGTTTTTATGTAAAAACAACAAAGACGTTTTCTGAGTGACCCCAAACTTTTGAGCGCTAGTGTACGTATCATATGTCACGTAGCATAACTGTCATGTATATATTTAAATCACAATCACAATCTTTGCTAAACCTAACCAAGTAGTTTTGGGTGCATAAACCTAACCAAACTGCAACCATTTCGTAACACTAAATAGAAAGATATTATATTTAAATCTGCAACTGTGCGACCGTTTCACAACAGTAAATAGAGTATAGTAACATATTGTATGTCTACCTATTCTGTCACCCACCACTTTAAATGTTGTTGTTTAATGTTAAATGCTGCTTAGAAAGTGGCACTTTCAATAAGTTTTCTTTGACATGTCACTTCTGTCAAGGCTGTGGAGAGGAGCTGCAGAAAGTCTGGACCTTGAAGGCATCCAGGAAGAAAGACATTGAATCGGGCACTATCTGAAAAGTAATTCTAAGTGGAAAATGTCCTTACTCGGATCAAAAATAACTCAATAGGATGACCTTGGGGAGAAAGACCATACTGATTTGATAGGAGAAGATCCTTTAAATTTGGGGAAAGTTAATTAGAAGTTTTAATGGAATGGGGAAACTCATATAGTCAGCCAAAAAAATGAACCTTTTAGATGTTCCCCTCCAGGAGTTATGAAGTCTGCAAGTCCATTTCTCTCTTTGTTTGTCTCTCTGACTTTAGTTGGTGTGTTTCCACGGTTAATTCTAGCTCACATCAAGGTAAGAGATCCTCCCGGGCCCCTTTTGTCTGCCGACAGACATTATTAATCTGCCATCCGTTCCCTTGTACCCTCTCACAAGCCAGGCTTTTCCTGTACCAGTGTGAGTTATTCAAGGTGTTTCCAGTTCACGCCACTTGATGAAATGAAAACGGAAGTCTGTTGTTGTGTAAAATCATATTTAATTTAACTATTCTGAGTCAGGCAGCTATTTTAAGTTTTCATCCATTATGTCCAGAGCTTACATACTCAGAGTAGACATTGATGAATTACCATGCTCCAAACATGCTGCATCAGCCATGTGGGTACATAATAAACTTTGACTTCATCATCTCGGCCCAGCCTCCCTCTGCGGGGGGATGAAGTGACTGGGCCATCAGTAACAAGCTGCTAAACCTGTGATTATGGTCACAACATGTTTCTAGCCTTGTGCCAGCTCTCTCTCTCTCTATATATATATATATATACTAGCATATATATGTCATTAAGTGGTCAAAGTTATGAGACCAAACTGCTAAACCTTCTTTTTTTTTATATCTATATATAACATTATATATAACTTTATTGACACGTTGCCGTGGATACGCATTGCTCTGCTTCTCTCCTGATGACAGCTCGCCTTGTTAGTGACCTGTCAATCAAAGGTAGCCACGCCCCAAATCATATGATTCTTTATCTTCTATTTTATCCCTTATTTGAACTACTAACATTATTGTCCAGCCAAACTTAGCACCCCTTACTGGAATTTTCGGTTGAATACAGCTTTAAGGCACTTCCTGGTTTGCCTCCCTGCGCAGACCCGGAGGTTGCCACCTGATTTAAACCACTTATCTCTTGCTTTTATCCAACTGATGTATTTGTTTTTAGCCAATTATATCAAAGTTTCAGACTGGTCTCCCCTCAAAAACGGCAAATATAAGGTGTTTGGACAGGCAGCAAAATACAAATCATATTACACATCTTAGACTGTCCTTCAAGGCCATCTTGCTGACATAGTAACAGTAATTGATGGCGATGTGGAGTTTAAATGGCAGATGGCACACTTGGGGTGGGAGGTGGATGGGTCAAACAAATGGCGGACTTTCACCAAGTAGAACAGGGTTCATGTCCCATGTGAAACCAAAAGTAAAATACTTTTTATGTTATTTACGAAACTTCTGTGGCTCACGTCAACCTCGTAACTTGCGCCATTTACATACATGTACGTCTTTTATAACGCCTAACCAGGAAGTTTTTTGCCCCAAACCTAGGTCTGTGGTTTTGTAGCCTAAATTCACAGAAAAGAAGCCTTTTTTACAACTGCGAACTGTACGTGTATGTATAATGACATGTGTGTTATTTTTAGAATGCTCATATGGGCCATTTGACAAATGTTCATATGTGTCATTATGGGTGGTATTGACAAAAGGTCTATTCTGTCATTTAGGTCGGAGATATGATTTGATTTAGCTTGAGCTAGTTATCACAAACCCAATCACCACACAAGTTCAGATATTACAGATGACTCTGTTGTTCCATTTTAACGGGCTATATTTCAGTATTGTTTTTAGATCAGGTGAGCTACTCTTCACATATCCCCTGGCAACTGCCTCATGAGGGTGAGAATCACTGACTCAATATGCTCATCAAAACTCATGAACTTTATAGTTCATGTTCCCATATGAATTTGTTGAAAGCAGGTCATAGGTTATTGTATTTTAATATTTATGCAATCCTCGCAGGATCTTTCTTTGTAAAGGTTTTCATTTAGTCCTACTGGGGATATTGATCCATTTTCTCTACACAGTATGTTGTTTTTCAAGGGCACTGCAGCTCTACCTGAGCAAACATGTGCAGCCTCCTCGCACAATGTAAATTATGAATCAGCTAATACCAGGTTTGGCCTTGTGGTTATGACCTGCTGTCGTAATGAGATGCACACCTTGTGAAAGATCTCGTCATGATCTGAGGCTTGCAGAGAGGGCTTCAATATTAATGATCCAAGCTGCTGATGAGCTACCTGTCAGTCTGCTGGGGTTCAGCTCACAGCTTGTTGATATCAGGCAGAGCAGAGACCTCGGGTGAAAGAAAAAGAACGAGCTCAATGTCTGAAGAAGGACATGTCCTTGTATATTATCAGTAAAGTTAATGTTGTTGAAGTTCACAGGCAAAGCTTGAGGGTTCCCACCAGGCCGGTTTGGTTTAATCAAACTGGAGTAATTCAGTCCCTTAGTTTGGAGTGTTTGTGTGAAATTGAGTCAACTTCATTTAAACTGCAATGGAGAAGTTTAGAGCCACAAAAGGTGGCAATAGGAACTTTAGTCTTCTTCCAGGAGAACTACTGTGCTGTTTGCAGTGAGTGAGCGGAACGGACATATTTATGGGTGAAGACAACTAATTGTGTTCTGTCTTTAGAAGGTAGACTAGGAGTGGTACTCATCATCAGGTTCCTTCACGTATTTTGGTTGAATGACAGGTTATTGAAATTTTGTCTAGTGAAAAAGGTCCCTATTGATACATCATTGCAATAATAATGTTACACTGAACACAACTTTAAATTCCTTTGCCGTGATCTCCAAAGACATTTTTTCTTCAAATACAAATATTAAATAAATACATACACATCATAAATACAAGTCTAACTGTGAAGCAGTAGGTTCCAATCATTAGGGTTATCTTAGATATGGAATAGTTTACAACTTGTGTTGAATGCAACAAATTTTCACCAACTCATCAGATGCTGACTACTGTGGTCACCCTCAACGAAGATACGAACACACCAGGAACCCTTTAACATGAATTTTGGACATGTCAGGGACCGCATGTATGTTTCTGCTCATCACATGTTTAGAGGCTTTTCAAATTAAATCTCTGTGTTCACATGAAATAGTTAAGTTTAGGCAATACAATCACTTTATTAAGGATAGGAAAAAACAGAACAGGGTTGGGTTTAAAAACAATTTACATCCACAATTCCACAACATGGCAAATAATAACACTGACTTTTCGGGACACAAACAATAGGGCTGTTTCCACTACCACCCAATACCCAGAATGAGGCGGGTCTCACTCACTGAAACGCCCCTAATTTGAATACGAGCAGTCTGGAGCGGGCTTTTGTCTGGACTTTTTTTGTCCCTGTAGAAGAGCAGGGTCTTCTTTCTCCCCTGAAAACAGCCTGGTTACTGAGAACGTTAAGCAGGATGTGGCGTAGTACTCTACACGACAACAACACACGGCATTTGTAAAAGCCGGCAAAACAGTGTTGCCAATTTAGCGTCTTTGTTGCTAAATTTAGTGACTTTTCAGACCCCCTTAGCGACTATTTTTCAAGAAAGCGACTGGAAACAAATCCAGTGACTCCTTCTTACTCTTCTTAACGAGCCGATAATGAGCCGGAGGCCGGCTTGTTGAGAAGAAGCACCGTTAGCTGCAGTTAGCTACAGTTAGCTACAGTTAGATCTGTAGCAGTACAGTGTGTATGTGCTGCTGCTGCAGGAGGTGTTCACTTAGCGATCTCTGTTTGTCTACAACAAGCACCGGACACTCTGTGCACAGATAGTGATGCCGTTAATTCACGATCACTATGTTCATGATAAGCGGAGTGCATAATTAGCCATGCTGCTTTCAGCTGCTGACGTTGTGTACAGTTAGCGACAGCGAAAACCATACGTCACCTCCAGAGTCTCTAAATCCCTCTGGGGGCTAACTTGTAATGAAGACACACAGAGTGAGCGGATTCTACCCAACCTAAACTGACCTTTGCGCTATTTAAATTATGTTAATTTCTTTCGTTTGTCCAAAAAGTTTATGATAAACCATATTTCTGTTTATTGTTGGGCAGTGACCTCTAGTAGCCATAGTATTTATGATGGTAGCACGGATGGACCAAATGAACATGAAAAAAAGTAGCTAATGTTACTATGTTCCTCCCATCTAGATGGTTTTTAGATTACGTATGATTGTTTTCTGTTTTTAGCTGTTTTTTTCCTTTTTTATCCTTTTTATAATTAGAATGTTATGCTTTTAACCTGTAGCACTTTGAGATTCCCTGTAATGTAAAGTGCATTACAAATAAAATGTATTATTATTATTATTATTATAGATAACTTAAGGTGTCAAGCTTTATGTCACATACTTACATATAAACTCCCCTGTTGCAATGACAATAAAGGTGATTCTGATTCTGATATGGCAGTTGAGTACTTAACACCATGATATGAAACCATGATCTTTTCCCAAACTTAACAAGTAGTTTTGTTCCCATACTGGAGGGTAGCAACCAACCAATTTTCAAATCATCATCTTTTGCAGATTGCTTGTACTTGTTTTCACTGGCTCAATGAACACATTTGATCAATACAATACGACACAGCACAGACAAAGAGATCTAAACACAGATAAACATGTCATTTCTATAATCTAACATAATGAAATAGAGCAGTTTCATTACTTTTTCATTCTGAAGACCATGGCGAGAGAAGTGGTCACTGGGGCAACAGCTAATGGGGAACTGAGCCGAAATAAGGCTGGAAAAAATGAATGCTTATACAAAGGGATAAAAAAAGCCAAATGTCACCTCTGAATGGCATTTATTCCCACATCAGCCTCGAAGCCATTTACCTTTCTCACTGCATTTTCCTTTAAGTGAAAAGATATATTCCTCCCACCGCAGAAGCTTGAAAGGTCTAGTTTCCAACATCAAGCAATCATTACGAGATAATGAGTCATAATGGTCAAATCAATTTAGAAAAAAGGCACTTTAGAGTTGAATAAATTACATAAATGCATTTCAATGTGAGCACTTTCCCCCCTTTTATAGACTTTTTCTTAAATGTCATTCGACTCTGAAAAGGAGGTGGGTTCAGGAAGTGTCAATCAAGGCCTGACCTTGTAGCTAAAGGCATCACAGAGACAAAGGTGCTAAATCCTGCTGTATTGTCAAGGTTTGACATGGTGATTAATATGATCTAATTCACTCATTTGCAACATTAAAGCTGCACTAATCTATTTTCTTATATTAACAGTGGATCACATGACTATGTGTAAAGTAATCGCAGTGAATAAGCAACTGTTTGCACCAGTCTAGATTAGCAATTAGCAGTTTTGCCAACTCTCTCAAAACTTTCCTTGCCAACACATTTGTTATAAGGACATACAATGTATAGACATTGTTGTGTTTATAGCTTGTTGTCTCCAAGTGGCCAAAAAGGGATTAATCATTTAATCCCCTGCCTCGAAACAATAAAAAGATTAAAGTGTTGTCTTACTTTCAAGGCCATGAAAGACTTTTAGGAGACAGAAGCTTTCATTACCAGACCTGATGTGAAAGCAGAGGGTCTGTTTGTTCAGCCTGGCTCCGATTTGAAATTTAAGGGCTATTTGCTCAAATGAATACCTTCAAGCTGTATTTTAAAGGGATGAAAAACACAAGAGCCAAAATATTAGGTAACTTTTTCCTGAGCGCAAACAGCACCCACATGAATTAGAGCACTGCAGGTAGCTCGCTATGCTCTCAGCCTTTTTCTTTTTTTTTTTAATAGAAGGATTTCTGAGCTGCTGTTTGTGGGTTTGTTTAGCAAGAGAAATACAGATTTGAAGGGGATAGAAGTGTAGTCGATTCACAGTAATCTCAGTGTCGTAGATGGTTTCATTTGGAGCTGCAGAGATGAGGGTGTAAAGAAAGTAAATAATGTAGAATCTTCTGGTATGGTCTTCACATCCCATAAGAGACCAGGTCTTTCTCTGTCTTTATTGCCCTCATCAGGTTGACAAGTGCTCGGCTGCTGTTGTGCAATATTGAAGACAGGGGAGAGGAACAGAGGGAATGAATTCCCACACTAACATTTCTTTTATATCACTGTCACATCTAAAATCAAATCTTTACAAAGCTTTGAACTGAAGTGACAGAGGATGAAACAATCCCTCCATCCACCACGGACAGAATTGCAGCAATGTAGCTTCTTGAGGCCATCTTAATGATGCCTTCATGTGCATTGGCATACAGTACGTATTGTACACATGTGCATTAGCATGTGTGCAATTTGATTTGCAGACAAGAAGGGAGGAATTTGAATTAGATTTGAGCTTGCTTTGATTTGATTTGGAGAGACAGGCAGGAGAGGAAAATGTCAAAGTGTCCAGCAGGAAACACAACAGCTCCAGCTTCTGAAGAACCAGGAAACACAGCACTTACTGCACAGTTTACATCAGCTGTTCTACCAGCATATCCTAAGCTTGCAACACTCCCACAAGTCAGAGATGAAAAAGGAACTGCGTGCAGAATCTGACATCCCTTGTCATCAGTGTGCACAAAAAGGAGCTCTGCCAGCATCAGAGAGCAGCCTCAGCAACAGCTGAATCTCTGCAGGAACCTCTGACCACTGACAGCCTCCACTGCTTTGTTTCACTCACATGCTGGCACACACAGCAAAGAGAGAGAGAGAAAAAAATCAGCTGCAAAAACATCTGTCTGCTGCTGAACCAGGGATTTTTTATGAATGAGCACCAACACATTGAGACAAGATAAAATAATGCAGAACTGCACTTACTACACAAGCTGATTTGTTGTGTATGTTTACAGTCACTTTAGTGGTGTAGCTTTAGTGGTGGAAAGGTTGGGGGGTCCAGCACTTTCCACAGACTAAATCTCAACAAAAATAGGATGGATTGCCTCAATATCCATGGTGCCCAGAGGATGAGTCCTACTGAGTTTTGTCTTCAGTATGACCCTGAAATTTGTGTTTTTTAAATAAAATATCTTGCCAACAATTGGATGGATTACCATGATATTTGATACAAATGTTCAAGGTCCCCAGAGGATGAATTGTTATCACTTTGGTGCCCACTGAGTCGAGCACCACAATCAGGTCAAATTGCAGGTAATAGTGTTAGTTGGCAAACGTTAGCATGCATGTGGAACTAAACTTACTTTCTAATAGACAAAGATTCACAAAATGTCAATCCTGAATTGAAAAGTCTGTAAATTTATTGAAATGAGCTTTTAATGTATTCAATTAATGAAATCAGAACAATCAGGAGAGCAGGATCAGTGATTTGACCATATGGCCTTACACAGGATTTCAACCCGGGGATGTAGCAGCCGCATAATGGCTGTGCCACGGTTTTGCTCCGTCCTCTGCGCGTAACGGCAGCGTAGTGAGCCAGCCGTATACACGCGACAGCACGAGATCACGAGATCACGAGAACACGCGATAATCCTGAACGCACGGGAGACCGCATGATCCCGTGATAAACTGTGTGTATAAAGGAAACAACAACAACAAACAGCTTTCTTTGCTTCTCCGACTTGGAAGATCTGTTGATCTGACCATCTATCCTTATAAAAAGAAAGTGTGATGTCATAAATGATTGTATGATGTTCCACTTCAACAATCAGTCTCTGGTCGTCCATGTCTCCGACCCTCTGAGACCCTTTGATTGATTGATTGATTGATTGATTGATTGATTGATTGATTGATTGATTGATTGATTGATTGATTGATTGATTGATTGATTGATTGATTGATTGATTGCTTGCTGATCTGGTGCCCCGGTCATAACATAATGTTGATGTGAAGTTGTTTTAGGCTGCATGAACTGCGTATTGTGTTTTATTTTGAAAGGGGGCGGAAGTGTATTACGTTGATTCTGTGTCTTGTGCAATCTGCTCTGTTGACCTTGACGCGTTTTAGCAACGGCTTGCTTCAAAAATAGGATACGGATACAGATTGATCTCGCTGCAGGGACGTTACCCAGCGTGCCCGGTAGGGATGGTCTCAGTGATTAGAGTGGCAGCGATCAGCTCCGGTGACCGCGGTGCAGCCGTTATGCGGCCGGTGGGGCTTTAGGGTAGAACATTCCAGTATGTCAGCTTTATCACACTTAATACCATGGTGTAGCCTATCTTTTCAAAGAATAAAAAAAATGTAAATGGCAGTTGTCAGGGCATAAAACCAATCATCTCTTTAAAAAGACTTGATAGCCTAACAATGGCATTGCCTTCAAAACTCTTGGAAATTGACTGGTTGTCTAGATAGTGAAGTGAGCGCTGATGAATCAATTACATAGCAGGCACAGAAGAATGATTTGAGCGTTAATACACTCTGAGTTGACTCTCTGTACTCTGAACATCATAGTGGACAGGAGCTTGATTTATTGATTATAAGTCAAAGTTCTGGAAATCTCAAAGTCATATGGAGGGACTTGTTATTTTCCTCCCGGCCTGTCACAGCACTTGCGTACGATGCCCTTCATTGTCAGCATGGCTCCGCTGCCACACACAATCAGCACCCTGCCACAGAGAGGCGTGTGGGGCGGATTCATGGGATGGCACTGCCTGCCACATTTGTTACTCCTGTCACCAGCTGCGGAGGACATTTCATAAATGGAGTGGACTGTGGGTGTCAGAGGACGTCTGTCTTGTCACACAACAACATTCAGGTTTGCCGATGCCGACGCCCCCCCCTTCTCACCTTCACCGTGACGACCCCCAACTCCCTCCGCCATCCGTCTCCACATTGTCTCCCTCCCTGCTCATTGTTACTGTGTGACATTGAAAGATGGGCAGAGCTGCACAGAATACAACACGCTGATTTGCAAACTCGGGACAGCATTGAAATTGAGCAAACCAATTCAACTTTCCTGTACTTAGAGAATCCTTCTTACATCTCTATTATATAGAGTGCACTATAATCATCATATAATTGTTGGGCCAGAGTTAGCATATCACCAATTTCCATCTTGGCAGAATGTTAAAATGTTCCTTCCTACAAAGTTGAATATTTGCTCTAATTTCATTGGTGTCTTTACCATTTTAGCTGCAGGGTTCTGTGGCAAAGCTGTTCACTTTGGTCCATTCTAAAATATCTCAACTATTGGATGGATTGCCATTAAATCTACGACTTCTATAGTCCCCAGAAGATGAATCCAACTCAAGCAGCAACTTCTGGGTCTTAAAAATGAAGACAATGTGGAAGTGCCTTAAACCTGCATTTTTTGCAATGACCATCAGGAGTCGACTCCACTGCTTTCAAAAATAAGTCAGGTTGTTTGAAAGTCTAAACGACCCAACTTCTCTCTTAATTTATTACCTCAGTAAACGTTTTCCTAATTGTTTTTAAGGTCTCAGTTGCTAGTATTAAGTCTCTTTCAATACAGCAGGATAATTTTGTAAATTTTGGTTATTTAGAGTAGCCTACAATAGTTAAAGCAGGGTTTCCTCAGGGTGTGGCTGCCTTAGTTTGTGAGACCTGTTCCCCTCTTTGTATGAGACTGGGGAACATAGGACCCTTTTTCCCCGCTTTTCCCAAAAAGGGTCCTATGTTTCCCGGTCTGTCACTTTTTCCACCATTACTGCCAAATTCCATGGCAAATAGGCCTACAGGCTGTTTGACACACATATGCAAATAACCTTACCCTAACCCTGACCACTAAAAGGAAAAAGCTAAGCCTCGATGCGAGACTAGATTAGGGGTGGGAATATAGCCAACAAACATGAGTAATCCTAGATTTAAAAAGCAAAAAAATATATATATAATATAACCTGAAAGTAGCTGCTGTGCAAATTTAAGTTTTGGGCTGCTTGAGCTAAGGTGGGCCATGCGACGATAGGCCTGCTGGCCATGCTGAGAGTCTACATAGTAAAGATTGATAGATTGCGGGGAACATAATGTGTTCCCCGGTATGTGCTGCTACAGGGGAAACATAGAACCCTTTTTGGGAAAAACAAGGAACATAGGGCCTTTTTTAAAAAAAAAAAAAAAAAAAGGGTCCTACCTTCCCCGGGCAGGGACCATAGGGATGACCCCCATCAGGGGCTAGCTCATTTGTCCTGGCTAGCTTGACTTTTAGCTCATCTTTCTTCTCCACAAAGTTTGTTGTAAAACATTTAGTCATAGTAGCTCTCTATGGCATAATGTGTTCAGGCTGAAGGTTACTAAACTAGCATTAGCTATTTGAATCCCTCATCATTTACCTCTGGCACTGACGTTTTAGCATGCTAATTATTTAGCATGCTAAAACTCCAGTGCTGCCAATCAGTGAGAATAGAATGACCTTCAGCCTCCAGCGCTTTCAAGAATATACTGAGCACTAATTGAAAAGGAAAATATGAAGGTATTCTCTTGTGTACAGAAAGCAGATATTCCTGTTCTCATTGTATGTCCATGTCCTTTTAAAATTTCACTTGTATACTGTTGAAAGGCTGGAACTCATAATGAAAGGACGGCCAGTAAAGCTATTAAAAGTAAACCTATTTTCATCAAGGTAATTGATCGAGAACTATGTAAGCCTAATGAACATGAACTCAACCAAACAGTTTGCTGCTGTTGCATTTAAGAGTCATAAAATGTTCTTTTACAGCAAACCAATAACCCCTGCAGACATTAAGACGATCAGGCTGAGCACTGAGCATGACTCAAATTGCTGGAGTAATAATAACCTGGTAAAGTCCTGCTTCTGCTGCAGTAAAGCCGCTTCCTGATTAATTAGTCGTGGTCCGCACGCCTTTCTATCTATGGCTGAGACATGAGAGGGCACACCGTGGCTCCCACTGAAGCCTGGGGCCACTGGCTTTATGAGGACTGTAAATCAAAGTGGCACAGATGTGTAATTTGTTACAAAGTCACAAAGTTTAGTTTTTTATTGGAGATTCGCAGGGATGAATTGTTCTAGTGGTGTACCTGCTGTTCCTTTTGGTGAGAATACAATGAATAAAATATAAACTTCTCTGTTTATCAGTAATGGTGCCGGTGATATAATTCTCCTCGTTCTGAAGGTTGGCATCCCAGCTGCTGTGTGAAATCATAATTAGCTATATCTATTACCCTCAATATGATTATCTCATTAAATATCAACCATCTAATCAAATCATAACGGTGTTCATATGATCAAGGGTGTGGGGTTAACCCATAAACTAGAAAAATTAACTCTCCCCTGGTACCAAGAGGAGCAGGAAACACAGATCTGATGAAAATAAAATTTAAAAAAGAAAATGTTCTGCTCTCTTTATATTCAAACTGCTTTTTAGCAGGATCATAAACAGTATGTTTTTAAGATGAGGGATGGGAATAGGAAAGAACAATGGTATGATACAACCTTGATTACAAAAAAGCTGCTGCTGTATAAAATGTGAACAGAATAGAATATGAAAATGTGCTATTTCTTTTTGGGCATCATTGGAAAACAGTACAAATACAATATATTTAAAAGTTTAACTGCCAGCAACACATTTAAAACAAATTGGGGCAGCTACAAATGCAAGTTAAGACTACCATGCAAAGTTAAACCTATATATCAACAACATCCCAAAACGCTGCCAACTTCTCAGGGCTAGAGCTCAGGCACCACTGGCACAAAGTGGAAAAGTGTGCTGTGGTCTGTCGAGTCCACTTTGCAAACTGTTTTCCAGGCTAAAGAGGAAAAGGACCATCCATACTGTTATCAGTACAAAGTTGAAAAGCAAGCATGAGTGATGGTATGGGGGTGTGTTAGTGCTAATGGCATCATGGGTAACTGCACTGCAAAAAAGGTGTGTCTAAAAACAAGATAAAAACACTAAATCTTTAAGATTCTTCTTTAAGAAATCTTCAAGATTTCTCGAATTAAGATGATTAAATCTAGAAATAAGCATGTTGTATGCTTAAAATAAGAAATTAACTCTTAAAATTAGATAAATTAAAGCTGCTAGCAGCGATGAACTGGCCCGAGCAGATTTGTTTCTTACCAAGATAAAAAAGCCTTTAGATTTAGAAGTGCTAGATTATTTATCATGTTACAAGAGTTAATTTCTCATTTTAAACGTTCAACATGCTTATTTCTAGATTTAATTATCTTAATTTAAGAAATCTTGTCAAGTGAAATTATCTGTCCATGCAGCAAGATCATTTCCCTCAGATTTAGTGTTTTTATCTTGTTTTTAGACGCACCTTTTTTGCAGTGTGTCACATCTGTGAAGGCACCAATAACGCTGAAAGGTACGCTTTAGAGCAACACATGCTGCCATCCAGACAACTTCTTTTCCAGGGACGTCCCTGCTTATTTCAGCAAGACACATTCTGCACATGTTACAGCAGCATGGCTTCAAAGGGAAAGAGTGCAGGAACTAAACTGACTTTCTGCAGTCCAGACCTGTCTCCCACTGAAAATGTGTGGTGCACATTGAAGTGCAAAATATGACAACAGATACCCCGGACTGTTGAGCAAGTCATTTATCAAACATGAATGCACTGCAAAAAAGGTGTGTTTAAAAACAAGATGAAAACACTAAATCTGAGGGAAATGATCTTGCTGCATGGACAGATAATTTCACATGACAAGATTTCTTGAATTAAGATTATTAAATCTAGAAATAAGCATGTTGAACACTTAAAATAAGAAATTAACTCTTAAAACAAGATAAATGATCTAACACTTCTAAATCTCAGTGTTTTAAAAAAAATCTTGGTAAGAAAAAAAATAATCTGTAGTGTGGGAAGTAATTTATTTCAGAACACAGTGGTAAACATGTCCCTTTCCCAACTTTTTTGAACGTGTTGGCATCAAATTCAGAATTAGTATATATTTACAATAAGCAAAAAACTTAATCAGTTTGAATATTAAATATATTTATAGTAGGGCCGGGACTTTAACACGTTAATTAAAATGTATCAATTACACAAAAATTAACACGTTAAAAAAATGACGCACTTAGTTTTGCACCGCGGAATGTTTCTCACTGGATGAGTTTCAGGCGGACCGATTATACTGGAGCACCAACTAGCGTTCATGAGTTCAGACAACAACAAACCACAGTGAACATGAAGGAAGAAGCTGATGAGACGCTTTGGTTGGCCCCGTGGATGATGGGACATTTAGTTACAAAAAACCAACGGATGGAAGCGTCGATAAGAGCATGGTTGTGTTGCTATGCAACAAGGAATTCACATATCACCGCAGCACATCCAGCCTCAAGTATCACCTCAATGCAAAACATATAGCAGCTAGCGGCTAGTGTGGTAGCTAGCGTGGATTGTGTTTTACTTAAAAAACCAAAATATTATAGTTTACAGAAGGTCTACCTACCTATAGGCTACCTGAATTTATGAAATGTACTATATTTCTAAATATGCTATTGCTACACTTAATGGAAAAAATTGCACTGGTCTGTTGGACTTGAACAAAAATAAACAATATTTTTGTCGCTTAAGCTAATGTATTCAGTCATTATTCAATGGTATACTAAAACTCCATGTGAAAAAAATGACTTCTTACTATTCTCAGGTCAAATATTTATATGCGATTAAAATGTGATTAATTTCGATTAATTAATTACAAAGCCTCTAATAAAATTAGATACATTTTTTTAATCGAGTCCCGGCCCTAATTTATAGATTACTTTTCAACTGAATATATGTCAAAAAGGATTAGCAAATTAGTGTGGACATATTATGAATGTGTATGAACCATGATATTACTACAGATCCTGGATCTGTAGGTTCTCTGCAAGTGGCTCGTAAAAACCCACTAAGAAGCCATGAGTCAGTGATTGGGGCTGAGCCTCGTATCCCACCGTCAGAGAGGGACAGAACATACAATTGGCTCATCATAAAGCTGTCAACCCACTCATCCACATCGGTGAGCACAGTCACATTTCACTGCCACAAATAACACACTTGCCATTAATAAATCCAACAGGCTCTAAAGGAAATACAGTAACCAGGGCCCGGCTTCTTTTTGCCTTGAGACGGTAGCAAAAATGTTTCTTTGGAAACAAGTCTGATTGTGTTTTTCAACAGAAGGCTTTCTTTGAATAGTTGATAAGCAGCGTGTACTTGCTGTTGGCATTGTTTTTTGTCTTGCCGCCTACATGCCGTTCCTTCAAATCTGTTTATTTTGTTATTAAACATCATGTTCGGCTCCATCTGTTGCAGAAAATGTCATCTTTTGAGAAATCTTGGAATTTAGTCGAGTCATGAAAAGGAGCTTTGTCAGTTGGATTAAACGATCTCAGCAGTTTTAAAATGCAAATACTGACTTCCTCTTCAGGTGCATGGGAATAAAGGAGAAATTTGCATTGTAAACATTTTAAATAATCCACATAATTATGATTGTTTTTATGTTTTGAGTTTAAGACTCATTACCAGATGAATTAACATGCTAATATGGATATTTCTGCTCTATAGGAAGATCAGTCCAGCTTTGTTCTTTCAAAGCTGTAATGTTATTTTGAAAATCCCTGTTACATAAACAGAGCCATGGCAAAATCTGCCAGTTTGATATATAATATATAAAGGTCTTTGATGTTTTCATAAAAGAAGATGGAAAAATCAACTACAGTACATGGCAATGGACAAAAATACCCAGGGTATTAGGTGAGTGCTGTATTTCTGGAGGAACGGAAATTATCTGAGGTGTGGGATTGTGATTAATATTCTCAGTCACTAATGATTCAGGACCAGAGAGCAACTGGCTGATAAAGCTAGATAACCTTGTGAGAAACAGATGATCAGGATATATTCAGAAACATTCAGTCATTATGATTTGTTGCAATCTAACAGCGTCTTCCCTTTTTATGACACTAATTTATCTAAGAAGGGAAATAATTAATGTATCAGTTGGACATTTTGGGAAAACCCTGATTCGCTTTATTGCACAGAGTTGGGCAAGGAGACTGTAGTGGTTAGCACCTTCTCCTTACAGCAAGAGGGGCGCAGCCTCGAACCCCGGTTCAAGAATAAAGAATACTGTTAAAAATGGCGTCCAGAAAGTGTCTGTTGATACTTGTACTGTTTTTTCATTTTTGTGCTAATAAAAATCTATTGAAGCATTCAAATGTTCGTCGCTTTGGATAAAAGCATCTGCTACATGACATTGTAAAAGTATAGAATTTTACATAAAAATGTATATTATTTACATTTTCCTGTGCATAGTTGCATCTCCAAAGTCAATTTATTTAATTAAATGTTTTTTTATTGTTGTGGCTTCATCTGTGTGTACCTTGTTCATAAGTTATTATTAACTAAAACAATAAGGTATTTATGTAGTTACGTGTAACTGTAATGTTCGAAAGAAGATGCAGAAAATATTTTGTTTTTGTGATTAAAACGCTACAAATATAAAAATAAAAATAAAAATATTTATACCATCACCTCACTAATAAACACTTATTTCTTTGGTTTAAAGCATAGTTGGTAAAAAAAAAAAAAAAAAAAAAATGCGGTCCAGTGGCCAATGGCGACCCTCAGAAACATCATATTTTAATCTCTGCCCATTTCAATACTTTCATGTTAAACAGCTTATATTTAATAAGTCACTTGGCTCCTGCAACAAACTGAGACCACAAATCCATTAAGAAAATGTTTACTGAAATAATAAATCAAGTGAGATTGTCTTCAATACAATCTTTTTGCAACCAGTGGAGTCGCCCCCTGCTGGCCATTAGAAAGAATGCAATTTCAAGGCTCTTCCATATTGGCTTTAGTTTGCAGGCCAGTCTTTCTAATAATCTAAGATAATATTCTACTGGCTTCATATTTAACATACAGACATAATAGCTGTATCTTTCTCCTCATCTATCTGTCACCAAGAAAGAAAGAAAAACGTGTATTTCCCATAATATCACACTACATGTTTAAACTGTCGGTCCATAAAAGGGGTTTAATTTGTGCTCACCACTGAAAGAGTATATCAGACTGTTTCCAGTAGGACAAAGTTAGCAACACAATCAACGGCAGCACACAATGTTAACCTGGCCCAGTTATCAGCTCCACACTTCTCATATATACACAGTTTATTAAAATAGTATCACTCATTTATTTCTGGAACCTATTAAATTCCATTAGTAACTTTATTGACCTGTTTTAAAAGTGGGCTGCCTCTGCCTTGACTGAAAGTTATATGGAAAAGGAACGTATCTGTTATTCTGAACACACCCTCAAGCGGTCAAATCGCATGTCTGACTTGATTTATCATGTTTCATTATGCAGCTTTGAGCTCATGCTGTTATCTATCTTGCTAACTTACACTGGGGATGATTGATTATCACGCTTGTGGACCTTATGCAAGGACTTTCCAGTAAAAGCATATCAAAGATTTTGAAGGATTACGTGGCTGAAAACATACGTACCATGCAGGGTATGTGCAGTGTCAAAGTGCTACTGCTCACAGGCTTCAGTGTGCTTCCTGCAACCAGGAAAAAAAACAGTTTAATGTAGCTTCCGTAATTTACAAGAAAACAAATGATTCTCTAATCCCAAGTGTACAACAAAGTTTCCATCAGTTATGTTCATGATGCATCATGCATGTTTAATCGATTGCACCAATAACTGTGGATGCTGGGTCCTGTAATGGCTTGCTGAAGTCACAGTAATCAGTCCTTTTCATTGACTTATTAATGGAAGCTCTCAGCGATTCACAGCCATCTCCACCTCCCTCTGCTGCCCTACATACTGTACTCCAACAGCTGCTGCATGTCTGCACTCTGGTAATCAAAGTTGTGTAAGGATTGGACAACCTTTGATCAGAGCCCCGTTATTATTCTTCACCTTGTTTCAACTTTGAGATGCACTCATATGACACAAGATGTAGAAATGGTTGCATCCAAATAGTTACACCTAGTGGAAATAGAGAGGAAACAAAATTATGTATTTTTGTAGGCCAACCCAGAAGTTAGTATCTCCATGGAATCTGTTGAGAATTAGCTGATGGGATTTTTGCATTGGATTTTGGAGCATTGCAGAAAATCATCTCTATGGCAAACACAGGTTTCTGATGCTGAACCGTTTTGTTCAGCAGGATAATCTTCATAAATGAACACCACTTTTATCATGTTTGAAGTGTTAATGCAGCCGACAGAAGTGAAAAGCTAACGTTGTGCTAACTACACCATGTCGCATGACTTGAATGTCACTACTGTTAGCTTCAGAAAGTCTCCAACAAGCTAGCCAGCCGTTTTGATAAGCTAGCGAATCCATAGCCTAATAAATTGTTCATTACCATAATCTACAATCTACAAGAGTTGGGAAGAGCTCTGAAAAACACGACTAGAGGCCAAGGTTATTTTAGTTTTTCGTTTTTTTTCATTAGTTTTACTTTTAATTTCGTTGTCAATTTTTGTTTTCAAATTCAGTTTGTTTAAATTAGTTTTAGAGTGTGTTTGCTAGTTTTAATTAGTTTTTATTTTTTTGGAAAATGCTTAGTTTTAGTGTTAGTTTTCGTTTTTTTTGTAATGGAGAATTTGTTGAGTGTGAGATTCAATAAGGTCACAATAAATGTTGCCTTTATTTCTTTTGTCTGATCCATCTCAGCCCCAATACATTTTTTAAGTCATAAAACCAGATAGATGAAATTTCAAATCAACCAAAATGGTTTACGTATGAAAAAACTTGACAAAGATGAAAACTAAGGACATTTTCACTATCATTTTAGTTAGAGTTAGTTAGTTTTGTAACCACAAAATAAAGTTTCAGTTAGTTATCGTTTTTAAAAAAAAGTTTTATTGTTTTTATTTTAGTTAACAAAAATGTTTTTTCAATTCTAGTTTTCGTTATTTTGTTAGTTTTCGTTAACTATAATAACCATGCTAGAGGCTGTAAGGCAGATGAGTGAGAGAGTTCCTGTCCATGTCTGGTGTGATGCCACTTAATGTACATTACAACCACTGTAGTCTCAATTAGCCACTTGTTAGCAACCGTCTTTTGAAGGAGACGTAAAAACTTCAAAATTCACAAGTGGGGTTGGACAGCAAAATGCGAACATCTCTTCAGCTTGTGTTGACCACAAACCTTTTGAGTTTGAGAGGCTAGACACCAGTGCGCTAACATGCTAACATGACAGCAGGCAATGCTTCAAATACAGATGTTACGGCAAAGAAGCTACAAATTGGCCATCTTGGCACAAGGGGCAAAGAGGCGGAGCGTGGGTTAGATTGGGCGAGCCACCTGTTAGGTCACCTACCTGTCACCCGAAGGGGCCATGACCCCCCACAGTTATTGTTTTTGAACCAGGCTGCCTCCAGTGTCCATTTGAAGAACTTTAGCTTTGACCAGTTCTGCATTGGCTTCACTTTATAGCCCCAAAGATTCCACTTCAATCCCACCAATCATCTTTCCTTCTGTTCCCGAGTTATGATATTGAATAAAGGCAAGAGAAGTGTTTTTGTCTTCTGGCTACAGCTGGCACTGGCACGGAGGCCTAAAACAGCACAAAATGTACACAGGAAAGAAAATCAGCTGTCTCCTAACTAAAACAAAGAAAGAGCTTCTTTTATAATGTTCAAGGCTCTGACGGATAACCTGATAACACAATGCTTCTGGCCATGGATGTTCCCAGTGCAGAGGCATGAAAACATTTTTTTTTTTTTTTAAATCTAACAAAAACATTTTATTTTGGGCTGAGGTGCAAAAGTTGGTGTTTTGATAAAAACGTAATATGACAAAGTGCAATGGAAACAGACTCGGCAAATAAATCAATTTGAATACAAAGAATGTGACTTAAAAGACCAAAAGTAGCAGAAGATAAAAAATAAAAATATTATCAAGTTTTGTTAATTTAAGATTGGATAGGCACTCTTTTAATGATGTCATCTTTGCCCTCTTCTTCTGCAGATTGATGCTGTGGAACCACATCGTAGCTCTGTTCAGGTGGGAAGCAGTAGAAGGTCAGGTAAATGGCTAACAGACCCTGAGGGTTCCTTTCTATTTCTTATGTCAAAGAAAGACCATCATTCATCAGAGCTGCTGCTTACCTTTAAATTCCTCTCTTCACTATCAACCCTGAGCAGAAGGACAGACAGAGACACCACAGCTGGGACAGAAACCTGACCTCAAGTGCCAATCAGACCACAGCTCGTCGTTGGTTTCACGGCTAATCAATCGCATCCATGACTCGCCATCTTCTGCTTGAAAGGAAAAGAAGAACTCAGCAGAACATCAAAGATATGAAGGACTAACCTTGGTAGTGGAAGCAGCTTTCACTCACCCCTGATTTATTTTTATTTTTATATTGGTGAAGCTTTGTGATGGGATCTCATCTGCATTCCAAGGCTTTCAGCTAAAATTCCAATTCCCAAAAAAAGGTTCTCTTTTTTGGTGAATTTGCTAATTTAATCTAGTTTTTGGCTGACAGCCGAGGTCAGCCCTACCCATGGATGTGTATGTGACTGAGTGACTCAGGTGATCACACTTGTTCAGAGGGCGGGGCTGCTCAAGGCTGTTCGTCCTCTCCTACATTTACATTGAACCTGTTTTCAAACCTGCTGTCATTGGCCTCATAAGGAGGTATTCCACTGTTATGGCAATTTTGTGGATTGCGCTAAGGTAAAGAGTGAGCTGGCCAAACAAGAAGAACACAATACTCAGTTCTCCAGGTTTTATTAATACATCCATACTGCAATACACTGCTCAGTCCTGGATAGATAGTTAACAAAGCAACGAAGTCCTGTACACCGCTCGACAAGTGGTTGTTGCATTGTACATCACATCAGGACAGCCCTCACTTATCTACACGTTCCCCTCTCACATGGTGTTTCCAGAGTTAAGTTCACAGTTTGAGTTCCCACAAGGCCTTGCGACTTGATTATCAAGGAGGTCGCCGCCTACTTCATGCCCCACCATGACAGGAAACACCAAACTGTGCAGGGTAAGGAAACTTCACACCACTTACCCTGCACAGTTTTCGCAATCAACAACTCTGTAGCTGTAGGCAGCAAAAAAAACCTTGGTCTTGAGTTATATCATCCCCAAACAGCTAGATATCGGTGTGAAATATCTTTGAAATTAGTGAAATAAAAAGCACTGTCCCAAAAGCACAAACATCACTGCTAGCAGCTTTCATTATAATTATGAGAAACACAGTCAAGCCCTTTTGTAACTAATGAAATAATTAGTGCCAAAGCACAAAGTGGTGCAAAAGTGCTATTTTTCCTGAAACATTTATTATAACATTAAGATTAATATTACTTGTTTGTATTACTGGGACAAAAGCATACTAACTGACATGGTTGTGTGTGTGAGACTCATACTACACAATCATAAGACTTTTGATAACAACAAAGTTGAAAAATGAAAAAAATGATTTAGAGATTAGTACCTGACATAAACATACATTTAAATAACACAACATGAATAAGATGTTCACAGTATTGTTGTGATTTGTGAAATTTAGTCTTTAGTCACTGTTTATATATACCAGGGGTAGGCAACCTGAGGCTCTGGAGCCATATGTGGCTCTTCAGGCCATCTGCATTGGCTCCCTGTGGCTGTGAGAAGAAAAAAAATTAAACTGTTTTTGTTTGTTTAATATGATGTTTTTACTTTTTATTTATTCATTATTTATTTGGTGTAGGCCCAAAGCTATTTGTATTCTTCAGTTGTAAAAAGGCATAGCTTAAATATAGCATACATTTTGTCAACTTCGAAGCGAGTTTTGAGTTTTTCATAACTAGGCTAGCTTTCAATTCCAAATTTGCACTTGCGTTCTCACTACATTCTGACAAAATCATATTAATCATGTTCATTATGACCTATTGGTAATGCTGGTGGGCTAATTAAGACTTAGTAGGCTGTTTCATCCTCATTGGAAGGCTCTAAATAAGGTTGCAGCTCCATTACAACATTTTTTGTCTCTTTCTGGCCAATGGTGGTTCTTTTGATAGTAAAGGTTGCTGATCCCTGATATATAAAGTATATCTAGTTCACCTCCTCTCACACCAGGCCAGAAATGTAACATTGTGTTTTGATGAACACATAACACATTGAACACATAA